>NW_028142940.1:0-600000 GCF_977018435.1 Lepisma saccharinum
AAAGCCAAATTCATATCTGTAAAATCGGGGAAGATAAGATCGGTGAAGTTTATGGAACTGATGGTGAGCATTCTGACTTCACGGAGTTCAATGTAAGCACCTAAAAGAGGTCTAGTATGCATTAAAAGAGGTACTCAAAGAAGAAAGATTGACCGGCTATAACTTGAACAAAGGCATGTGAATGCAAGTTGCCGTTAATTAATTGGGACACAGGAAATTGACCAACGACCGCTATGAAGAATCCATGGCACGTTCGGATTTTGCGTAATTCTTGACGCGAGTTCGGCTTAACACTGTAACATTGGGCAGGTATTTTATGCCCGTTTAAATTATTATAACTGTTTAATTTTAGAATGCTGCAAATGAATATGTTCTTTCCTGATTTTTCGTAAACTTAGAAGACGTTTCAAATCATTTATTGTAATCTTAAGTTATTTTTTAAGTTTATTGAGAAAATGTATTATTCGGATGGACGGGTCCTTTACGCCCGATTTTATATATATTTTTTTCTACTGCAGATATATCTAGAATCGCATCTGTGACAATTCAAGGATTGACTCAACCATGGAAAGCGTTTAGCCGGACACCGTGGCTGAGTGGTTAGCATATTGTGCTGCGACACCAGAAGTTCCGGGTTCAAATCTTGTCTCGAGCTTGGTTGTTTGTAAATGTCCATTAATAAATTTAATTATTTCATCAGTCATACCAATCTTCGAAAATTAGAAAATTGACACAATCCGAGAAGTAAAATAAAACATGTCAATCAATCAATCAATTGAAATACGGTACCCTTCACCTGTTCAGTTTATCCAGGGAAAACAAATATCCTAAGTGCCAGAAGGATACTGCAGAAATTATTATTTTTTTTTTATTTGTCGACAATATTCTCCATAACCATTATTGCTTATTTCAGTTTGTTGGTTTCAAAGCACAGGTGCCGCAATTTTCCGGAAATTTCTGAACGAGTCTGCATGGACACTTTGTTTGCTGCAGAGCATCTGTGTAGTTAGGACGACTAATTTCTTAGTTCACACGAGAACTTGTGTATAATTGAAGATATACAATGGCTCACGTACCAAATACACGAAAATTTACTGCGGAAGAACTTCAATGCATAATGATGGAGGAATTGGAAAGTTCTGATGATTCTGATTCGATTCTCTCAAGTGACAATGAAGAAGGAGATGTTACAGAGGCCATAGAAAAAGAAGACCCGGAGCAAGCGGAAGGGAATATGAACGACTAGGAAAAATTATTACTGAAAAACAAGTAGTTACCGATGAATCCCGACGGAAGAAATTTCGTTCTACAAACCCGTAGCTTACCCAATGGGGCGATTCAAAGCATGCAACGTCATAAAAATGACAAGGTCCGACACTCTCTGCAGAAAGACAATGTGAATCTCCTGTGTCTATATTTCCTCTTTTCTTTCCAGAACCACTTCATCAAAAGATTTGGTTGTGGGCCAATAAGGAAGGCTGTTTAGTGTATGTCGACCAGTGGAAGGAACTGACAACAGAAGAGTTGTAAAAATGTATTGGATTAGTAATTCTCATGGGCGTATTCAAGTCAAAGAATGAAGATTTGAATGAAATGTCTAGTAGAGAAGAAGGTCATCCAATATAATCTCAAATAATGAGTAGTGATAGGTACAAGACAATAACTCGAGTAATGTGTTTTGACAACGCTGAGATTAGAATAAAGCATAAGTCTCCAGATAAGCTGGAACCTATAAGAGATGTGTTCGAGACTTCAAAAGTTTACCTCCGAGTAGAGTACATTCCTGGTTGTAGCATGACTGTAGACGAACAACGGTTCAATTTTAGAGGCAATGCCTTTTGGACGGTACTTGCCTTCGAAACTTGGTAAATACGAAATCAAGCTGTAGCTGATTTGTGATTCTCAAATAGCATTCGTTTCGAAGGGTTAAATCTACAAGGAAAAGGAAGCTGCAGAAAATAGAGAGAAAATCAAGGAGAGAGAGTATTGAAGAACTTAGTGAAAAAAATGGAAGGTAGTGGAAGAAGTATCACATGCGATAATTTATTCACCACTGTATCTCTTGCAAGAGATCTACTTGCTAAGAAACTTACTCTGGTCAGCACGATGCGAAATAACAAAGAGAGTTGCCGCCAGAGTTTACTGCCACAAAACAGCGAGTGTGTTGCTCCAATTTATTTGGAGTTTGAATTCAGAAAGCAAAAATTATCATGTAAGAGCCACCTCCTTTAAATATCACATCTACTCTAAAGCATTCATTTGCTGTTCATATTTTCCGTCCTTGAATTCTAATGTGTGTTTTCTCTAACAATTGATTAAATTAAGTACCGAACATTATCGAAAAGCAATTCTGAAAACATCATACTGAAATATTAACATTATAATAAGTGTCCTTGCATAGCCGTTTCAGTCTTCAAACTGCTTCCAACACTGCTTCTGCTTACTTTTCAACAAAATCAATTTACGGTGCTAGCGTGTCTCACTGCTACACGGAAAATCCTACAGGAGTTTATTTTTCTTGGAAGTCTGAGATTCACCGAATCCCCATATAGTACTAATTATCTTCATCGTTCCGATATAGAAAGAAATATGAGTATTTGTGTTGTGAATAGAAGAGCTTGAAAATTGCATGTCACGGCTTTTGATGTTATCTGTAAAAAGCATAAGAAGAGCGAGGATCATGTCGGAAATAAACTTGTAAAGAGCGAGGCTTGCAGCATGAAGCTTCGAGGATGGCAGTTTCTAATTATCTCCGTATTAACCAACTAATCCTCTTGCCTTGTTAAACCCGAAGGTTTAGCAACAAAATCCTTATATCTCTCACTTTTGAATTTAATTATGTACAAATCACAGAGATGGAAGCTATCGTGTACCACCCTCACTGTTTATTCTCCCCCCCCCCACCTTTTGACCTTAACTATTGATCATGCATTTTTATTGCATGTTTCCCATGTCAACACAAACTTTTTTTGGTTACGAAGATAGGAAGAGAAAGAAGAGTAGTTGAGTAATTTCAAGAAGTATTTCTTAATAGGGGACAGTGTTTTTTTCTCTTTTTCTTTCTTATCGATGGGAACAAGGCAAGACCAACATTACCACTATGCTATCGTGGTGAAGGGCATTTTTCCATTATCAATTGTGTCCACACACAAAACTTAGTCTGCATCAATACCTAGACCAAGAGATTCAAACCATGTCTCAGTAACTTGTGACTTACCTAATTATTTACACTTGTGCTTGTATTTTCTCTCTTCGGGTTTAAGAAGTCTAGAGAGTTAGTTAGTTTTTTTGTTTCCCACTGCACTATTTGAATTTTGAATAATCACATGTTTGTTATGAACTCATCGTTGACATACTGTCTGATCATATATGTGTTTGGGTTGAGGCTTCGTATCTGACCGCAACATTTATTTTATTCTTTTTCTTATTATCGGCTTCCTATATAGAATATTAGAAACAACACATTTCAATTAACTGCATTCCATATTATGTAAACATGTAAGTCTATACGCCATCAGGGGTGTGATTGCAACAACGTTACCACTACGTCATACGTCAAAATAGCCTCGCTTCTTCTTTTTTTTTAAAAAATTTTCGTACTGATAACCGTACGCTCTGGGCATTTGCAGATTAAAAAAATCGTCTAAAGTTTGAAGTTGTGACCCTTCTCTATACCGTTGCAAGTTTTTTTGTGATTGTTCTCCTCGATGATTCAAAGTACCTCATTTCCGCATATTCAAATACACACAAGTGAAGGGAGTTCATGTCTCATTAGTGATTTTAAATTGTATTTTGGGGACCATGCACATACTTCCTAACATTGTTGCCTTGTAGTCGATGAGTTGAAGTGAAGTAGTTAATAAGACCCCACACAGACAAGTCCCCCACCATTTCTTTTCGACATAGTTTTCTTGTTGTTGTGTTACTAGAAAATTGTTATGATTAAAGTACACCTGTATCAGTATAGAATAACATGGTGCCATTTTCAGCAAAAGCATATCTACAGGCCCCAGGTTCGAGAAACAAGGCATTTCTTTAAAATTCTCCTGCGCATAATATGGACCACTTACAGCGATGATATAATATAGATCGTATTAAGAAATATACTTCAAAGTTATGTAATAAGATTTGGTTTAGTATTAATCACAGCAGCAAAACAAATTCTCAATTCGGTTCACAACAGAAGTTAAGTGCATTTTGCATACATGTAGAAGCAGAAATTTACGCCCCAGAGGTGTGCCGTTGGAAAACTATACAATAAGACACGGTGCCCCATTCTTTACAATAATAAAAATATTGAACAAGTAAGCAGTGGAGTAAAATCCTTTGTTTTATTTTGATGTGAACAAAAGATTTAGTCCATGCATTGATCTTATCCCTCTTGTCCGAAAAGAAATAAACTCCGGTCCCATCTGGAGATTGTAATACTGGAATGTCCGTCTATTTAGAAAAACCCAAAAGTTTTAACATCCATGGACAATACCGTACAGCAGCTGTTGCGTCCTCCATATGTAAAGTTTTTTCTTTCCTCGTTAGCTGAATGCGAATATGAGGATTTGAAGATGCTCGAGACTCCCCGTTCATTCGGGTATAACATTTTTCCTTTCTAACACTCCATTTTCTTTATGTAAGAGGGGCATTTCTTTAGATACCAGGAGCACTTGTCTGATGTGACCACAATTCATAACAGTTGGGTGATATGTAAATATATTCATCAATACTGAAAACTCACAGACGTGATGATGATTCAAGCAGAGGAAATTACTTTCGCATAACGATACAGCCATATGCATGTAAAACTATTTTCGTCACACACAGTCAAAGAGATAAAAGGTTACATTTCTCTCCTTCCCTCGCTTTTTAGCCATCTTCAAAAATTAGCGACCAGTGTCCTTCTAGATATTAGGTGAATCGTAACTAGCGAAAGTATTGAAATCGAAGTGTGAATTATTTGTTATGGACCGAATCCCTTCTTCGCATGCATGTTTCATATCACGCTCGCTGACATTGAAATAAGCGAAAACACGATTTTTTTTAATTGCAAGACAGGACAGGTTATAACTCGTAACTAGTTTTTTTTCTTTTTAATAATCGTCAGTCCATCCATATGACAATTCTTTTGTGACGTACACGCAAAATATCTGTTGGTTGCTGTCCGTGATGAAATTTTTATCCCGGAGAGGCCGGGACTGAGCTTTTCGCTATCCAAATTTGCAAATAATATCGTTTAAAATAATACCTTCGCTAGAAGGCACAGTGCGATAAATATATTTTTTTATAAATATTTTAAGTTATGCAATAATTTTGGACAGCAGCTAATTATCATGGCGTTATATTTGTGTCCATGCCTGAGACTAGTATTTATATACACAGCTAACTCACTCCTGCAATGTAATATCTGATGCAATATAATACAAACAGCTGTGGAAGGTTATCGACTCTTCGCGAAACAGGACGCACACGTCAGAGTTATGCAGAAGATAGGGTCGACCCCCGTGTCGATTTTGGTGATGTAGAGTACGGGTACGAAATTTGGAGGTCCTAAGTTCAAGGGTGTGCCAATTACCAAAAATACATTATTTTTTAACGTCCAAGGAATAATCGTAGAGACATGCATTAGCATTGTTTCTGTACTCTTATACCAAAATTGATATGGGTCGTATCTTAAATTTTTCCAAGTCCAGCGTTAAAACTTACGAATACGACGACCCATAGAGACGACCCATATCAATTTTGTATGAGAGGACAGAAACAAAATTTCCAAATCGAGCATTAAATAGCAAATATCTCAAACGGTGGAAGATAGAGAGAAAAATCGAAAAATATCCCCAAACACCACCCCTTGTCGATTTTGAGTCCTGCCTCTCTGTCAACAGGTGGTGGGCCAAAAAATGAGGGTTTGGGGGATATCTCTCTTTTGCACCATATGACCCGGTAACACTTAGCTTAATTTAAAAAGAGAAAAGGAAACAGTTAATAGGTTCAGTTACATCACGTAAGATCGTGAGGTATGAAAATGTAGTTGCACAAAAAAAAATCGTCATGAAAGGCTACGAAGCTAAAAAGGGCAGAAAGGGCTCATCCTTTTGTCAAAATTTAGTTGCCATGAAAATTGCACTAAAATGTCGTTGAACGCTATAAAATCCACAAAAAAATCGTCATGAAATGCTATAACTGAGTTTTAATCGTAAAAAAAGGGATCATCCTCTATTTGAAGTTGAACCGCTAAGTTTACATTACTAGGGTAGATGGCGGTTTCGATTAATAATTGAAGGTGTTGTGAATTCGTAGCCTTCCTCTGAACGCGGGGATCTTAAATAGGGGTGTACTATTAGTACTAGTTGATGGTAGAGACAGCCCTGAACGGGCAGGTACAAATATCTAACTATTCATTAAAATAGACTCATGATTCGTTTCTAGACTGAAGTGAGCAATGCAAATGGCAGAATGGGTGTAGACTAGCTTACCCTGTTCGGTTTAGAAATAAGACCAGTAGCTCCTGCTTCTCCGATGATTCCAGATTAAAAGACCTCGTGTCGCTCTCATGCGCACGTATTTAAACACTCGCTTGGCCTCTCGTCACCTCTTGCCAAAGGCCAGTGTTCTTACCATTTCCTGTAGAATGCTTATTCTACACATTTCTGAGCAGGAGCTGACAAGGTCTGCCAGGGTCAATATTTCTTAACCGAACGGGGTATGGTACGACACCCCCTCTTGCAAGACAATTTCTAAAATTGAAATTGTAGTCATGAAAAGTTTAAATTGAACCTTCTGCCATTCACCAAAATTTAAAAGGTTTTTGTTTATTACATGAAAAAAAGGTTACATAAAATAAAATAATAAAAAAAATGTTGGAGACCCTTCACCGAAAATTAAATGAAACAGAATTAAGCTCAAGCTTGAATGCTGAAATAAAGTCCTATGTTTACATTAGCCACACGCTGGAAGAGTCTTTCGTAATCAACAATGCTGACGGTTGGTCAACATGCGATATAAAGTGTTGTTTGCAGGTCCGTGGAGTCAGCGGAAAGTTCAACACACTGCATCGTAACGCGATACATGCGACTTGCTTCTGAACAAGTGCTAAATAAGCACAGAACGTAATCCGTAAGAAACCTTAAGGCCGCATGCTCGCAATCTTCCGCCTCATCAGGATGACAGTTCGAGGCGAGAGCAAAAAGACCGTGGTAAACACCAAGCTCTACTGGACTGAGCACAACCACACGAAGATTAAAAAAAATAGTTGAAGATTATGTTTTCACTGACTTTCGTAGCACACTATGTGTGCGCACTATGACCTGAGAAATCAAATGGCAGGGCAATCCAAATACACTCAAACCAATACACTCAAACCCCGGAGTCCTGGGGTACGAAGCACTGTTCCGGGACATACACGGTCCTTGACCGATCACAATTGCACTGGGGGGCCGGATTCGAATCCCGGTGTGGAAAGTTCTGAAATACTGTCCAGCAAAGGTCAGATGAAAAGACGTTGGCCGTGGGGCGGGCGAACACAGGGTAGTCCATGGGAAGCCACTCCAAGTAACGTTTCCAAGCCCCAAAATATGCGTTGTCCAATGGCGAACACTGGGGGGTATTTATGATAGGCCCCCGAAAGTTCACAGCAGACGCCATTGCATATTTCCGGCACACATCGAATGGCGACACATTTCGTACGCTGGTTGCATGTGAAAACGGAAGGTGTACCGTGCTGCGAACACTCCAAGAAGGGGAACAGTAAATATGGCCACTGGTAGGATTAAACTGTTCACAAGTGGCCTGGCAGGTTGCTGATCCACAGGGGTGGGTCTCAACACATTTGGGTCGTTGACTGTACCCGGAAAGTTCCAATATGTGGTGAAATACACTGCCTGGCCTTACAGAGCAAAAGGGGACGATGTACATGAAAGATGTTCATGCTTCTTCTTAAGGGGGGTTAGAGTCGTGGGGGGGGTTGCTCTGTAAGATGACATTTCTTCTGATGTTTCTGACGCTGTTCCGATCCTGGGATGTCACTTGGAATAGGATTTTCGGTGCTGCTACGTGACATACACCGCTGAAAACCAAAGGAGGCTGGTGAGCTCCAAAGCCTTCAGGAATGCGTTCTTCTTCCGGCCTCAAAAAAAATCGCTGGACTACTTTCGATATTCCTTGAACTCGTGGAATTCCCGAACAGGGTAGGAAACAGGTTGGACATGGTAAAAACTACATTGCTCTCAGTCATTCAATATTTAAAAATATATAAAAAATGTGTAAAGGAATCGTCTTCTATAGGCAAGTGAAAATCATGAGTAAAGATAAGTAAACTAAAATAAAATAAACTGCCCAATAAGTGATATAAGGTATAAAACAAAGTTTGAATGAAGGCTAAAGAAAATAAAAGGCGGAAAATGTCATTTGACGCCGTAACACTGGAACACCATTAAAATGAAAAATCTGACTTCATCAAAAGTAATATATGTATATATTGACTAAATTATATATATATATATATATATATATATATATATATATATATATAGCCCCTGGCTTCTCCCAAAAATAAAGTGCAATATAAAACTAAAGTTATGACATGGCACTATAAAATAAACGAAAATATGTAGGATTAAATATTGATAAATATATAAAAGTAGTATGTAGATGGTATAAAATATATCCCCTGGTATCAGAAAATTAACCCAACGAAATCCATTAATATCATGTCAGAAGTGTCAAAGCATTGTAAAAAAATGAGGAACTGACGAAAAAAAAATAATTAACCCAAAATTTGGTAACGTCACAGCTGTTAAAACGGACCTAGCCACAAGTAAAATAAAAGAGTAAATGACATGGCTCCAATGACGTTAAGATCATTAATTACGAAAGATACATAATAAAATGGATGAATAAATCAAGGCGACATAGTGACGCATTGTTTGCGCTTGCATACGCCTAACGTATAGCATAAATAAACAGTTAAAATGAAGTTCCAAATTAGTAACAGGATAATAGTAACGGGAAAATGGGACAAAAATATTTCATGAAATTTGGGTTCGTTCGCGATTGACTGATTTAATTTCTCCATGGCCAGTCGAAAGTCAGTCCAATCAGGAAGAATTACATTTGAAAAATTTACAGAGGTATTAAAAAGTGGAGAAATTGCTCGAATAGCTATTTCTGTATCTAAAACTCTACGAGTGTGGATGATTTCATCATCAAAAATCAATTGATCAAAATTCTTATAATTACAGAAAAAGGATGTTCCTTCAGACACTGTTATTGTTTTGTGTGTATTTAAATTGCCGTTTAAAGTTTGTGATTGGAGGAATTTGCCTGTGCCGGAAACTATCACTCCTGTTCGAGTGCGAACTTTCGTGAGGTGGCCCCCGACGTTGGAGTTTATTTCTGTGGAGCAGGAAATAGTGGAATTATGAAAGAGAATATTTGTTAAGCATTTTATGTTATCGTGAATTGAAAGTTCCGTATGAATACAAACGTAAATGAAGGAATTAAATTTACAAAGACTATCAAGAATTTCCACGATTTGGGTTTGACCATTATGTTCCATTTTATATGATAATTGGGGAACCTTAACCCGGAACCATTTATTATCAACAAAAGTGCCAACATTTATAGTCCGATAAACGGGAGAAATGCCGTTACGTAGTAAATTGGGGGTTTCTAACAAAATATGAAAAGAATGAGTGGATAAGTCATAATTGACAAGGTAGACATTGGTTAAAGCGTAAAAGAGACCAAGATCCGTCATATACAGGGTGTCCTTAAAGTCAGAATGAAGACTGAGAAAAACACGGAGCCAATCGGGAGAAATCATATGATAAGACAGTTTATTCATCGATAGATGGGTTACCATAAAATCAATACGGGTAAATAATTCTGAAGCGTGCAAAAGTGCCATTAGGTGCCTTTCTTCCGTATAGATGTCACAAAATTTCGAAACTAAATCCGCTTTAAGAGCGATAAGAGAACGTTTGAAGATTACCAAAATGTAATTAACAACTCGGAAAGTCTGGATTTCGTCTTTCTTCATTTCCTGTAATTCTGCCTGAATCTGATCTTGATTATGTTTTAGAGCTTGAACAGAAGAGCTAAGGTGATGAATTGAAAAGGAGTTATAAATTGAAAGACCCGCCGAAAATAAATTCATTAAATTAAAGAAAATCGATCTTTTCCCTCGAGTGCTCCCAGATACATTTTTCCACACCCCATGGCAATTCGGCCGGCTATCGCTGGTTTTAAAACGACAAGGGAGGTAAAGTGAAATTTCGCGTAAGTATTGTTGAATACGATCATGGGTATCATTTTGAATAGCTGGTTATCAGTCCGAATGTTAATATCAATGTGAATATTGGCAGTTGTATATATGTAATCGGAACTGTGAACCATAAGACCTTGTTGTTCGTAAAATAAACCCAACCCACTTACAAAAATATCCTCATTTTCATTTGCAACTGTATATTGAAAAGTAGGAAGGGTTGTCAGGAATAGAAAAAGACACCTCCAATAAAATTGCGCGATGTCAGCCATGCTTGGTATCTGGAAGGGAGAGAAAAAAAAATGTTTGTGACGTGAACAAAGTGATCTAAATAAACTAAAAAAATGAAAAAAAAACGGTATAGAATACTAACAAAAAAAAATCAAATTAAAATTGCTCAAAGCAAACCATAAACATCCCGGGTGTGACCCTAGGAGGTTGCCTGGGTTGGTCTTAAAACCGTTGGCAAAATAGGGGGGGGGCGCATTTGTCTCTCTGAGGTAAAAAATGTAAATTTAAAACTGAAACTAATCTGGGTTATTGATTTAGAAAACATTTCTTGGCTATCTGTGAAGTAAATTTACGGTTCTGAGAATAAAGGAAAAAAATATAAGGCATTGCGTTAAACAGAAAAGAGGAAAAACTTCTCTACGTCATGCTATAGCCCGCCGTGTATTTTCTTTGTCACTTAGCATAAATGCTCGCCGCGTAAGAGATTACACTTGACCCATGACAACTGTAAGCGTCTAAATCCACTCTTTTGAGGTTTTAGCCTAATAAGGTAAACAAAAACTACTTTTTATGGTCGCCTTAGGAAAAAAATTGAAACGGAACCGTAAATGAACATCATGACGCCGGGCCGGGAGAAAAGTATAGGATTTCGTATGATATTACTTCAACTAAAGTCTATGACGTGTGGGAGAGTAAAATATAAGCACAATTACTCGCTATTACCTACTTTACGAAGATTAACATGAAATTAATCTGTAAGAGGTAATTAAAGTTCATTTGGGAAACTTTGAGAATTCTGATGGGACGAGAAAAAAATCGCATAAATAAGCGCCCTTGAAGAGGCTACTATTCACACCTCGGTTGGAGGCTACTAAGCCACCTGAGTGTAAAGTTCATCTACAACAAATTCCGCATCCATCCCGACACTAGACGAAAGGAAAGGTGTCATCAGATTCTCTCTCTCCGAGACTGAAATAAGATATGTGTCTTCCGCTAACTCGAATGTGGAGTAGAAACTGCGCACCGAAGTGGTAACTGCGAGGGAAATGCAATTCAGCATAAAGCAGGAACTCGAAGAGTCTAGCTAAAGACATCGTTCATCTCTGCTGGATGTGTGATCTGAGTCGGGGGGGGGGGAAGGGGGAAAAGTATATGGCGGCCGTTCTGGATGGGCGGAGCCCCCCGTGAGTGATGACCAATAACAGGAACGTGTTCTTTCTCTGCGAGGAACACGACGATAGAAACTTAGGACTGGTAACGAGGGAGGCGGTGCCAAAGAGCAAATAGGAAGAGGAATAGAGTACCTTTCATGAACTTTTGGTTCTTGATGTACCTGGATTTCATTGAGACAGAGAACCAGAGGAAAATAAAAAGAAGGAGGGAAGCTTGCTCGGCGCCCCAGGCTAGTACGAACTCGGTTGCATAACGGCTTGGGGAGTGCGTGGAAAAGCAGCTTGATTATATGTCGTCATAAAACATGTTTTGAATGAAAGGGACAATTGGTTCAGAGTGGGGCTGGGGGTCGTCGGTTCGAGACACATCTACGTTTTGTGTTTTCACCGTAACTCCTTTAACTCTTTTTACTTTAACAGGATTAGTTTGAACAGAGCGAGATGAGGTGTTAACATCATCTAACTTTAATGGATTAAGAGTTTGACATGCAACATTAAATGTATCTAGACGGACGGGAGGAATTTCAAGTGGGATAATTACGTTTGAAGTATCTGCTTGGTCATAAAAGGGGTCTGGAAAGGTAAAAACTGACTCAAGATTTCGACATGTAACGGGTTGGGTGGGACCACTGTGCCAAGAGTCGCTATCCGACTGGGATATATTTAAAAATTGTACACTTGAAGACATATTTACTCGTTCCATTTCCCTTGGGCAATTATTTTCCAAAACTTTTAACTTTTTACATCTTCGCTGACAACAAATGAAAGCAATAATTAACATACAAATAAAAACTAGTGTTAACGTAATTACTGAAGAAATGATGTACGGGTATTGGAAAGATCTGATGACCACTTCCTTGAAGGATAGGGAATTGACATGCGAGATAAATGCAATTAAAATTAATAAATATAGGAAAAACTGCATCTTGTTGAAATATGTAGCAATTATTGAACCTAAACTTGCTAAAATGACCACAACTGTTATTTTTAGTTATTATTGAGAATAAATGAATTACTTTTCGGCCAATAAATATCAAATCAATAAATTTGATAAATCACATATTTTTACACAAAATAAATTTAAC
This sequence comes from Lepisma saccharinum, assembly GCF_977018435.1. Taxonomy (NCBI): domain Eukaryota; kingdom Metazoa; phylum Arthropoda; class Insecta; order Zygentoma; family Lepismatidae; genus Lepisma; species Lepisma saccharinum. The sequence goes on from NW_028142940.1 coordinate 12,744, forward strand.
TTAAAATTTTCTCGGGTATTTTAGTTAGTTTTTAGAAACAATGCAATTAGTGCAATGTAAATAGGAATTATTCAAGGAGGGATCAAGAAGATAAGGTCAAACTGTCGGCCAGGAATAATTTTAACTGAAAATAGATAAAAAAAAATATCTCGTCAAACGTATGAAACTTCACACCTTGCTTATTATTAGCACAAATTACATGGTCTAAATGAGAACTTGGTTCTCTGCTTCATTTTAGTCGGCTTACGCAGACTTCTTTCTTTACTTAAGGCTAAATGTCACGGGGACATTAACATTTCTTACGTTATTAACTATAATAACGGGTCTTTTCACATACTACCGGTAGGTTTAATATACACAATAGAAAAGACAAATATACACTAGATAACGCTCGTGCCGCACTTTCGTTGGTTTAATTAACTAAGTGAGCTCACTGACAACATATTTAATTCTTTTTATAACTCATGCATGGATGGAAAAAATGCACATATATTTCAGAGCGTGTTTATAAATAACTTCATATATAAAACATGCAACTGCCTAACAAAATAGTTTTACTTCTACGAGAAAACAACAATGGTGCGTACATTAGGTTTTATACGTTTGGCGAGAAAACGAATTGACGTATTGATACTTTTAGGGAAATGGAACGAAAAATAAAATTAAAATAAAATATAAAAATTATAAAAATAAGGTCCACACAGAAGGTAAACAATTACGACATGTGCTTTGGGCTACGTATAGGCGGTTACTGGTTCGAAATCTTCTTCTTGAAGAGATACGATATTCGTTTCTTCCTCACCCCCTGAAGGGCGGTGATAGCGTTTTAACCTCTGTACAGCCACTAAATCGGACACAATCTTGCCGCGTTTGTTTTCATATTCCACTAAACAGGCATTGTTATTTTCCTTTCTTACTATTACCGCGGGCCCAAAATAAACACCTGAAAAGCACTTAGCCGTTTTTGCCTTCTGAGTGGGGTTATATAATAATACCAATTCACCAGGAGCGTAACTTGTTGCTTGATGACGTCTGTCATAATACTTCTTTTGGGACTCAAATCGTTTGCGTAAATTTTCTTGAGCTGCGTCTCGTGCCTTGTTTAGTCTTTCAAGTTTGTCTGTGTTCGCACTATTTTCGCAGGGATCTGCGTGAAGCATACTTTCCCAGGGCAGACGGGCTTCGAACCCATGCATGAGGTAAAACGGACTAAAACGAGTGGAATCGCCGCGCGTAACATTATACGTAAACACAGCTGGTTGTAGATAGGTAATCCAGTCATCATGTTTCGGGGTTACAAAATGCTTAATTATACTTTGCAAAATACCGATACCTCGTTCCTCTAAACCGGAAGTATTATGGTGATACGCAGTAACAAATTTTAACTGAATACCGAGTTTAGCACTAAGTTCTTTAAATACAGAGGAATTAAATGAACCACCCCTATCACTGTTGATAATTTTCGGACAACCAAATCTTAATATTATGTGCTCGTAGAGAAAGTTAGCAGCTGTTTGAGCAGTGGTATCGACCACAGGAGCAGCAATCATATATCGGGTACCAAAATCCATGCATGATAAAATGTATTTACATTTATTTGGGCCACTGGGAGGGAAAGGTCCCGCGAAATCTATAGCTAGGCGTTCAAAAGGGCGACAGCTTGGAAAGGTCTGGAGTTCACCTTGTGGCAGCCCTGTAGGGCGCTTGTTTGTTTGACAAGATAGGCACTGGCGACATTTGTCCTGTATAAAACGTTTCATATAGGGAAAATATATGCGATTGAGCGCATTGTAATATGTTTTAGTAAACCCTAAATGACCACCACCACACGGGTGAGAATGTAATTGTTCAACTACAGTATGACGTAAGGACTTAGGTATACAAAGTAATTTCTTACTTCCCCCACCCATCTTATGGTTCCTGTATAAAAGACCATTTTCCAGCACATAATAAAAAGCCTGTCTTTCGAAGGGGGATGGGGCGTCATCTGCCCCCTCCAAAACTTTTATGATTTCTGAAAAAAATGAGTCGTCGCGCTGGTGTTTTCCCACATCTATTGATTCATCCTGGAGGAGAAATATACGAGGTTCGCCCAATTCTGGCGATTCGTCGTCCGGGGGATTGGTTGATTCCCTGCTAATAGCGTCGGAAATATTTTGTGTAGATTTACAATGAACGACCGTGAAATCGTATGAATCAAGCTCTGCACTCCACCGCGAGAGCTTCGAACTCAAATTACGGGTGGTACGCAAATAACTGACTGCTTTATTATCTGTTACAATTTCGAAATGTTTCCCAATTAAATAAAACCTAAAGGTTTTGAGGGCATACAGAACCGCTGATAGTTCTAGTTCCATGATGGACAATTTTCCTTCCCCTTTTTTGAGTGTTCGACTTGCATATGCTACAGGAAGGAAATCATTATTTGCATTTGGCTGTGTTAAAATAGCACCAAGGCCTTTCAGACTTGCATCACAGTAGACGCGTGTTTCTTTAGAAGGGTCATAGGGTAGCAAAACTGGTGCAGTTATTAAAGCGTGTTTTAAGTTTGTAAAAGCTGTTTCTTGGTCCTCCCCCCATACAAATTTTTTGCCTTTGCCCAAAAGGGACTGGAGAGGTTGGGCCTTCTCTGAAAAAGATGGGACGTATCTACGGACATATGAACATAACCCTAAAAATCGTTTAACTTGTTTTGTGGTGGAGGGGGTGCGGTAAGTCTTAATGGAAGAAATAATACGGTCACTCAAGCGTAGGCCATAACGACCCACCAAATGTCCAAGGGCGAGTATCTCAAAATAACCAAATTTACATTTGTGTGGAGAAATTTTCAAGCCAGCGTTTTGTAGACACTGAAACAATTTTTCCAGTGTTGTCAACATTTCATTAAAGGTATGGCCCCAGGTAAATAGATCATCCATATAGAAGGCGAAGTTATCACTTTCCATTCCGCTACAAGCCAATTGAAGTGTTCGATTCATCGCTGCTGGCGAGGTAATATGACCTTGACTTAAAACATTAAATTCAAAATGACCTAGGTTGGGAATAGAGAAGGCTGTGTACTGTTTACTGTCTTCTGTGAGTGGTATTTGAAAAAATCCTGAACGTAAATCTCAACTAGAATAGTACTGCTTTCCCCCCATATCGTGCAAGATAGACTGAATGGAAGGCATGGCCATCGCATCGAACACAGAGCGTTTATTCAAAAAACGACCGTCTTGAATAAAACGGTAACTTCCGTCACGCTTTTTCACAAGAATAACTGGTGAGTTATAAGGACTTGTACTATCCCGGATTATTCCCTGTTTTTTCAAATTCTCAATTTGTTTCTTTATCTCTGTTCGCAAATGTACCGGGATCGGATATTGCTGCTTATGGAACGGCGTAGGATCAGAAAGCTTTATCCTATGTTTGTAATTGGTGGCAAGGCCCATGTCATTCTCGGACCAACTGAAAACATTTTTGTATTTTAACAAAAGCTCTAAAAGTTGATTTTTCTCATGTTCCTCCAATTGAGGATTAATGTCAAATTTGGATATATCCACTTGTGGGATATCGTCGTTTTCTAATTCTTCCTTTGTTAAATTAACTGTTACAGAACTGTTTTCCTGATCCACCGTTGCCAACTCACAAGATTCTGCGCCACCGATGCGAGTACCTTTGCGAATTACAATTCTATAATTCAAAGGGTTGGATACCCAAACAAGTTGTGTAGCAGGGTTGAGTATCGACCTTGGTACCATTATGCCAGATTTAGCCTGAAAATTTGCATCCGGCTCAAGTAAAGTTAAATTTTGATTTGCTGTATTGACTAATTTTAAAGGGATGCACAAATGTGATCTTGGTTTCACAACAATTCGTTTAGAAGCCACATATTCAGGTTCAACAGTATGTACCAGCAAACCTGCCAATTTAACGGAAACATCAAAAGCTTTCTTCGATTCAAACCGAATGCGGTTGCGTGGGGGAGTGCCAAATCTGCTCAAAGCCAATTTATTGCTTTCAAAATCTAAAGTTGCATTTTGGGCTTTTAGAAAATCATTACCAACGATGGTATTATGACCAAAATCTTGTATCACCCTGAAGGGGTGCCTAAATGTAAATCCATTTAGAGAAAAATCTAAAAGTACAATTTCTTTAAGTGTTAAACAATTATTCGTGACACCTTTAACTAGAGTGTTGATTTTAAACCTCTTAGCATGGGCAGGAATACCCTTATCACTTGTTACACTTATTTGGCTCCCACAATCGACAATAAACTTTTGACGTTCCCCATTTACGTTAGCATGTACATAAATGAGGTCTTCAGACGGGAAAGTAGAGACTAAAATATTTTTACTGCCCGCAGGTATGTCTCCATTACTTGCGGTTAATTGGCGTTTAAATCGTCTGGATTCTGAAGACAAAATTCTTGGTGGTGATTAGGAAAACCACATTTATAACAAAGTTGTTGGCCACGCCGGTCACCTTGATCGGGACGACCGCGGGGGGCTGGTGAACCTCGCCCCCGACCACGCTGAAAATTGGAGCGATTCTGAAACCGGCCGTTGTTTGAACGGTAGCCTCTACTTCCCCTGCCCTGAAAGCCTCGTCTGTTGTTTGAACCACGATTGTGATTAAAATTACCCCTTTGATAATTTTGGCCTACAGTTTGAAAATTTTCGTGATCGTGTGGCTGTATAACTTCCTCGACTTTTAACGCTAGGTTGCTAACCTGCTTAGCCAAAGCTTCTACAGCGGACGGTTCTGAAGTTGGGAGAGACGTTTGTTGTCTTTTGACAAGGTCCAATTCAGCTTGCAAGGCTTGCAGCTGATTAGTCATGTCGTGATTAGCCCGAGGTGCTGATTCCGGAGCAACCGCCGTCGTGCTAACTACGGGGTTCTGGTGAGGAATGCGCAACTCAGCAGGAGACGGAAAAAGAGTTTCCTTTTGAGCCGAATGCAAGAGCTCTTGCACCGTTCTACGGCGCATAAGGAACTTTGCTTTTTCATATTCCTTGAGGTCTTTCAAAAGCTCCGGAACTGAATTATATTGTTTTTTGTATATCTCCCTGATAAATTCCGGTTGAAGACCTGCGTTTATGTATTTAAGCTGCTTATTAACAGCCATGTTAGGGCCCATCTTAAACAAGAGGGTCTGCTTGTCCCTAACATAAGATGATACCGGTTCATCGTCCCTGTGGAACCGATATCTGATCTGCTCCTCGATCTGCAGCTGATCAAGGGAGCCTGTGAATTCTTCAATAAGTTTTTTCTTGACGTCCTCATAGCTGACTAAATTGACGCCTGGTTGCTGGCTAATTGCATTAAACCAGCGGAGGGCTGGGCCACATAACAACGCCGGGAAAAGTTGCCGTTTTTTCGTCTCGTCCCAATTGTTCAGAATCGCCGCACTTTCGAAACGGTCTATGAATTTAGAAACATCCTCCCCCGAGGCACCCTGAAACTGGATGCTCTCAAACATGAAGGGATGAACAAAAGGTAGTTGAGCCATGGTGGGTGGGTCCACAAGAACTGTGGGACGATTATCAATTTGAAAGTGAGCCTGCGCGCGTGCGCGGCTTCTAGTTAATGGAGGACTTCTGATTGGGGTGGATGAGGCACAAGGTAGGCCCTCCACATCAAAAGACGGACCAACAGCATTATTGGCAAGAATGATGAGCCTATCCAATGTCGTATCAAGCTCGTCCTCCAACTATATAAATGACATAAGGCATTACTAACAATGGTGACGTACCTTATTTTTTTAAAAAAATAACCCCCCGTTAGTAAAAAATTCCGCGAAGAAACAAGTCTAACATGATATTAATGCATTTCGATTTGCATTTATTTCAGAGTGAAATAAATGAAAAATTCCGCAGCCTACCCTTTTAATTTTCATGTCTGTTTAGGAAAACAAGGCATGACGCTTTTCATTTCCAAAAGAAAATGAAAAGGCCCGCATCAATCCACCACGTAGCCTTCCTCTGAACGCGGGGATCTTAAATAGGGGTGTACTATTAGTACTAGTTGATGGTAGAGACAGCCCTGAACGGGCAGGTACAAATATCTAACTATTCATTAAAATAGACTCATGATTCGTTTCTAGACTGAAGTGAGCAATGCAAATGGCAGAATGGGTGTAGACTAGCTTACCCTGTTCGGTTTAGAAATAAGACCAGTAGCTCCTGCTTCTCCGATGATTCCAGATTAAAAGACCTCGTGTCGCTCTCATGCGCACGTATTTAAACACTCGCTTGGCCTCTCGTCACCTCTTGCCAAAGGCCAGTGTTCTTACCATTTCCTGTAGAATGCTTATTCTACACATTTCTGAGCAGGAGCTGACAAGGTCTGCCAGGGTCAATATTTCTTAACCGAACGGGGTATGGTACGAATTAACTTCATAGTTAATGAAATATGATTAGTTGGTAAATAAAGGTGTGGTATGAAAGGTGTTGGAGAAACCGGGGTGGGTAAGTACAAATGCACGCAGCCAGGTAGGGGCAAGTAAATCATATGACTGTTTGTGCATCGAAATTTTCATTATTAGAAAATCTGTTATTTCAAAAAGCTGGAAAGGTTGTCGGAGGAAAAGAATTTGCGTCTATTCTGTGTAGACGTAACAGAATTTTTCTACAGCCTGGTCTCTTAACTCTTGAATCGAGCGTTTCAATTCCAACAAAATGTTATTAACGACACTGAAATCTTGCATCTTGTTTTCTTTCTTGCAGTTGATTTCTGCGATAATTTCATGTTGTTTGCCACAAGGGTTTGAACTGAAGACTTGAAATGGTTGATTCAAAATGCCTTAAGGACATTAAACGGGCACTAATGAGATTTAAGATATTAAAGACAACGGAACATTTCCCTCCAGAATGTACCGAAGAAGACTCCCAAAATCCTCCACAATTTGGCGAAATTCTCCGATTGTAAAGTGGCACGAAAAATACTGGGGGACGTAATGTATTTAAGTTTCAATTCGATTAAGTTATTAGTTCTGAATCTGAACCAACTTAGGACAGCCGCGGGGGTTTTGAATCATTACATTTAAGTCAATATTGATGTAAACTGTAGTGCAGACATTTTCATATATGTGAATCATAAGTTGCTGCCTCTCATAATACAGACCGAAGTATTTCAAATATTAATCACAATCATCGGAAGTAAGGAGGGTAGATTCGGATGCAGATAAATACAGGGATACCAGGAAAATACTCCAGAAAAGATCGAACGGTCCCATTGCTGGGTGTCTGAAACGAAGCAAAAACAATGCATCATTGTGAAGTGTGTGGAGATCGTGTAAACTACAGCCCGATAAGTTTCTGAGATGTAAGGGGATATTCTTGTAATTCGTGCAAAATTATAACATCAGCAAGACTGTGTGAGTTAGGAGGGCAGAGTGGGGAGATAGGATCCTATACAGTAGGTGGACGGGTAAACGGCACTTTATGTTTCGGAGACACACGAAAAAAATGGAAAGTCTCGCTGCCGAGATCCGGGTTCAGGTACTGTCCACCTTTGTAAAGGTAGGGTCCACCTGGACGGACCTTTATGCCGTCTATGTCTTCAGTAAAGACACGGAGGGCAGGTCTTGCGGGACCACCGTCTCCGAGTATTCCGACGCCGGCGACGGTCCGTATGGAACTTCGAAAGGGTACAGAGGGACCTGTATGTGCTGGTAAGGGAGCTGCGGGATCACGCTCCACATAGGAGCAGACAACGCTCCAGGATCGAAACGTCCATTAAGGCGCTACTGCGCGAGATGGAGAATGTCATTCTCTTCCTCCTGCGAATACTAGGATTTTGTCTAATTAAGGGGATTAAGTCAGTAAAACGTCCCTGACTCTTATTCATATATATTAAAAATTAATATACAGAAAGGTGGAGATATTTTAATTATGTAAAAAATAATAAATGTAAAATGAAACGCAATAAAATGTTAAAGAAAACATTAAAAGGAAAATAAAATAGAGGAGGGAGAAAAGAAAGGAAGACAACACAAAATTATCGGGAATGAGAAACCACAAGAATATAGGGTCTAGCTCAACAATGCCTATAGGTCTAGGCCCGAAGTAGCAAGACTCGCTAGATACGTCGGGCAGCCAGAGCGAGTCCCTGAGATGGGGTCTGTACATGGGCAATCACGGCGGCGCAAAATGTCGTTAGTTTTAACATTCTTCGTGGGTAGCAAGGGTACTGTTTCACGCGACGTTCTACTTAGAGTTTGAGACAATTTTATCCCATGTAGGTGCTAATGGGGTTGACGTACTAAGGGGGGAAGGGTGAGACATAAACGAAGGAATAAAGGTAAAAAAGGTAAAGTGCTCCCCTGTGCATGGCACCACGCCATGAAGGCGTATAGGGGTGTGGGGGTAACGCGTCGGGCGTTACTTTCTTGATACTGTCGTGAGTGGGGGTGATGGGATCAACATCACGCCCCTGAGTGCCTTTACCCCCAGGGTTTCCCCCAGGTACCCATGTTATTCGACGCTGCGTGGGCGCCGGAGCCGCTTCAATCGTTAGAAAAGTTCCCGGATTTGAACCGGCCGGGGATCGAACCCAGGACCTTTAGCATGGTAGTCAGACGCGTTACCGACTGAGCCACCGCGGCCACGGAGGAATATATGGTTTTACCTTTAACGCCGAAGGTCGAGTGTTTCGTGGGGTTAGCTTCAGGATCCTTTTCATGCTACAGTCGAAATTGAGACAAAAAGAAACATAAGCCTATAGGCTAAGAACTATCTAACTTGGAGGATTGATGTCCTTTCACACCACGAATGAACCCTTAAGGGAGGGGGGATGGACTTGCAGTTTCGAGTAGAGTTAACATCCAACCCATGGATATTTTTTAAAATAATAGTATCGGCTTCCAAGCGAAGCTGTAAAGCGCGCTTGTGTATTATCGATTTACAGATGGTCAAGCCGTGGGAACTGACGGTTTGCAATGAGCGTTTAAGATACCAGGAGGAATGTCATTCAATATTACATTCTGTGAAGGAATCAAGTTACACGTTTCCGCGATACTGTTGTACAAGTGAAGAAAATGGGTCACGAGCATTATTGCAAGGCTGAAGGCCGACTCGAACACCGACCGTTTGGTATTTATCAATGAATTAACGAGGGAAGGGACAGATTATTATACAGTATGTTTAGTACCAGCACTAGTCGTCATACGAATGATGTGCAATCCGAGTGCGCGCTAAAATTGGAGTGTTCGCTATCTTCCATGTCAGCTTTTACGACAGTAAAGCATATATTCTCATAAGGCGTGACCAGTATCAGAGAAAAATCGCTTATTACATCTGTCAAACGTATGTGTGCTGTAGCACTACACTAGTCCGTAACGGGTCGTGAGCAATGACAACGATAAAACCGGCAGGTAATTATTAAGAAAGAAACAAGTACGTAGCTAATATAGATATCCTGATAATGGTACCAAAAAACATAAGGATATACAAATACTTGGCGAATGATTTCCTTAAATGTTAACACTTGCACCGTATAGAAGAACATACCTAAGATTATTTATATAGTTCTTTATGTCAGCAACTGGAGGATTATTGAATTTTGAGAGCAGGCCAAAAGTGTGCTGACTGACCGGAAAACTTATAATATATCCGTCTGTTAATTACTTATTTAAGAGTCCTCTTTTCATTAATTTATTTTTATTATTACTTCTATTTTATAGCTCTGCACGCTTATATATTGAATGTAGATCTTTATATATATATATATATATCTGTATTTGACGTAAACTTGAATTGAATGTGCAAGGTTGTTGCAGAGGTGCTTTTAGGTATGAGTTCACGATGCTATTGGTAAAGGTACCATTTGTTCACTATTTACATTGACTTACCGGTTCACTAAGGAAGAGTAAGGGAAATAAATTAAAGAAAATAAAAAACGGTGAATTGAATGCTTACAATTACATGTGTAAAAATGTAAATTTTCTTTTAAAGGCACGTTATTTCAACATCAAACAGAAATATTGAAGATTTTGAATCACTTGTTTCGTTTCTCGTGTGCAAAGTACACAATGTTATAAGGAAAATACTTAATTCGTTCTTTCTTTTCTGTTTTAAACAGAAGGTGTGCGTACAGGTCTTTGCACGTCTACTACACTTGAGTAACGTGGAGATAACATTATGTTTATCCGTGCGGTTTGTTAAAAATAGTATAATTCACAAAAAATAAGAAACAATTTGTTACATTTATATCTATTACAAAAATGTCTTGTCTGTTTTAACGTTGCAGCTTGTAGACCACTAATGTAAACAAGGAATGACATATGTGACCAAACTTGTGAGCTAGTGGGTGGAGGTGCTGGTGGGGTACTTCTCATTCGTCCTTCGTGTCCTGATCTTCATTTTCCGACTCATTCTTTGGTGTAAGGTTTTCACTTTTGAATGCCACTATCGTTAATAACCGTTCTCCTTCTCTTCGTTTGAAATTGTACTTTGTACAAATCGAAAATAAGGCATTCTACTATAGTGCAGAGACCAGTTAAACGTCCGAAAAACTTGCGGGAAATCCGATTAGCTTGGTTCCATCATAGATAAGGAACGAATCGTTTTATTGAATGTTACTTCTTTGTGTCTTTTGTCAAACGATCGTTTAAACGCCTGATGGCGAGCTTACAGATGCTCTGCAGCCGCCGCGCGCGCCTTGTCTAAGATTCTAAAGCGTATTTTGTTCTCAGGAAATCCCTACAAGATAGTCCAATTAAAGGACCTAAATAATGAACTGTCATTTTTAAACTACATGTTTAGTACTAGTAGCACAAGAAGAAAATGTTACCTTTGGTGTACTGGTATTGTGCTCGACGTGTGTGACAGGGGTCGTAAGATCGATCCCCAAACATAACAGATAGTTTTTCAGAAGGCGAGAAACATTTGATGAAATATTTCTTCAGATTCATGGATATAACGTGGATTTGTTCCAAGACTTGTAAATCTTAGTTTCCAGACCGCTACCTAAATTCAAGCAGACACTCTGATACCACGTGATAGGTGCAGAAACCACACAGGAAGCATAGCTTAGTCATCTCTAAGGCTCGGATGTTGATGACCTGTAGAATAACTTTAAATTATTTTTTAAAAAAAATGGCCTGAAATATTTTTCTCACTAAAAATGAAATCTGATTTTGTTTTAAAAAAATGAAAAGGGTCATTGAATAATTCGATAAATCCCGCTGTTTGGAGGTTTAAACTACTAACTACTGAAGCAAATGGATAAAGGCAGTTATGTGCTAATTTACACTGCATCCTTTTTTAAATCATTCATCCCCATAAAATTAAAAAAAATGGTAAAGTGCTTTCCTCTGCTTTGCACCACGCAATGAAGGGGGTGTGGAGTTAGAGCCCCAAACTTTCTTGATCACGGTCTAAAGTAGGGGTGATGTGATCAGTGCCACGCCCCTGGCCGCCTTTACCCCCAGAGTTTCCTCCAGGTACCCACTTTATACGACGCTGGGTGGGCATTGGAGCCGGTTGAACAGGTGGAAAAAGTTTTGATGTTCCCCTCCTAATTGTGCCTAATTTTATTTTAAAGCTCAGATTAAAGCAATAACAGAGGCTAGCAAGGCAATCTTAAAGTATGCTTGACACGAAGCATTTAAAGTTTGTTGCAGGAAAAATAAATTTACCACAATTAAGTATTTAATTCACTGCCAAATATTTCGGTTGAAAATAATAGTTGTGCTTTTCCAATGACCATAAATTCTTTTAAAGGTAAACTTACTAAAAGGACAATGTTAGGAATTTAAAATCTATAAGTTATGCTAGCCAATGCATTTAAACTTTACAAAACAATAGGGAAGGAGAAAATGAAGCTTTAAACTAAAGAAAAAGGTAACAAAAGCCAAAAAATTAAGAATGACCTAAAAGCAAGAAAAGAGTAGACAAAATCAAAGTAGTATATGTTTTCCGGTTCTACCTGAAGGGAAACGGACTGATATCATGTTTAGCATTGTTCCGAAAGCTCAGAATTTTACATTAACTTCCGAGCAATAGTCAGCACATTCATTGTTTGTACAAATACGTCCAGTTTAGGTATTCTTCGATTTAAATTGATGAATATTCCTATTGCTTTGCAAAGAGTAATACAATAATTTCTTAGAATGAATGGTAATAATAATCAAGGATATGTTTTGTAAATTAGTTTCAAAATAATGGCAGAATTTTCACATGTAGCATGCATAGATTGAGTGGGAATTTATTGCTTTGAAATAAATCTCAGCTCTGAATTATATAATATTACTGAAAGCCATGCTCAATATGTCTGAATAATATACTTACAAGAAACATAGCGATTTGAAAAAAAATATGAAGGGTTTAGAATTTGAACCCGCGGCCACAAATTTCTAGGAAAAATATATCTGAGACAGGAGTACTTTACTAATAATCTACAACTTTGCGTGTAGCAAATGCCTTGAAACGTGTTGATCACTGCGCAAACTACCAATTTTCTATCCGACGAACAAATTTTCACTCGAAATTGGGAGAAAATGTTCCGTTTCGCTCATTGCGTAGTACTTTGCAAAGGCGTTGCATAAAATATTGGAAATTATACCCTTTTGTGTTCAAACTTGACAGCGATTTACTCCAGGTGGACTACGAGGGAGTGTAGTGTTTCCAAACTTACAACATTTAACATGTCGAATAGCAGGTTTTCTCTTAAATTTTCCCTCATACATTAGATCTTAGTTTTGTTCTCTATTAATATGTTGGGCGAATATGTTTTATAACTTCTTGTTATAAACAAAACTGTAAACCTTTCAACACAGGGTTTCTCGCCTAGTAGAGGGATCTGCAGTAGAGTTAGCTACTTTGTGCTGGTTCTCCAGAACTATGTTGACTAACTAACGTATTCTGTATGTCACGAACGCAAAACGATCGCAATGACAGGATCGCAAATTGTTACGAACGCAATGGCAGTGCCAATTGCCAAGGACGACGTGACTTCCGGTCGGACGTAAGTTTGTATACCCAAATATACTGTAGACAAATGAGTCACAGGCGAAGAAAAACGCACAACCACTGATCGATCGCACGGCAGCTGCTTAACTGTACTCGACGAACGTCTCGACGCTACTTTCAACTCAACCTATTTCACAGCGAGCGCGGCTCTGCTCGTTTTACCTACCTGCGAGACTTACTATGGCCGTTACGCGCGCTTATTCACGCATGATGGTTGACCTTAGCTTTATGTAAGACGCAATTCATCTGCGTAATATATACATATTGTATATGTTCATGTAACTGTGTGTTATTTCACGCTCCACTATAGATAGCCTTTCAGTAACACACACACAAAGAGCTGCAAATTATGGTAATCGTAGTCTGCCTCAATCTTCCAAATACCTTATGTTCTAATTTCACCTCGGCTAAAACTCAGACGGCTAAATGGGATACTCTGACCCCACTCAGGTACGGGCTCGGTGAATTCATTTTTATCCAGGAGATGGTTTATTTCCAAGACATTCGAAAGCTTACATTGAGAAGCTTACATTGAGAACTTAAGGGTGTTGTTGGTGAATCATAAAATAAATGAACGACTCTTCTCAAATTTTAAGATTGGCAACTGCATCTTCTGGTAGGTTACTTTGACCTTTCTTTTCATTCATTTTTATCCAGGAGATGGTTTATTTCCAATACATACGAAAGCTTACATTACACTCAAGTTACAATTTACAGTCCATGAATATCCTTAAATTTTAAAGAAACACAGAATCCCCTGTTCGTTAATATTCGATTCGATGAATCCAAAATTCTAATTTGCTGCATGTCTACATGGGGAAAATCCAAATATGTATGTGTGCATGGAATAGTTACGCATGTATGTGCGTCGCTAGGAGGAAGTCGTACCAGGGAAGAGAACCCTGTCGTTTTTGCAACCGTAGACGAAGCTTACGGCCTACCATAAAGTAGCAGACAAAAACTTTCGTACGTGCCCCTTCCTACAGTATTGCGACCAAAATGTGTCACGAGTATCGATGTTAATACAGGCAGGATTTAAGCAGAATAGAATCTACGGGATCCACTGAGTACTTGGGATCGAGACACGTTAATAGGCATAGCTTGCATCAAGATAAACGCCAATGATGACATTTTCCATTGAAAAACGAGAGACATAGCATTACATGTCTAGTCTTGCTACCTTGCCCAAATAAGTCGTCGTTGAATAAATAAATTTCTAAGATCTGAAATTCTATCATTTATCCGTAAGAATGAGAACATATGGGTCAACAGTGACAAATACATGTCCAATAGGCAGGCGTCATTAACCTCAAAGGATGTCGGCCGATCCTAACCTGTTGTCCCACAACATTATAAATTTCGAAGTATAAATGTGCTTGGCGAAATACAGGTATCTTTATTCCCAAGTGTCATTAGATGTTTATATCGTAGAGCCGACGCTGATGGAATGCGTCCGCATCTACTAATATACCTTTCCAATCGATGCTCACTTGTTAGGCATTACATAATTTGCACATCGCGACTTGCGACATTTCCAAAAACTAAATACTCATAAATGTCTATATTCACAATGTCAATATCAAAGTTTAACTAATTTCCACGTTGCAGCAAAAACAAATAAAATTGTATAAGGGGAACGATTTATCTGTGTTAATAAAGATTAAACTCGAATCATTCCTCGTTGTAACTTGAACCTTATTGAATACATTAAACTTAACGAAATCTATGTCAATCTAAATCATAAACATTTCCTACCGTGAAAGAACACAGATTTACATATCCAATATTAAAGATTCGGTCAGATAATTAACATATAAATTATTACATTAGGCCGCGTTTACACTTATTGTTACAATAAAGGAAATATTAGTGGAATATAAAAGTCTAGTAATAATCTTTCTATTTATCAAAAATTATGAAATATGAAATATTAATAATCAAATAATTAGAACCAACTAATATAAAATAACCCAGAATAATTAACGGCACATGAATATGAGCCGTGAGGTTCATATCATGTACTTAGAAATTTTTCAGGATGGTCAAGTAAATTTTCGAGAAGTGTACATCCTGACGAAATGTGGCCATTGTTGTTTCTCGTACTGAAAGTAGTGTGTCAAAATTAGGGTAATGAAAATAAATTTTCCTGGTTTTCCCTTTTTGGTCTATTTGGTATGGTGTCCCAGCAGTAGTGGTAGATGCGCAAAATTGATTTCATTTCTTCTTCGTACCGCAAGAGATTTGCAGTTATTTTCCTATTTCCCGCGTGTCATCTTTTACTTTCTACATTCCGATCTCAAAATTATGTAGCAAATAGTATATATTTCCTGTATTTTCCATTAGGGTATTCTGCACTTTCTTTGAGAGTTATTAGTAGTGGGTGGCGGATTCTGCAATCTTAAGTGAGGTTCAGTGTTGCCAACTCACCCCAAGAAAATTTCACCATGTGATCTTTTACAGGCGAAGCTAACCTACCAATAGGAGTTGGCAAAACTGACTAGTTGCTTCACAAACCTCTTGTTTTTTTTAACATATGATATTTCACAGGTGAGCCTAACCTACAAGATACAAGTTGACTGCGTAATCTTCTATAAGATGATAAGTATGCAGTAAGGTGAAGAAGACGCTAACTGGCAATAGCGGTGTTAATGCTTCCTCCTCTCTACCCCCCACCGGGCCTCCCATATGGCGCAGTGGTAGCCTTGTATTCAAGGGTTCGATACCCGGCGAACGCACAAGTGGTTTTTGAAACCGTAGGTCCTGCCCCGATTAGCCTTACTGTACATAAAATAGACTTATAACACAAAATCAACAACTATCCCCCCTCTTCTTCTCTGTTTTTTCTAGAATACTGATCTATTGCATGCTAACAAAATATCTTGGGGAAGGAGGGCCTCTTGTAACGCCACGGGGCGAAAACATGCATACTTCTGTTTTTCCACATGTATGTATGTATGTAATGCGATTTGTGGGGGAAGAGGGGGGGCCAAAATTTTGAACTTACGGCTGGAAAAATGTTTTCTATAACATGTTTTCGTTTGAGGCAATTTTCATAGGTAGATATTGGTAAATAAATATTAATATTGTAAATATATATTTATTGTATTTAGTTTTTTAGCGACTGTCATATCGTATTTGAAAATTACGCTTTGCCTGTGAACATCTAGAAACGACAATTTCGTTGACTCTCTCTGCGTGTGCTAACAATGTTGACAGAATACAGAAATTCAACAATAGGTAGGCCTTGGAAAGCGGAAGTTATACTTCCTCGTTCTTTAGTAGCTGAACGATGGAATTCCTCGCTGGCCAATTTTAATCTTACAACTAAAAATATTTCTATAAAATAACCATGCCTATGAACCTGTTTGGCTTCACGAAGCAAGCTATGGAAGTGCCCGTCCAGCCTACGTCGTCGAGCTTCAACGAACTTCTGCCTTCCATGCTATCTAATCTTAACGGTCTGTTAATTGTACACTTGAATAGCATCCTGACCCAGTACGACGAGGATGTGGGCAAAAATTTCTATGTATTCAACAACAACTTGAATTATGACCGGTTCCCCATCTCCGGCAAACTTAAGTTCGACATGAATCCCGAGAACGAAGGGGAGGTCAAGGTTTCCTCAGGCAAGAACATCTATCTCATCAAGCACGATAGGATGGATGGGACTAAAACGTACGATGTCTCTGCTGGCGATCGCCTGTACGTGGAGCTCTTGGACGACTACGATAAACTCATCCCTCTCTTCATAGAAATGAAAATCAGTTATACTATAATAAATAAACATAGCAGCAATGCCTAACGACATTTTCGGTCACACGAAACGCGACGATCACGGCGACGAGCTACTCATGCTCGACGTCAGGGTCAAGAAGTTGCGAAGCGACCTGCAGGCCCTGCAGTCAACGCTCAACTCCAGCCTCCAGTCAGAAATAGCTAGCCTGCAGTCTCAGTGCCTGGATCCCGTACTCAAAATTGACGCTGAGTTTAAATCGCTGCTGCAAAAGTACACCGACCTCACGTCAATAGACAATTTCGACAACTTGGCACTAAGCGTAGGCAAGCTCCAAAACGAAGTTGTGAAGATGCAGCAAGCGCAGACCTCCGATGTGGAACAGCTGAAGCGACACTTGCAGGAGCAAACGAGCACCATCCAGACTGAACTGCAAAACATTATCCACAATATAAAAATTCAAGATGAATACGATCGCGTGAATGCCAGTATTGCCAAATTGCACGAACAGTTTCAATCGTTCTAAATTCCTACGCTGGAAAGCATAAAGGCTGATCTTCAAACGGACGCTTTGCATGCAGCCATCAACGAAGTCAAAACTAAACTCCAAGCGCTACAGGACTTTATTGGCAATCTACCTTCGTCCAGCGAGCTGAACGCCATTGCCCGTAGCGTGTCTAACATCAAACTCCAACTTGAGACCTACGAGGATTTCGGGAAGCTGCAAGGTACCATAGCCCATATTGAGGATGCTCTCGCCGTGATCAAAAATGATCTGGCAAACGTACACGACGCGCTGGAATCCAAATTGCCTTGCATCAGGGATACTCTGGCCAGCGTCCAAGAGCAGATAGCCAAGTTGGAAAATCTAAACACCGAATCAGAGTTGTCGCATTTTCGTCACTTGATCGACGACGTACAGGCAAAGTTGGAAATTTTGCAACAATCCACCCCACCCAGGACGACATAACACAATTACAATAAGGCATACGCGCTGCTGCTGCTGCCTCAGAGTTGGATGCGATGAAAAAAGCTTTGGAGTCGCTCCAAAACACGGTGACCACCCTGCCTACCTCGCAGGAATTGAAAAGCGTGAAGAAGGCTCTCAACCGAATACTCAAATCCGACGATATCAAAAACATACAAACCGAAATTGAATTGCTTCGGGAGTCTGTTGCAACCTTACCCACCAACCATAACATAAGCGAGCTACATGGCTTGTTTGCGGAAATTAGAACCCAGGTCCACGATCTCGCAACCCAGAGCTCCAAGTTGACACTAGTGGAAAGTCTGCAGCAGATTATCGCCAATGTGAAAGAGAATATTGGCAGCTTCGAGGCGAGCCAGGAATCGGCCATAACAAATTTCAGTACCCAACTACATGACTTAAACGAAAAATTCAAGAGGCTAATTATCGATGTGAAGATCAAGCCTGATTACTACAGTGTTGTCCGTGCTATCGAGGAACACCTGGAATCGGTGAACGGTAGATTGGAGGATGTGGAAAGCGAGGTTCGAACCAATGTAAACACCCTGAACGCCAGCATCGACAATCTCAAGTCCACAGTTGTCATCGAACTGTACAGCATTCCAAAGAGGGAATTTTCCTAGCTCTTCCATCTGGGTGCCAAACTCTACATGCTGACCCCTGCAAAAGCCTATCACCAGTTTTTCCTCGCCGGCACAGTTCAGTTCGTTAAGGTTTCATACTGGTCTTTGCCTCACGCTACCCACTACCCAACCATGACCGTGACGAACATCAGTGACGAGCCTAAAATAAGAGGAGTGGAGTTGGTTGATTTCACCCACCCCGAAACTCGCGAGACTGCCTATGCTGAAGATGCCACTCAAATTATCGACATAGAAGTAGGTGATAAACTGTACCTAGAAAACCCGGCATTGCCTGCGGCCAGAAATCCCATCCAAGCTATATTCTTATTTCCCCATACTGTCTAGGCAGGCTATTGTGAACGAGCTGCACAAACCTGCACGGCGAAACTACAAAAGACTGGCGGTAGTGACCAAAGGCATAGACGACATGTGGGAAGCTGACCTTGTGGAAATGAGCAGTGGCAATCTAAAAAATTTACATAAAATCAACAAGGGGTACAAGTATCTTCTCACCGTTATAGACACATTTTCAAGGCAAAAAAGGGAACCTGTGTAGTGGAAGTATTCAAGACTATTTTCGATGAAAGTGGCAGGCGACCTCGATTTCTTCACACAGACAACGGAAAATATTTCTACAACTCTGTCTTTCGACAATTTATTCAAAAACAAAATATTCAACATTACTCCACTTTTAGTCACATCGAAGCCAGCATAGTAGAACGTTTCAACCGAACTCTCAAAACACGGATGTGGAAACAGTTCACGCTTCAGGGGAATTACAAGTGGCTCGACATGCTTCCGGAACTCGTTAACAGCTATAATCACAGTTTGCATCGCACGATAAAGATGAAACCAGCTGACGCCAACAAATCTGACGAGCGGCGTTTAATTTCTATGGTTTATTGTCCAAAGTACAAATTTACAAGCAAGAAACCGAAATACAAAATTGGGGATCAGGTGAGAATCAGTAAAGTTAAGCTTGCATTCCAAAAGGGCTTCACAAAAAATTGGAGTACGGAACTTTTCACCGTAGTTCGAGTCTTACCCGGAAACAGTCACACGTATATAGTAAGAGATAATCGAGACGAAATTCTGAAAGGAAGATTTTACGAAGAGGAACTTTCTAAAACAAAATACCCCGACACGTATCTTATAGAAAAAGTATTACGTAGAAAACGGGACAAACTGTTGGTGAAATGGCTGGGACTCGAGGAAAAATGTTGGGTAGACGCAAACGAGGTGATTGTGTAACGGGTGTTTGGACGTGGTACGGCGACTACCAGATTTTCCATCGGAACGTCCGGATAGGAAAAATGGCGAGCTTCTACCCCACAACATTCGTTGCCTTATTGTTGGACCTTCTGGATGTGGAAAAACAACTTTGCTTATTGATAACTTTCTTCTTGCACTCAACTGGTTAAACTGGAAGAACAGGCACCTGTACGTTATCTCCAAAAGTTTGGAACAATCGAAGTATCGCCAGCTGTCGAAACTGTACGAGGGACTAGGCATAGCTATATTTGCTTCTGAAGTGATATCACTAGACTGCTGTCTCGAAAATTCGGTAGTGGTTTTTGACGACGTGATCCTGGAAAACCAGAACGAAATTCGCAATTATTTTACTCAGGGTCGGCACATAGGCATTTACTGCTTCTACTTTGCTCAGACTTTTTCCAAAATCCCCAAGCAGCTACTCCGAGACAATGCTAATTTCATTTGTTTGTTTCAAGACTACACCAACTTTAAAACACGCTTACGATGATTATGTAGGTGGGAACATAAACTGCAATCAGTTTTCCAAATTTTGCTCTTCATGCTGGAACCAAGATGATTTCGGATTTGTCACAATAGACATGACGAGGAAACTCAATAACGGAAAATACAGAAACAAAATTAATAATTTTCTAAACGTTGCAACGTTGCAAGACCTATCATAAATAACTACATACAAAAATAAAATGAAACACAAACTTGCAGACGACAACCTGAAGCTGCGTAGCTTCCTGGCAAAACGGTTTAAGGGAGGGAAATCCGAGAATCGCGGAATTTACGAAGAGAAAAAGCGTCAGGACCAACCTATCATCGATGCCATCAGTGGACTTGGTAAAGAAATCAAAGATGTGACCGAGCAAAACAAAGAGTTAATCAACGAGCTTGTGCCACTTACTGCTCAAAATTATACCATACCCACACCGATATCCAGCATTCACACTACTCCGTTCGAACTTCCTCCGGCTCCGAGACGTCAGGCCCTAGGCAGTACCTCTTCGGACAAGCTAGTCGAGCTAGGTCCGTTGGAGAGGGATTACCTAAGCACCGGGAAATTCGAAAAAAGACGAGGTATTCGGATTGTACCCGACCATGGAACATAACGAGGGTGTGGTTTGGAAAATTGGAAAATCGAAAGTCACCTTCGAGGGCGACGATGTAAAAATCAATTTGGGCGAGAATAACAGCTGGACTACGTATCCCGGCACGGTTGGACTGAGGGAACCTATCACAAAAAAGCAACCTAAAGATTATATAGACGAGGATTACCAAAGTTACACAGAAATTTTGATCATGACTGACGCCCTGTACCAAAACAACGACGCAACACAGAATCGCGTAAAATCTAGCAGTAGAGGAAAGTACAGGAACCTCATCAAGCCAATATGGACCCAGCTCAAGACTGGCAGCGGTGTCAAACTCTACAATACCCTACCTAAAGGGTTTGTTTGGGTAGACCACGTAAGGAAACTTGTAGATCGATTGCTGGTTATCGCAGGCGAAGAAAATGCAGGCAATCGCAACTTCCACAACGAGAAGGTGAGCATCATGGACATGATTAGCACCAAGCTCAGAAACTTTATTGTCAACGACAGAAAAAGGTATAGGTTACCTTATCAAAATCATCAACACCCTGCCTCCCAAATTCAGGAATGTAGCCGAGGGTCGAGGTCCCGTGAACGATATTATCAACAAGCTGCCCTTCGAAATGCACCTGCCGGGTTACCAGTACTGCGGTCCGGGTACCAAACTCGAACAGCCGCTGGAAAAAGGAGACAAGGGTGTGAACCCCCTAGACGCAGCATGCAAGGATCACGACATTATCTACAATAGTCACACAGATCTCGATGCACGTCATTATGCCGACAGGAAGTTGGAGCATGCTACTTTCGAGAGACTTTTCAGCAGAGATGCCTCGCTAGTTGAACGGGTTGCCGCATTGGGTACGAACATCGCCATGAACACAAAACAAAAATTTGGTGTGGGGATTGTAACTAAATAACACTTGTAAAAAAAGCGACTTGTATAACTAATCTATTAGGGGGCAAATCTTTACCTTTTTACGATATATATAAATAACGTACTAGCGCCATGAAACCAAAGGTGTCGTTTACAAAATACCTTACGCAAACCTCAAGTCTCTCGGAGCTCTTGATGGATTGCTCACCAAAAATCATCGCGAGAAGAAACATTCCTTCCTGGCAAAAGGTCATGGAATGTAATTGCTGCTTAGCATTCCTCAGTTGAGAAGGTTACGAGGTTTGCGAAAGCAGCAGAAAACTGGAGGTTTGTTATTCAGCATCCCGGCTATCTTGGCAGCAATCGGCGCTGTAGGCAGCTTGGCAGGAGGCAGTGCCGCCATTGCCAAAACCGTCATCGACGCTAAGAAGAACAAGGCCGAGTTGGAAGAGCAGAAAAGGCACAACCTGGCTATGGAGAAGAAGGGGAAAGGTGTGACCAAAAAGCGAAAAAACAACCTCGAAGCTTTGAAAAAGTTTTAAAAAAAGAAGAGCCGCTGTCCAACTTCGATATGGAATCTTTGATCGAATCGTTGGGGGTCAAGCACTTCAGGGGAGTTTTCACGTCTGATTCTCTACCTTCTGTTGTGAAGAAAAAAGAGTGTGGTGTGCTTAACCTAGACAGTTACGAAAATCCAGGTACACATTGGATATGCTACCTCAAAGCCAACAACAACAACAAAGCATTTGTTTTCGATTCATTCGGAGGCACGCCACCTGCTGGGTTGGTAAAGTATCTCAGTGTTGCCAACCTCTACTACAATGACGAACGCATCCAGGGTTTCAGAGATGTGAACTCTGGCCATCTCTGCGTTTCCATGCTTGTCTTCCTCTCGCAATTAAATAACCCAACGATCCATGATTTCCAGAAAGCACTGTGGCACCTAAAGCACTATGGGAGTATTCCATCTCACAAGCGAGACTACGCTTCTGAAACTCACATTGCATGACGATATCATCTATCCTAAATCTATTGCTCTTCGTGCATTCTACAGCATGTACCTGATACCTAACGTGACGGTACACAACAATACCATCAAAATTGGCAACGAGAAAATCAGCATCACCCCTGGCCAGTACAACCTGTCTACCTTGCAGGCTCAATTGCCAAGAAATGTACTGCTGTCGCAAAATTCTGTAACTCACAGGGCGGAACTGGTGTCTGCTAAGGAAACCGTAGACCTGGGTACCATCTTAGAGCTTTTGGGATTAAAGAACAACACAAAGTTCGAACCTGGCATCAAGCACATCGGTGCTAACATTCCTAAATTTCTAGCCATCGAGACTCTGAACATACATTGCAATGTGGCAGAAGGTATGATCACCAAATCCTCTGACGGCATCCCAGGGAGTCACAAGCAGACAGGTATTATCGCTACGTTCAAACCAAACTCTGAGTTCATGCAGCCAATTATCTACACACACTCCCCACCGATAGCATTTCCTGTATCTCGTAATCGCATAGACAACATAGAATTATACAGGGTGTTTCTAAAGGTCGTTTACAACGCTTGGGAGGTGATTCCTCACACGAAAACAAGCAAAAAGTCTAAGTTCCATTTTTACGACAGAGGCTTCGTTTCCGAGATAGGAGCCTCGCAAAAGGTGACAAAGTGAACGTCACACTTAACTGGGACGAATACTATCACAGATAGAGAGGCGGTTCCAAGGGAATCATAAAGGAATCGTATGTGCTCAGTCCGGAAGTCACTATGAAAAGTTCACTGCACGCATGCGCAATGGAGTCCTCAAAGGAATTGGGGATTTCCAGCAACAACAATGCATGGAAAAGGTATGTAACGCAGCAAGAAGGACCGTGACAATGAGAAATGCGTTCAAGACAACACATCCCGACCTCAAACATCAAAACATGACCACCGAACACAAAATCCGAAAAGTTGAGCAGGGTTGCATACCCCAGTTACACGCGAGGAATGAACGAATCATGTCATGTGGCATACGAGAGACAGGAGGAGGGAAAGAAAAACACAATATCAGATGATTGCGACAACGTGTATTTTTACACGCGACAACTACGTAATATCCCCCCCTACACACACACAACAAACAACAAATGCTACAATATCTTACGCACAGACAGTCCGTGTCACTGTACACCAACTGAAGATGTCACTTTCACCACACAAGGGGGGTGGGGAGCAATACCAAAAGTGTTCGCACGCGATTATTGTGACGTAAAAGAGACCAGTTTTGGAAGCGCTGCACAGGCAAGTCTGGCTCTCGTAGTCTACGTTTGACCTTCATGACTGCTGTTCCCGCGAGAGGAGCTCGAAGGGTTGGTTCTCTCCGGCAGTCGTCCCAATCGTGTTGCAGGTGCTGGAATATGATCAGCAGTTCGCTCTAGGTTGTCATACGCATTGAAGAGTACTAGTATGTTGCATTGAAAGAAGTTGACGTGGTGGAGTGGGCAAGTCAAGTATCGCAACAATTGGTCTGTGGTGTTCGTACGGTGATACGGCCAATTTGTGCAGTGTGCCAGTGTTAAACAAAAACAATACTTTGCAGTTCCAGCTCCCTATTACTCAGATGGCTGCGTATACGACCCAGCAGCTAGCAGACATGCATCTCATGTATGGGGAGGCACGTGGTAATAGCCGTGAGGCAAGGCGTCTTTATGGAGAACGCTTTCCACATAGACGTTTACCGTCTCACACCTTCTTTCAGGTAGTGGACAGTCGACTGCGTGAAACAGGGTCAGTGTTACCACCGCGACAAGAAGTTGGAAGACCCCGAAGTGTACGCACACATCAGTTTGCAGAAGATGTGTTAACAGCGGTCGCAGAACATCCTGGCACCAGTACGCGAGTGCTCGCTCGGGCACGAAACACGTCTCATGTGAATGTTTGGCGAGTGTTGTCAGATGAAGGAATGCACCCTTTTAAACTGCAGAAAGTACAAGAACTGTTACCTCGTGACTTTCGCCCTCGTATGGAGTTTTGCCAATGGTTGTTGCATCAGCAGGACACAAACCCTCACTTCGGGGCAAACGTATTTTGGAGAGATGAAGCCATTTTCACCAGGATGGATGTCTTCAATAGTAGAAACAGTCATGTATGGGACTTTGACAACCCACATGCACTTTTTGTGGCCCATCACCAGCACAGGTTTTCAGTGAATGTGTGGTGCGGGATAGTACATGATCATTTAATTGGACCATACATTCTCCCTGTTCGCCTGAATGGTCGCACGTATCATGCATTTCTTAGTGAGGTTCAGCCTGAACTGTTGGAGACCGTACCTTTGACACTGCTGCAAGAAATGTGGTACAAACACGATGGTGCACCAGCTCATTTCGATCGTAATGTACGACATTTCCTGCATGACGTGTTTCGCAATAGGTTCATTGGTAGGGATGAGCCTGTGCCTTGGCCACCGAGGTCGCCAGATCTCAACCCTCTCGATTTTTTCTTCTGGGGAGAAATGAAAACCCTCGTATACGACACACCTGTCACATCAGCTGAGGACCTCGTTGCTCGCATCAACGTCGCCGCCGCGACGGTAGCAGATACACCTGGCTTGTTTGCTCGTACTCGACAATCCTTGATTCGTCGCTGTCATCTCTGCGTAGAAGTAAACGGCAGACATTTTGAAAACCGTCTGTGATTATTGCCCTCGGCAAATACCAGTGAGAACACTTTTAGTATTGCTCCCCACCCCCTTTGTGTGGTGAAAGTGACATCTTCAGTTGGTGTACAGTGACACGGACTGTCTGTGCGTAAGATATTGTAGCATTTGTTGTTTGTTGTGTGTGTGTGTGGGGGGGATATTATGTAGTTGTCGCGTGTAAAAATACACGTTGTCGCAATCATCTGATATTGTGTTTTTCTTTCCCTCCTCCTGTCTTTCGTATGCCACATGACATGATTCGTTCATTCCTCGCGTGTAACTGGGGTATGCAACCCTGCTCAACTTTTCGGATTTTGTGTTCGGTGGTCATGTTTTGATGTTTGAGGTCGGGATGTGTTGTCTTGAACGCATTTCTCATTGTCACGGTCCTTCTTGCTGCGTTACATACCTTTTCCATGCATTGTTGTTGCTGGAAATCCCCAATTCCTTTGAGGACTCCATTGCGCATGCGTGCAGTGAACTTTTCATAGTGACTTCCGGACTGAGCACATACGATTCCTTTATGATTCCCTTGGAACCGCCTCTCTATCTGTGATAGTATTCGTCCCAGTTAAGTGTGACGTTCACTTTGTCACCTTTTGCGAGGCTCCTATCTCGGAAACGAAGCCTCTGTCGTAAAAATGGAACTTAGATTTTTGCTTGTTTTCGTGTGAGGAATCACCTCCCAAGCGTTGTAAACGACCTTTAGAAACACCCTGTATAATAAAAGACCACCGAGGAGAAATTCTCAAAGGCAGATTCTATGAAGAAGAACTCAGCAAAACTAAACAGCCTGACACATATCTCATAGAAAAAATCATCCGCAGAAAAGGCAACAAGTTATTTGTCAAATGGCTAGGACTTCCAGAACACAGCTGGATCGATGCAGACAAAGTGATAATATGAGCACCTGGGATGTTATAAAAAGGCTGCCAGAATCTGAACAGTAGATTAAGAGAAATGGCAAGTTGCTGCCTGAAAATATTAGATGTCTTATTGTTGGGCCATCGGCTTGTGGTAAAACTACACTAATGATTGATAATTTTTTATTGGCACCCAACTGGTTAGACTGGAAAAACAGGCACTTGTATGTTTTCTCTAAGAGCTTGGAACATTTAAAATATCAGCAGCTGATGAAACTATATGATGGAATGGATATAGCCACTTTTGAACCAGATGTTAAGCCACTTCATGGATGTCTCGATAATTCTGTTGTTGTGTTTGATGACATTATACTGGATAATCAAAACAAGGTTAGAAATTTCTTTACACAGGGCCGACACAAAAACATTGATTGCTTCTACCTGGCACAGACTTTCTCAAAAATACCGAAGCAGCTGATCCGAGGCAACAGCAATTTTATATGTGTGTTTCATCAAGATCATACCAACCTCAAACACATACATGATGAATATGTAGGTGGGGACTTGAGCCACAATAATTTTTCTAAGTTTTGCAGTAGGTGCTGGAACCAGGACAGTTATGGGTTTGTCACAATTGATATGACAAGGAAACCCAATAGTGGTAAATACAGAAATAAAATCAACAATTTTCTAGACATTGAAACATATATAAATAACCATGAAAAGGCCAATCATTGATGATCTTAAATTATGAGATTATCTTGTAAAAAAGATTTAAGGGATGGAAATCACAGAACCGAGGAATTTATGAACAACACAAACAAACAGAACAGCCTATTATTGATGCTATTAGTTAATTAGGTAAAAATATCAAAACTGTTACAGAGCAAAATCAAAATTTGATCACAGAGCTTGTACCTGTAGCTGCAATGAACATATTAGATTATCCAATCACCCCACTTTCCAGTATTCATACACCTAGTCCTATTGCTCCTCGAAGAATTGAAGCTACTCTGGATCCTATTGAATTGGGTCTTCTTGCTCAAAAATATTTATTTAAGCACACCTAAAGACAACAAAGATGAGGTTTTTGGCTTATATGCTGACACAGAGCGTGATGGTAGCATCATACATAGAATTGGCAATTTCAGAGTAACATTTATGGGAGATGATCTCATTGTATATTCAGAATCTCATCTTGGAGAAAGAGGTGCTTTTCTTAAGTATCTTGGCACACCTGGATAGTGGGAACTGATGACTAGGAATAGGCCTGGCAGCTATACAGATCAAGATTATGAGCACTACAAAGAAATATTAATAAAATCAGATGCTCTATACCAGAACAATGATCCCACTCAAAAAAGAGTCAAGTCTAGCAGTGGAGCAAAATATAACAACTTAATCAAGCCCATATGGTCACAGATCAAGACTGGCAGTGGAATCAAACAATACAACACCCTGCCTAAAGAATTTGTGTGGGTTGATGATGTCAGGAAACTTGTAGATAGGTTATTGGTGATAGCTGGGGAGGAAAATGCTGGCAACCACAATTTTTACAATGAAAAGGTTGGAATTATGGACATGATAAGCACAAAATTGTCTAATTTTATAGTGAATGACACTAAGGGGATTGGATATCTTATAAAAATTATTAATACTCTTCCACCTAAATTTTGGAATATTTCTGAGGGTCGGGGGTTGGTTAATGACATTATAAACAAGCTGCCATTTGAACTACATATTCCAGGCTATCAGTATTGTGGTCCAGGCACAAAATTGGACCATAGATTACACAGTGGTGATCCTGGTGTTAATCCCCTAGATGCTGCCTGTAGAGTCCATGACATAACATACAACACACATTCTGATCTTGACAAGAGACATGTTGCAGACAAGAAATTAGAAGAGGCTGCATTTGGTAGATTTGTAAGCAAAGATGCTTCTTTAAGTGAGAGAATAGCAGCATTGGGGACCACCATAGCTATGAACACCAAACAAAAACTGGTGTGGGGGCTGTGAATATGTATATAATAAACCTAGAATGAATTCCAAGGGTGTTATGTATCAAATACCTTATCCAGGTCTTAAATCTCTTAAAACTATTGATAGTCTTTTAACCAAAAAGCAGCGGAAGAAAAAAAAATCTTGTCTTGCAAAGGGCCATGGTATGAAATTGTTGCTTAGTACCCCCCAATTAAAAAAATTAGAGCAATCTAGAAAAACATTGCATACAGGTGGGCACACATGTTGGGGGTTTCATATTTACTATCCCGGCCATCTTAGCAGCACTTGGGGCTGTTGGGAGCTTGGCTGGGGGATCAGTTGCCATAGCAAAAACAGTAATAGATGCAAAAAAAAATAAAGCAAAATTAGATGAATTGAAGCGCCATAACCTGGCCATGGAGAAACAAGGCAAAGGTGTTAAGAGAGCCATGAATAAGTTTAAAAAAACAAGAGCCGCTTACAAACCAAGATATTGAAGCTTCAATCAAGCCACTGGGCATCAAAAATTTTAGAGGTGTGTACATGTCTGATTCTTTGCCAGAACAACCACTCAACAAAGAGTGTGGCATTGTTAATTTGGATAAGTACAAAAATCAGGGCACTCACTGGATTTGTTATCTTAAATTTTTAAACAATAATGCATTTGTGTTTGATTCATTTGGAGGTGTTCCACCTGAAAATTTAGTACAATATCTAAAATCAGCTAATCTTTATTACAATAATGCCCGTGTTCAAAACTTCAAAGATGTTAATTGTGGACATTTGTGTTTATCTGTTCTTAGATATATGTCTCAAATAAATAAACCATCAATTGAAAATTTTCAAAAGGCCTTGTGGTATCTGAAACATCATGGAGGTGTTCCATCTCACCAGCCAAAATTCAATATTGAAACTCAAATTGCATGATGACATAGTGTATCCCAAAACAATAGCTCTCAGAGCATTTTATGGCATGTACTTGATCCCTAATATTACTCACCACAACAACACAATTGCAGTAGGGGATCAAAAAATTGTCATCACTCCAGGGCAATATAATCTGTCCACTCTAAATGCTCAATTACCCAGAGGTATAGTATTAACTCAAAATTCTGTCACTCACAGAGTAGAGATTGTATCTGCTACAGAAACAGTGGATCTGGGTACTATAGGAGAGCTGTTAGGATTTGAGAACAACACAAAACTTGAACCAGCCATCAAACACACTGCTATTAATATACATAAATTCTTAGCCATAGAGACTCTAAATATTCACTGTAATGTGGCCGAGGGTATGATCACCAAATCAAATGGCATAGGCACTCACAAACAAACTGGCATCATTGCAACATTTAAACCTAATTCTGAATTTATGGAGCCAATCATCTACACTCCATCCCCAACATTATATTTTCCTGTGTGCCATAATAGAATAGATTATATTGAATTGATGGTCACTAATGAAAAAGAAGAATTAGTTGATTTTGCTGGAGCCACAACAACTGCAATCATAGAGATTAATATTTAAATAAAAATACATACAAAAAAAAATGGAAAATATTGAGAGTTATGAGCTACAATCATTCCCTCCAAACAGGAGGACATTTGCAAATTTAAATCAACCCAACACAGAGATTGAGGTTGATCTTGATGTAGGGGATGGCTTTATACACCCCCACAGAGCAGATCTATACATCAAATTTGATGTTGTAAAGCTCGATGGTACAGATTATCCGGCAAATTCAAATATAAAATTGGTGGACAATTTTGTGCCGCATCTGTTCTCTGAAATTGAGATCAGAAAACATGGTGTTGTTATAAACAGAGTGGATTATTCCGGCATTACCTCTACAGCTTTGGCCACACTAAAATTATCCAAAACCGAGGCTTCTTACTACAAAATAGGTGGATTTGAGGCTGGTGATAAAATATTAAGCAAAAGCCACACAGTGCTGTTCCCTATGCGCCTGTTACCTGGATTCTTCTCAGATTACAAAGACATTATGTGGAAGGGTGGTTTAAGAATCACATTTAGAAGAGCTGCCAATGATAATAATGCTTTGATGAGGTACAATACATTAAATTCTACAGGGGAAGCTCTGCCCAATACCCCACCTGATGAGGGCAAGTGCATTATTCAGACTATTGAGCTAAGAATCCCAGTTGTTGAATATGAAGCCAGTTATGCTCTTAAATACAAAGCAGATATAATAAAAAATCCACAGATTCCTTTACAATTTTATACATATCAATGTGTACAGAAGCCTGCCGCTGGTACTTATTATGAGTTTGATGCTACAAATTCATTCTCCAGTATACAATATGACATGCGGGATTTTGTGGTGGTATTGTTTCAGACTGGAAGACACAATAATCAGGAAAAAAATTCAAGTAGATTTGATAACTGCAACATCAAGAACATTTATCTTAAAAATGGCAGAAATGAGGTATTTCCTAGAGAAAATTATAATTTAGACATGTCCAAGGATGATTTCCTTAAATTATATGAAGCATTTACAGCATACAAAAGGGTCACTACTGGCAATACTGACATGTATTACACACCAGATGAATTCAAAGCACAGAGACCCATGTTTGTCATCAACACTTAAAAAAGGAAACAAGTTGTGGTTAATGACAGGACAAACATTAAAATTATCTGCGAATTCCACAATACACTCCCTGATGACACTATATGTAGTGTTACTCTCATAGGTGAAAAATCATATGTTTATGATGTAAGAAATGAGAGAGTCACAGAGCAATTCTAGAAGAATTACATTGTTTTAATATTAGATAAACCAATTGAACCTGGTATCCAATTGAACTTAAACCAGAAGTAAATATGTGTGTGTGTGTGTGGGTGTGGGTGTATCTTAGCTTAGTTTCAAGTGTATCCAAAAAAAATATCAAGAGGGGCATATTTTTAACAAATTTATGGACAACAATCTCACAGAAGTGCCTTTTATAAGTGTAGCCAAATCTGCTTGAGGGGGGCTCATCATTTGTACACTGTAGTTTCGGACATTTTTACAAAAATCTTGGATTAGACGAGGTGCTACACTTGAGCAAAAAACTCATATGGGCATGTTGAGCTAGGTTTAAGTGTAACCAAATCTGCTTGAGGGGGGCTCATCATTTGTACACTGTAGTTTCGGGCATTTATACAAAAATCTTGGATTAGACGAGGTTCTACACTTGAGCAAAAAACTCATATGGGCATGTTGAGCTAGGTTTAAGTGTATCCAAATCTGCTTGAGGGGGCTCATCATTTGTACGCTATAAGTGCGCTGGTTGTATATACTTTTATACTACTTTAGTTAACTCAACAGAAATTTTTATGGATTATATCCCCGTTAAACTAGTACAGTTCGTCTCATTTGATTGTCACCAGTCAGTAATTAACGGCTACACGAGTCAGAGCCAACCGCAGTCCCGCCCAAAACCCCCACAGCCAACATGCCCAGGAGCAATCCACCAAAAAAATTAAAACAAAAACAAATTCCTTTTCTTGCTCTTTCAAGAACTCAAAATAACTCCCTTAACTTTAGGTAAATTACACCCGGCCATGCAGGCCCCAAAAGGGTGATAGACGGTAATGCAGTATACTCAGCCTGTCCAGCCTGAGTCCAGTCCGTCCAAAGTTTCTCTCAGTCGGTAAGGATCTGCCACGCTAAACTTCTCGCTCGCCCAGCGCAGAAGCCCAGCCAATGGCATAACCTTCCTGAGTCGCCTGTCTATTAAGTCTCAATACGTCATTCATGAGTAATATTACACTATGGGCTATTACACATCGAACAAACCTTACGGCTGGCAATATTTCTATCAACACAAGCATATAAAATAACCATGCCTATGAACCTGTTTGGCTTCAGCAAGCAAGCTATGGCGGTACCCATCCAAACTGCACAATCATCAATACCTCCGAACTTTTAACTGTTTCCCTCCCTACTATCTAACTCAACGGTTTGCTCATTATTCATGTCAACAACATCCTGACCCAGTACGACGATGACGTTATCAAAATTTTCTATGTATTCAACAACAACTTGAATTATTAGCAGTTCCACA
Source organism: Lepisma saccharinum (assembly GCF_977018435.1). Classification (NCBI taxonomy): domain Eukaryota; kingdom Metazoa; phylum Arthropoda; class Insecta; order Zygentoma; family Lepismatidae; genus Lepisma; species Lepisma saccharinum. Next base: position 44,872 of record NW_028142940.1, read on the forward strand.
TCTCTGGCAAATTTAAGTTCAACATGAATCCCGAGAACAAAGGGGAGGCCAAGGTTTCCTGAGGCAAGAACATCTATCGCATCAAGCATGATAGAATGGACAGTACCGCAACGTACGATGAATCTGCTGGCGATCGTCTGTACGTGGAGCCCTTGGACGACTACGAAAAACTCATCCCTGTTATTATGGAAATGAAAATCACCAACCCTATAATAAATAATTATAGCAACAATGCCTAATGACATCTTTGGTCACACCAAGCGCGATGATCACAGCAACGAGCTACTCATGCTTGAAGTCAGGGTGAAAAAGCTGCGAAACGACCTGAAGGCTCTGCAGTCCACGCTCAACAATAGCCTCCAGACCGAGATAGCCAGCCTGCAGTCTCAGTGCCTGGAACCCGTACTCAAAATGACGCCGAGCTTAAATCGCTGCTGCAAAAATATACCGACCTCGCGTCAATAGATAACCTCGAGAATCTAGCACTGAGTGTAGGCAAGATCCAAAACAAACTTGTGAAGCTGCAGCAAGCGCAAACTTCTGACGTGGAACAGCTGAAGCGACACTTGCAAGGCAAAACTAACACCAACCAGACCTAACTGCACAACATTATCCAGAGTATAAAAATTCAAGATGACTATGATTGCTTGAATGCAAGCATTGCCAAATTGCTCGAACAGTTTCAAACGTTCGAAATTCCTATGTTGGAAAGCATCAAGGCTGAGCTTCAAACGGTCGCTTTGCATGCAGCCATCAACGAAGTTAAAACTAAACTCCAAACGCTAAAGGATTTTATTCACAATCTACCTTTGACCAGCAAGGTGAATGCCATTGCCCATAGGGTGGCCAACATCAAACTCCAACTTGAGCCCTACGAAGATTTCGGGAAGCCACAAGGCACCATAGCCCATATTGATGATGCTCTTGCTGTCATTATAAATGATCTATCAAACGTACACGAAGAACTGGAATCCAAACTGCCTAGTATCAGGGATGCATTAGCCAGATTCCATAAGCAGATCTCCAAGCTTGAAAATCTGAATAACGAATCCGAGTTTTCCCATTTCCAATACATGATCGACGATATACAGACTAAGTTAGAAACCCTGCAACAATCTACCACACGCAGGACAACATAACGCAATTGCAAAAAGGCATACGAGCTGCTGCTGCTGCCTCCGAGTTGGATGCGGTGAAAAAAGCTTTGGAGTCGCTCCAAAATACGGTGACAACCCTGCCTACCTCGCAGGAACTGAAAAGTATAAAGAGGGCTCTCAACCGAATACTCGAATCCGACGACATCAAAAACATCCAAACCGAAATTGAATTGCTTCGTGGGACTGTTGCAACCAGAACTTCAGCGAGCTACATGAATTGTTTGATGAAATTAGAAACCAGGTCCACGACCTCGCAATATAGAGCTCCAAGTTGACACTTGTGGAAAGTCTACATCAGATTATTGCCAGCGCGAAAAATCAAATTGGTAGTATCAAGGCAAGCCAGGAATAGGCCATAGCCAATTTCAGCACCCAACTACATGACTTAAACGAAAAATTCAAGAGACTAATTGTCGATGTGAAGATCAAACCTGATTATGACGCTGTTGTTCATGCTATCAAGGAACACCTGGAGTCGGTGAACGGTAGATTGGAGGACGTAGAGAGTGAGGTTCAAACCAACGTGAACACTCTGAACTCCAGCATCGACAATCTCAAGTCCACAATTGTCATCGAACTGTACAGCATACCAAACAGAGAGTTTTCCTCGCCCTTCAATCCAGGTTCCAAACTCTACATGTGACTCCTGCAAAAGCCTATCAAATATTTTTCCTCGCTTGCACACTTCAGTTCGTCAAGATTTCTTACTAATCTTTGCCTCACACAACCCACTACCCAACCATGACCGTTACGAACATCGGTGACGAGCCTAAAATAATAGGAGTGGAGTTGGTCGATTTCACCCACCCCGAAACTCGCGAGACAGCCTATGCCGAAAATGCCACTCAAATTATTGACATAGAAATATGCGACAAACTGTACGTAGAAAATCCGGCATTGTCTTTAGCGAGAAATCCCATCCAAACTATATTTTTATCTTCGCGCAACATCTAGGCAGGCTATTGTGAACGAGCTGCTCAAACCTACACGACGAAATTATAAACGATAGGCGGTAGTAATCAAAACCATAGACGAAAGCTGACCTTGTAGAAATGAGCAGTGGCAACTTAAAAAATGACATAAAGTCAACAAGGGATTCAAGTGTCTCCTCACCGTTATAGACACATTTTCAAATTTTGCGTGGCTTTACCCCTCAAGGCAAAAACAGGAACCCACGTTGTGGAAGCATTCAAAACTATTTTCGATAAAAGTAACAGGCGACAACGGAAAATAATTCTACAACTCTGTCTTTCGTCAATTTATTCAAAAACAAAATATTCAACATTACTCCACATTTAGTTAGTGGAACGTTTCAACCGAACTCTCAAAACGCCAGGATAGGAAAAATGGTGAGCTTCTACAAGACAACATTCGCTGCCTCATTGTTGGACCTTCTTCATGTGGAAAAACAACGTTACTTATTGATAATTTTCTTCTTGCACCCAACTGGTTAAACTGGAATAACAGGCACCTGTATGTTACTTTTCAAAACGTTTGGTCGAAAATTTGGTGGTGTTTTTTGACGATGTGATCCTCGAGAACCAGAACGAGATTTGCAATTGTTTTACTCAGGGTGGCACAGAGGCATGGACTGCTTCTCCCTTGCTCAGACTTTTTCGAAAATCCCCAAGCAGGTACTCCGAGACAATGCTAATTTCATTTGTTTGTTTCGTCAAGACTACACCAATTTAAAACAAGCTTAAAATGATTATGTAGGTAGGGACATAAACTACAATCAGTTTTCTTAATTTTGCTCTTCATGCTGGAATCAAGATGATTTCGGATTTGTCACAACAGATATGACGAGGAAACCCAATAACGGAAAATACAGAAACAAAATTTATAATTTTCTAGACTTTGCAACGTTACAGGAAACGTCTTGAGCTATTATAAATAACTGCATACAAAAAAATTAAAGGCAAACTTGCAGACGACAACTTGAAGCTGTGTAGCTATCTGGCAAAACGGTTTAAGGGTTGCAAATCCAATAATCCTGGAATTTACGAAGAGAAAAAGCGTCAGCACCAACTTATCGTCGATGCCGTCAGTGGACTTGGTAAAGAAATCAAAGTTGTCACCGAGCAAAACAAAGATTTAATCAACGAGCTTGTGCCACTTACTGCTCGAAATTATACCATACCTACACCGATATCCAGCATTTACACTACTCCAGTCGAACTTGCTCCGGCTACGAGACGTCAGGCCCTAGACAGTACCTCTTCGGACAAGCTAGTCGAGCTCGACCCGGTGTCGAGGGATTACCTAAACACCGCGAAATTCGAAAGAGACGAGGTATTCGGATTGTACTCGACCATGAAACATAACGAGGGTGTGGTTTGGAAGATTGGAAACTCAAAGGTCATGTTCGAGGGCGACGATGTAAAAGTTAATTTCGGCAATAAGAACAACTGGGCCAGGCATCCTGGCCACGTGGGACTGTTTGAACTTATCACAAAGAAGCAACCTAAAGATTATACAGACGAGGATTACAAAAGTTACACAGAAATTTTAATCATGACAGACGCACTGTACCAAAACAACGAAACAACAAAGAATCGTCTGAATTCTAGCAGCGTATAAAAGTACAGGAACCTCATCTAGTCAATATGGACCCAGCTCAAGACTGCAGCGGTGTCAAACTTTGCAACACCTTGCCCAAGGAGTTTGTTTGAGTAGACGACGTAAGGAAGCTTATAGATCTATCGCAGGCGTAGAAAATGCACGCATTCGCAACTTCAACAACGAGAAAGTGGGCATCATGGACATGATTAGCACCAATCCAGCAAACTTCATTGTCAAAGACATCAAAGGTATAAGTTACCTTACCGAAATCATCAACATCCTGCCCCCCAAATTCTGGAATGTAGCCGAGGGTCGAGGTTTGGTGCACGATATTATCAACAAACTACCCTTCGAGATGGACCTGCCAGGTTACCAGTACTGCGGTCCGAGTACGAAACTCGACAGCGACTGGAAGAAGGAGACAAGAGAATGAATCTACTGGACGCAGCATGCAAGGACCAAGACATTGCCTACAATGCTGATTCTCTACCTCTGGTGTGACGAAAAAAGAGGGTGGTGTGGTTAACCTACACAATTCCTCAAATCCAACAACAACAAAGTATATTTTTTCGATTCATGATGCCACCTGCTGGGTTCGTAAAGTATCTCAGTGCTGTCAACCTCTACTACAATGACGAACGCATCCAGGGTTTCAGTGATGTGAACTGTGGCCATTTCTGCGTTTCCATGCTTGTCTTTCTCTCGCAATTAAATTACCCAACAATCGAAGATTTCCAGAAAGCACTGTGACACCTGAACCACTATGAGAGTATTCCATCTCACAAGCGAGACTTCGCTTCTGAAACTCGCATTGCATGACGACATCATCTATCCTGAATCTATTGCTCTTCGTACATTCTACAGCATGTACCTGATACCTAATGTGACAGTTCACAACAATACCATCAAAATTGGCAGCAAAAAAATCAGCATCACCCCCGGCCAGTACAATTTGTCTACCTTGCAGACTCAATTGACAAGAAGTGTACTGCTGACGCAAAATTCTGTAACTCACTGGGTGGAACTAGTGTCTTCCACAGAAACCGTGGACATGTTTACCATCGGTGAGGTTTTGGGATTCGAGAACAACACAAAGCTCGAACCTGGCATCAAGCACAACGGTGCTAACATTCCTAAATTTCTAGTCATCGAGACTCTGAATATACATTGCAATGTGGCAGAAGGTATGATCACTAAATCCACGGTCGGTATCCCAGGGAGTAACAAGCAGACAGGTATCATAGCTACGTTCAAACCAAACTCGGAGTTCATGATGCTAAATATCTACACAACCTCCCCACAGATATAATTTCCTGTATCTCGTAATCGCATAGACAACATAGAATTGGCAATTACCAACGAGAAGAGAGAGGTGGTTGATTTTGCAGAAGCCACGATCACTGCCATCGTGGAGCAACAACGGCGAAGCATTCCTTGCCAATGCTAATTTAAAAATTGTAGATAATTTTGTGCCGTACCTGTTCTCGCATGTGGAAGTTAGAAAGCATGGCAACGTAATCGATAGGGTTGACTACCCCGGGATTACCTCTACATCTGTGGGAACACTAAAACTCTCCAAGACCGATGCAGCATACTACCAGGTAGGGGGATTCGAAGCAGGTACAAAAATCAAAACTCAAAGTCACACGGTACTGTTTCCGTGCGCCTGCTTCCTGGCTTCTTCTTCGACTACACAGAGGTCATGTGAACGTTGGTTTGTGCGTCACTTTTCGCAGGAGCGTCAACGACAACGATGCGCAGATGCGTTACAGCACCTTGAGTGCAGACGTTTCAGTACTTCCCGACTCACTACCCGATCCTGCCAAGTGCATCTTTTAGTCCATGGAGCTGCGCTTGCCCGTATTGGAATACGAAACTAACTACGCTCTCAAGTACAAAGCGGACATTTTGAAGAATCCCCAAGTACCCATCCAATTTTACGGTTACCAGTACGATATGACGGAGTTTGTCGTCGTGGTCTTCCAGACAGGGGATGACAACAACCAAGAAAAATATTCGAGCCAGTTCGACAACGGCAATATCAAGAAAATCTACCTCAAAAATGGCAAGAACGAGATATTGAGGCGTGAGAACTACAACCTGAACATTGCAAACAACGACTACCTGAAACTGTACGAGGCATACACAGCTCAAAAGATAGTGACTTCCGGCAATGTGGACGTGTACTTCAACCCCAATGAGTTCACAGCTCGCAGACCCATGTTCGTCATTAACTCATCGAAGAGAAAGCAGGTGGTTGTTAACGATCGTACCAATATCAAAATTGTGTGCGAGTTCCATGACGCCTTGCCTGCCTATACTCTATGCAGCGTCATTCTAATTACAGAGAAAACTTTTATGTTTCATGTCAAGAATGAAAGAGTGACTGAACAGTTTTAGATACAAGAAAAAGAAATTGGATAATTATATAAAAATTACACTGACTTTATGTCCAATCATTCTTGACACATAAAAGAAGAAAATCACTATACTATAGCAATTTATGGCAATACTGAGTAGTGCCAACTTCTATTTGTAGGTTAGATTCGCCTGTGAAATATCATATGGTGAAATTTTTCTGGAGTAAGTTGGCAACAATGGGAGCCCCCACACTAGCCTCCAAAAGTAGTGGGGCATGGAACCCATTTTAAAAAGACCAAGACATACATCGTGAAAAGGGGCTCACACATCATAAACAATACATCGTAGCCGTTTACGCTGAGGACCCCCACCTACAAAGAAAATAAGGCCCCCAAATACATCGTAGACGTTTACGTTGAGGGCTCCACCCTCAAAAGTAAGGCCCTAAAATAAGATTGAGCAAAAAAATGGCTAGAACATCGTCAAATGCAATGAAATCAACAAAAATACATCATAGCCGTTTACGCTGAGAGCCCACCTACAAGGATTACATAGAAACAAACATTTTACACTTTGTTGGTTATTTAAAACCGTAAAAGGCTGTAAGAAATGAATAGCTTAAGTTATATCACGTAAATTCATGGCATGTCTACAAACATGAGGCTCCAAAATAAGATGGAGCAAAAGACAGGGCTAGAACATCGTCGAACGCATAAAAAGCAAAAAATAATTCATCAAAATATGTCACAACTAAGGTTAAATACTAGGCATACATTCAAGGATTTCATAGAAGCAATACATTTACACTACTCATAGATGGCAGGTAACTAGTGATCATCATGCAACCCTTCATCTGCCCTGGCTGATGATGTTTTAAACATATATGGACCAGAATCTTACAACATCTTGAACCTCAAGGAAAACATTCAGACGTTTCAGTTCCTACCCCTTCCCTACTACAAATTCAGTTACTTATCAAATTTCATGAACAGTTAGATTTGGTTATATCAGCATATATTTAGTTTTACTAAGGTATAAAGTAACCCGGGTCCACTTGGTGAAAGTCGACTTTGCTGTTACTTTTATCTAGTAAAGAGGTAATGGAACCATCCACTAACTTCTTCTTTCAAATGAACTTTTTTGGATTAGTTACGTGATACTCATTGTCTCGAACATATTTCCCTATTTTTTCCCCTCCATTCTCTTTTAAAATTGGACACTGAATTGCCTTAATAATTAAAATGCAATACAGTCATGTAACCGTTTCATTTCACTCGGCAAGTCAGAAAATTCTCTTTTTCCCGTGAAAAACTTTCGTGGTGAGCAACACTACAGAGTGCTATTTTCCGAACCTTTATTTCGGCTGTACTGCCACACTCGATCGGCTCCAATGATAATATTTAAACTCATACTAGTGTGCCAGATTATCTGAACAGAACAGTACAGTCAAATGCTATTTTTTGATCTGATTTATAATGTCAATCACAATGGCAGTTCTCGGCTGGTACAAATTTATATTTGTGTTCATCACAAGCTCTCCAAAGTTAAAAATGTACTCTGCACAACACAATCACCGCCCGAAATAATTCTAAATCGAGATTTTGTAAACGTAGCAAATTTGCACTTCCGCTCCAATTGAGATTGCATTCGATGTAGGTGACGGGAAATTGATCAAAAATAACGCCGGAATTTGGGGAAAATTCGCACAATATGGTTCTCATGGACAACCTTCGGAAAATATCCGGCACAAAAGTTTGCAAGATCTCGACGTCATGTTTCAAATTGCAGGAGAAAATTGGACGACAGGTTGGACGAGCTTCACAAGGCGGTACAAGAAATGAGACAATACACTGACGATTGGAACAGGTCCAACATGGAAACAGCTATCGTCGTCGACCAGCTCATCGAGTTGTCCAAAGTATGAACAATTTTCTTCGACTCCCACGATATATAAATAACCTACTACCAAAAATTAAAGAAAACATATCAAGTGAATTATTCATAGATATAGCGAGATGACATCATCGCGCTGAGTGATACAAAAAAGTCTCCCAAGAATATGTATATATATATGAATAACATAGCGTAATCATGAAGCCCAAAGGTGTGGTTTACCAAGTGCCGTACTCGAATCTGGGTGCCCTCCACGGGTTACTCACCACGAAACAACGAGAAAAGAAACGTTCTTGCTTGTCCACAGGTAACGGAATGAAATTGTTGCTCCGCACTCCTAAATTGAAACGATTACAGCTTTCGAGGGGGAAAAACTCTCACGAGAGGTTTCATATTTAGCATTCCAGCAATTCTAGCAGCTTTAGGAGCAGTGGGAAGTTTGGCGGGTGGTAGCGTCGACATAGCAAAAGCCGTAATTGACTCGAAAAAGAACAAGGCAGAATTGGAAAAACAGAAACGCCACAAACTGGAAATTAAGAAAAAAAAAAAAAAAAAGCAAAGTCATGAAGTAGAACGCTTTGAGAAAGTTTTATAAAAGAAGAAACGCTCAGTAACCACGACATTGAATCTCTGTTTGAACCGCTGGGATTAAAAGACTTCAGAGGAGTTTCCATGTCAGAATCTTTACCGTCCGCATTAAGCAAAAAATAGTGTGGAGTCGTCAACTAGGACAATTACGAAAATTCAGACACGCATTGCATATGGAATCTGAAGAAAATTCAAACAATAACGCTTACGTTTTCGATAATCTCGGAGGTGTTCCACCGTCGGGTTTAGTGAAATATCTCGAAGCTTGCAACCTATACTACAACGACGAAATAATCCAAGGTTTCGAGGAAGTGAACTGCGGCCATCTTTGCGTTTATATGCTAGCATTCATGTCTCGGATAAATAACCCATCAATTTAAGAATTCCATAAAGCTTCATGGAATCTTAAACTTAATCTTGGGAGTGTTCCATCTTACAAGCGAAACTTCGGTCTTGAAACTCACGTTGCTCGACGATATCGTCTATACTAAATCCATAGCTCTTCGTGCATTTTACAATATTTACCTGATTCCAAACGTAACCGAACACAACAAAGAGAAAAACAGCATCATGCCGGGACAGTACAATTTGTCCACTTTGCAAGAAGATTTACCGAGAGGAGTACTTCTCTCTTAAAATTCGGTAACCCAGAGAGTTGAGTTGGTGTCCGCAAGATAACTTGTGGACCTGGGTATAATCGGAGAACTTTTGGGTTTCGAGAACAACACAAAAGTAGATTTTGGAATAAATCATTTCGGCGCAAACATTCCAAATTCCTGGCCATCGATAATCTTAACATGTACTGCAACGTGGCGGAAGTCATGATCACAAAGCAGACAATATACTCAGTCACAAACAAACGGGAATCGTGACCTGCAAACCAGATTCGAAATTCATGGAACCGATCATCTTCTTCACCAATCTAATTTCCGGTATGTTGCAACAGAATTTACCGGATTGATTTAGTGGTTACCAACGAAAAAGGTAAATTGTGGATTTCGCAGGAGCAACGTCAACGGCCAACGTGGAGATCAACATATAATAAATAAGCATCATGGAGCAAATCGGAAGTTACGAATTGAAATCTTTCCCTCCCCAGAACGTTCGCCAATCTCAAAGAACCGAACCGTGAAATCGAGTTCGACGTGGACGTAGGGGATGATTAGTTCACCCTCAAAGCTCAGACTTTAACGTTAAATTCGACATTGTGAAAAAAGAAAACGGAGAAGGATTCCCGCCCAAGGCAAATTTGAAAGTCATAGACAACTTCAGTAGTGTAATCATGTTCCTTCAAATCCATACTTGGTTCGAGGCCTATTATTTTTATTAATTTTAGCACAGTGGAAAACCCATTTTCATGATGTTCTTGTCGACTTTATGCTATTGCAAATCAGTGATTTTTCATCTCGTACTTCGTACGAATGTCAAAATTTCTTTCGAGTTAATGTACGTAACGCCTACACCCACCCACACCTACACCCACCCACACCTACACTCACCCACACCCACCTACACTCACCCACACTATAACCCTCTGCCCACAAATTGAGTTGGTATCATTGTATGACGTCTTGCCTCATTTTGATTGACTAGCATGCTCAAGGCCATGAGGAAGTATCAAGCCTGCTCAGTAGGGAGGCATCCGTTAAGGACAAAAGAGTGGAGTGACTCTTACTGTACACGTGAATGGTAAGTGTGGCTATACGATGGGGGATATAAATACACTGGGGTTCCTTCTAATTCTTTATTTAGATATTTATTTATTTGTTCAATATTAGGTTTGTTATTTTTAATTGATAATTAGATTGTTATTAGTTTCAATATCCAGGAACCTAATCTATAATTCACGGTCGTATGGCCGCGGGCACTACTCACGTATTGTCCCCCAATTATTCATTAAGAAAGTTGTAGGATATAAATTTATTTGAATTTGATATAAATAGAAAGGGAAATATTAAATAGTTGTCTATTAGATTTCTATATTCTGGCATTGTTAAAAATAAAATTGAAAAGATCTAAGTTCTGGTTTGAATTCGTAAAAATAATTTCCTAGAAGAATGGATTGGGATAACAGCTTACTTTCACTGGGAGTCTGTATACGGTAGATCCTGCTTTAATCAGATGAGATTAAGCGTGACTACAATGAGATGGGCCCTTCTTTACAGCTTAGTTGCAACACCCATACCCACACCTACAACTATTTACTTCCGGTCTACTTCCGGTCTACTTCCGTTCTACTTCCGGTCTACTTCCGGTCCACTTTCGGTTCACTTCCGGTCTACTTGACAGACACCTGTGAGTTTTTTCCAGTTTTTTTAAGTATACAAGTACATATATTTTGGGAGTTCAAATCAACACTTGGTACGAGGATTATTGTTTTTGTTAATTTAACTACAATGGAAAAACTTATTTTGACGATGTTTTTGTTTATTTTATACTTTTCACCAAAACACTTGGTACGAGTGTTATAATTTGTTACGAGTTAAAGTACGCAACATTGCGATGGCTCATAAGTAAATTATTGCGCAATGTTTACGTAGCAAGTTATTACGCAGACCCGTATCTAGCGTGTTGTCTTCTGATTGACTTTATGTTTCTGATCTCTTCATCCGCGCTTAGGTTACTTAAAGGGTTTTCGCATTACAGATCAGTCAGTATCATGAGAGTGTTTAGAAGATGTGTTGTTGCACTGTTGAATGTTAAGCATTTAATTTATTTTAAAGCTACATACTATTTTATTATTTTCAAGTTTAAAAAAGGTGTACCAAGTGATTTTTTTTCATAGTAATTTCGATGAGATTGAGTTTTGATGTGATTAGATGTTACTTGTTGTTAGTTGAAAATTTTATCCCCCAACATACTCATAGAACTGATTAAACGTAAAGGCATTTATCCTTACGAATATGTAAACAATGAATCTAAATTTGACGATGACCCTCACCCACCTCAAAAAGTATTCTTCAGTCAACTAAAAAAAAAGGAATTACGTATGAAGAATACGAACATGCGAAATTAATATGGAAGGAATTGAGATGCAATACTCTCGGCGATTATCACGATGCATATCTCAAATTAGACGTAACAATACTTCCTGATATTTTTCAGGTATTCAGAAAAGCAGCAATAAATATTTATAAATTAGATCCAGCATACTTCTACAGTCTTCCTGGTTTGGCGTGGTCTGCTATGTTGCCCCAGACCAGGATCAAGTTGGAATTGATATCGGATATGGACATGTTACTGTTTACAGAAAGAGGGAAACGTGGGAGGATGGTGCAATGCTCACAGATACATGCAAAGGCAAACAATATTCACATGTCTGGGAATCAATACGATGCAAATCGACCATCGAATTACATATTTTACGATGACGTAAACAATCTCTACGAATTCACAATGATACAAAAACTTCCCTACGAAGAATTCGAGTGGATAGATCCCATTTCAATTGATATTAATCATTTCGACGATCGTGAATTTGGTCTGTTCATTGAGGTGGACATTGAATTTCCAAATAATTTGCATTATACTTTTTCCGATTTACCTCCGGCTCCCGAAATGTAATGTCCAACTGATTCTAATCAAAGCAAGCTTATGTTAACTCTGGAGAGATGAGAGAGATATGTCGTCCAATACAAGAATCTCCAGTTTTTGAGTGGAAGGGTGTTCAGGTAGTAAATGTGAGAAGAATTCTCAAGTTCGAACACTCTTCATGGTTAAAATATTATATTGAGATCAACACGAGACAGCTGCTATGTCAGAATCAGATAAATATTTTTATAAACTAATGAATAATGCCGCTTATGGAAAAACGATGGAGAACGTCAGAAAGAATATAGACATAAAATTGGTTTCAGATAACAATAAATGTAGAAAATTAGTATCTGATCCTACACAAAAATTTATAACGAGAATTTAACCCCCTAGACGCAGCATGCAAGGATCACGACATTATCTACAATAGTCACACAGATCTCGATGCACGTCATTATGCCGACAGGAAGTTGGAGCATGCTACTTTCGAGAGACTTTTCAGCAGAGATGCCTCGCTAGTTGAACGGGTTGCCGCATTGGGTACGAACATCGCCATGAACACAAAACAAAAATTTGGTGTGGGGATTGTAACTAAATAACACTTGTAAAAAAAGCGACTTGTATAACTAATCTATTAGGGGGCAAATCTTTACCTTTTTACGATATATATAAATAACGTACTAGCGCCATGAAACCAAAGGTGTCGTTTACAAAATACCTTACGCAAACCTCAAGTCTCTCGGAGCTCTTGATGGATTGCTCACCAAAAATCATCGCGAGAAGAAACATTCCTTCCTGGCAAAAGGTCATGGAATGTAATTGCTGCTTAGCATTCCTCAGTTGAGAAGGTTACGAGGTTTGCGAAAGCAGCAGAAAACTGGAGGTTTGTTATTCAGCATCCCGGCTATCTTGGCAGCAATCGGCGCTGTAGGCAGCTTGGCAGGAGGCAGTGCCGCCATTGCCAAAACCGTCATCGACGCTAAGAAGAACAAGGCCGAGTTGGAAGAGCAGAAAAGGCACAACCTGGCTATGGAGAAGAAGGGGAAAGGTGTGACCAAAAAGCGAAAAAACAACCTCGAAGCTTTGAAAAAGTTTTAAAAAAAGAAGAGCCGCTGTCCAACTTCGATATGGAATCTTTGATCGAATCGTTGGGGGTCAAGCACTTCAGGGGAGTTTTCACGTCTGATTCTCTACCTTCTGTTGTGAAGAAAAAAGAGTGTGGTGTGCTTAACCTAGACAGTTACGAAAATCCAGGTACACATTGGATATGCTACCTCAAAGCCAACAACAACAACAAAGCATTTGTTTTCGATTCATTCGGAGGCACGCCACCTGCTGGGTTGGTAAAGTATCTCAGTGTTGCCAACCTCTACTACAATGACGAACGCATCCAGGGTTTCAGAGATGTGAACTCTGGCCATCTCTGCGTTTCCATGCTTGTCTTCCTCTCGCAATTAAATAACCCAACGATCCATGATTTCCAGAAAGCACTGTGGCACCTAAAGCACTATGGGAGTATTCCATCTCACAAGCGAGACTACGCTTCTGAAACTCACATTGCATGACGATATCATCTATCCTAAATCTATTGCTCTTCGTGCATTCTACAGCATGTACCTGATACCTAACGTGACGGTACACAACAATACCATCAAAATTGGCAACGAGAAAATCAGCATCACCCCTGGCCAGTACAACCTGTCTACCTTGCAGGCTCAATTGCCAAGAAATGTACTGCTGTCGCAAAATTCTGTAACTCACAGGGCGGAACTGGTGTCTGCTAAGGAAACCGTAGACCTGGGTACCATCTTAGAGCTTTTGGGATTAAAGAACAACACAAAGTTCGAACCTGGCATCAAGCACATCGGTGCTAACATTCCTAAATTTCTAGCCATCGAGACTCTGAACATACATTGCAATGTGGCAGAAGGTATGATCACCAAATCCTCTGACGGCATCCCAGGGAGTCACAAGCAGACAGGTATTATCGCTACGTTCAAACCAAACTCTGAGTTCATGCAGCCAATTATCTACACACACTCCCCACCGATAGCATTTCCTGTATCTCGTAATCGCATAGACAACATAGAATTATACAGGGTGTTTCTAAAGGTCGTTTACAACGCTTGGGAGGTGATTCCTCACACGAAAACAAGCAAAAAGTCTAAGTTCCATTTTTACGACAGAGGCTTCGTTTCCGAGATAGGAGCCTCGCAAAAGGTGACAAAGTGAACGTCACACTTAACTGGGACGAATACTATCACAGATAGAGAGGCGGTTCCAAGGGAATCATAAAGGAATCGTATGTGCTCAGTCCGGAAGTCACTATGAAAAGTTCACTGCACGCATGCGCAATGGAGTCCTCAAAGGAATTGGGGATTTCCAGCAACAACAATGCATGGAAAAGGTATGTAACGCAGCAAGAAGGACCGTGACAATGAGAAATGCGTTCAAGACAACACATCCCGACCTCAAACATCAAAACATGACCACCGAACACAAAATCCGAAAAGTTGAGCAGGGTTGCATACCCCAGTTACACGCGAGGAATGAACGAATCATGTCATGTGGCATACGAGAGACAGGAGGAGGGAAAGAAAAACACAATATCAGATGATTGCGACAACGTGTATTTTTACACGCGACAACTACGTAATATCCCCCCCCACACACACACAACAAACAACAAATGCTACAATATCTTACGCACAGACAGTCCGTGTCACTGTACACCAACTGAAGATGTCACTTTCACCACACAAGGGGGGTGGGGAGCAATACCAAAAGTGTTCGCACGCGATTATTGTGACGTAAAAGAGACCAGTTTTGGAAGCGCTGCACAGGCAAGTCTGGCTCTCGTAGTCTACGTTTGACCTTCATGACTGCTGTTCCCGCGAGAGGAGCTCGAAGGGTTGGTTCTCTCCGGCAGTCGTCCCAATCGTGTTGCAGGTGCTGGAATATGATCAGCAGTTCGCTCTAGGTTGTCATACGCATTGAAGAGTACTAGTATGTTGCATTGAAAGAAGTTGACGTGGTGGAGTGGGCAAGTCAAGTATCGCAACAATTGGTCTGTGGTGTTCGTACGGTGATACGGCCAATTTGTGCAGTGTGCCAGTGTTAAACAAAAACAATACTTTGCAGTTCCAGCTCCCTATTACTCAGATGGCTGCGTATACGACCCAGCAGCTAGCAGACATGCATCTCATGTATGGGGAGGCACGTGGTAATAGCCGTGAGGCAAGGCGTCTTTATGGAGAACGCTTTCCACATAGACGTTTACCGTCTCACACCTTCTTTCAGGTAGTGGACAGTCGACTGCGTGAAACAGGGTCAGTGTTACCACCGCGACAAGAAGTTGGAAGACCCCGAAGTGTACGCACACATCAGTTTGCAGAAGATGTGTTAACAGCGGTCGCAGAACATCCTGGCACCAGTACGCGAGTGCTCGCTCGGGCACGAAACACGTCTCATGTGAATGTTTGGCGAGTGTTGTCAGATGAAGGAATGCACCCTTTTAAACTGCAGAAAGTACAAGAACTGTTACCTCGTGACTTTCGCCCTCGTATGGAGTTTTGCCAATGGTTGTTGCATCAGCAGGACACAAACCCTCACTTCGGGGCAAACGTATTTTGGAGAGATGAAGCCATTTTCACCAGGATGGATGTCTTCAATAGTAGAAACAGTCATGTATGGGACTTTGACAACCCACATGCACTTTTTGTGGCCCATCACCAGCACAGGTTTTCAGTGAATGTGTGGTGCGGGATAGTACATGATCATTTAATTGGACCATACATTCTCCCTGTTCGCCTGAATGGTCGCACGTATCATGCATTTCTTAGTGAGGTTCAGCCTGAACTGTTGGAGACCGTACCTTTGACACTGCTGCAAGAAATGTGGTACAAACACGATGGTGCACCAGCTCATTTCGATCGTAATGTACGACATTTCCTGCATGACGTGTTTCGCAATAGGTTCATTGGTAGGGATGAGCCTGTGCCTTGGCCACCGAGGTCGCCAGATCTCAACCCTCTCGATTTTTTCTTCTGGGGAGAAATGAAAACCCTCGTATACGACACACCTGTCACATCAGCTGAGGACCTCGTTGCTCGCATCAACGTCGCCGCCGCGACGGTAGCAGATACACCTGGCTTGTTTGCTCGTACTCGACAATCCTTGATTCGTCGCTGTCATCTCTGCGTAGAAGTAAACGGCAGACATTTTGAAAACCGTCTGTGATTATTGCCCTCGGCAAATACCAGTGAGAACACTTTTAGTATTGCTCCCCACCCCCTTTGTGTGGTGAAAGTGACATCTTCAGTTGGTGTACAGTGACACGGACTGTCTGTGCGTAAGATATTGTAGCATTTGTTGTTTGTTGTGTGTGTGTGTGGGGGGGATATTATGTAGTTGTCGCGTGTAAAAATACACGTTGTCGCAATCATCTGATATTGTGTTTTTCTTTCCCTCCTCCTGTCTTTCGTATGCCACATGACATGATTCGTTCATTCCTCGCGTGTAACTGGGGTATGCAACCCTGCTCAACTTTTCGGATTTTGTGTTCGGTGGTCATGTTTTGATGTTTGAGGTCGGGATGTGTTGTCTTGAACGCATTTCTCATTGTCACGGTCCTTCTTGCTGCGTTACATACCTTTTCCATGCATTGTTGTTGCTGGAAATCCCCAATTCCTTTGAGGACTCCATTGCGCATGCGTGCAGTGAACTTTTCATAGTGACTTCCGGACTGAGCACATACGATTCCTTTATGATTCCCTTGGAACCGCCTCTCTATCTGTGATAGTATTCGTCCCAGTTAAGTGTGACGTTCACTTTGTCACCTTTTGCGAGGCTCCTATCTCGGAAACGAAGCCTCTGTCGTAAAAATGGAACTTAGATTTTTGCTTGTTTTCGTGTGAGGAATCACCTCCCAAGCGTTGTAAACGACCTTTAGAAACACCCTGTATAATAAAAGACCACCGAGGAGAAATTCTCAAAGGCAGATTCTATGAAGAAGAACTCAGCAAAACTAAACAGCCTGACACATATCTCATAGAAAAAATCATCCGCAGAAAAGGCAACAAGTTATTTGTCAAATGGCTAGGACTTCCAGAACACAGCTGGATCGATGCAGACAAAGTGATAATATGAGCACCTGGGATGTTATAAAAAGGCTGCCAGAATCTGAACAGTAGATTAAGAGAAATGGCAAGTTGCTGCCTGAAAATATTAGATGTCTTATTGTTGGGCCATCGGCTTGTGGTAAAACTACACTAATGATTGATAATTTTTTATTGGCACCCAACTGGTTAGACTGGAAAAACAGGCACTTGTATGTTTTCTCTAAGAGCTTGGAACATTTAAAATATCAGCAGCTGATGAAACTATATGATGGAATGGATATAGCCACTTTTGAACCAGATGTTAAGCCACTTCATGGATGTCTCGATAATTCTGTTGTTGTGTTTGATGACATTATACTGGATAATCAAAACAAGGTTAGAAATTTCTTTACACAGGGCCGACACAAAAACATTGATTGCTTCTACCTGGCACAGACTTTCTCAAAAATACCGAAGCAGCTGATCCGAGGCAACAGCAATTTTATATGTGTGTTTCATCAAGATCATACCAACCTCAAACACATACATGATGAATATGTAGGTGGGGACTTGAGCCACAATAATTTTTCTAAGTTTTGCAGTAGGTGCTGGAACCAGGACAGTTATGGGTTTGTCACAATTGATATGACAAGGAAACCCAATAGTGGTAAATACAGAAATAAAATCAACAATTTTCTAGACATTGAAACATATATAAATAACCATGAAAAGGCCAATCATTGATGATCTTAAATTATGAGATTATCTTGTAAAAAAGATTTAAGGGATGGAAATCACAGAACCGAGGAATTTATGAACAACACAAACAAACAGAACAGCCTATTATTGATGCTATTAGTTAATTAGGTAAAAATATCAAAACTGTTACAGAGCAAAATCAAAATTTGATCACAGAGCTTGTACCTGTAGCTGCAATGAACATATTAGATTATCCAATCACCCCACTTTCCAGTATTCATACACCTAGTCCTATTGCTCCTCGAAGAATTGAAGCTACTCTGGATCCTATTGAATTGGGTCTTCTTGCTCAAAAATATTTATTTAAGCACACCTAAAGACAACAAAGATGAGGTTTTTGGCTTATATGCTGACACAGAGCGTGATGGTAGCATCATACATAGAATTGGCAATTTCAGAGTAACATTTATGGGAGATGATCTCATTGTATATTCAGAATCTCATCTTGGAGAAAGAGGTGCTTTTCTTAAGTATCTTGGCACACCTGGATAGTGGGAACTGATGACTAGGAATAGGCCTGGCAGCTATACAGATCAAGATTATGAGCACTACAAAGAAATATTAATAAAATCAGATGCTCTATACCAGAACAATGATCCCACTCAAAAAAGAGTCAAGTCTAGCAGTGGAGCAAAATATAACAACTTAATCAAGCCCATATGGTCACAGATCAAGACTGGCAGTGGAATCAAACAATACAACACCCTGCCTAAAGAATTTGTGTGGGTTGATGATGTCAGGAAACTTGTAGATAGGTTATTGGTGATAGCTGGGGAGGAAAATGCTGGCAACCACAATTTTTACAATGAAAAGGTTGGAATTATGGACATGATAAGCACAAAATTGTCTAATTTTATAGTGAATGACACTAAGGGGATTGGATATCTTATAAAAATTATTAATACTCTTCCACCTAAATTTTGGAATATTTCTGAGGGTCGGGGGTTGGTTAATGACATTATAAACAAGCTGCCATTTGAACTACATATTCCAGGCTATCAGTATTGTGGTCCAGGCACAAAATTGGACCATAGATTACACAGTGGTGATCCTGGTGTTAATCCCCTAGATGCTGCCTGTAGAGTCCATGACATAACATACAACACACATTCTGATCTTGACAAGAGACATGTTGCAGACAAGAAATTAGAAGAGGCTGCATTTGGTAGATTTGTAAGCAAAGATGCTTCTTTAAGTGAGAGAATAGCAGCATTGGGGACCACCATAGCTATGAACACCAAACAAAAACTGGTGTGGGGGCTGTGAATATGTATATAATAAACCTAGAATGAATTCCAAGGGTGTTATGTATCAAATACCTTATCCAGGTCTTAAATCTCTTAAAACTATTGATAGTCTTTTAACCAAAAAGCAGCGGAAGAAAAAAAAATCTTGTCTTGCAAAGGGCCATGGTATGAAATTGTTGCTTAGTACCCCCCAATTAAAAAAATTAGAGCAATCTAGAAAAACATTGCATACAGGTGGGCACACATGTTGGGGGTTTCATATTTACTATCCCGGCCATCTTAGCAGCACTTGGGGCTGTTGGGAGCTTGGCTGGGGGATCAGTTGCCATAGCAAAAACAGTAATAGATGCAAAAAAAAATAAAGCAAAATTAGATGAATTGAAGCGCCATAACCTGGCCATGGAGAAACAAGGCAAAGGTGTTAAGAGAGCCATGAATAAGTTTAAAAAAACAAGAGCCGCTTACAAACCAAGATATTGAAGCTTCAATCAAGCCACTGGGCATCAAAAATTTTAGAGGTGTGTACATGTCTGATTCTTTGCCAGAACAACCACTCAACAAAGAGTGTGGCATTGTTAATTTGGATAAGTACAAAAATCAGGGCACTCACTGGATTTGTTATCTTAAATTTTTAAACAATAATGCATTTGTGTTTGATTCATTTGGAGGTGTTCCACCTGAAAATTTAGTACAATATCTAAAATCAGCTAATCTTTATTACAATAATGCCCGTGTTCAAAACTTCAAAGATGTTAATTGTGGACATTTGTGTTTATCTGTTCTTAGATATATGTCTCAAATAAATAAACCATCAATTGAAAATTTTCAAAAGGCCTTGTGGTATCTGAAACATCATGGAGGTGTTCCATCTCACCAGCCAAAATTCAATATTGAAACTCAAATTGCATGATGACATAGTGTATCCCAAAACAATAGCTCTCAGAGCATTTTATGGCATGTACTTGATCCCTAATATTACTCACCACAACAACACAATTGCAGTAGGGGATCAAAAAATTGTCATCACTCCAGGGCAATATAATCTGTCCACTCTAAATGCTCAATTACCCAGAGGTATAGTATTAACTCAAAATTCTGTCACTCACAGAGTAGAGATTGTATCTGCTACAGAAACAGTGGATCTGGGTACTATAGGAGAGCTGTTAGGATTTGAGAACAACACAAAACTTGAACCAGCCATCAAACACACTGCTATTAATATACATAAATTCTTAGCCATAGAGACTCTAAATATTCACTGTAATGTGGCCGAGGGTATGATCACCAAATCAAATGGCATAGGCACTCACAAACAAACTGGCATCATTGCAACATTTAAACCTAATTCTGAATTTATGGAGCCAATCATCTACACTCCATCCCCAACATTATATTTTCCTGTGTGCCATAATAGAATAGATTATATTGAATTGATGGTCACTAATGAAAAAGAAGAATTAGTTGATTTTGCTGGAGCCACAACAACTGCAATCATAGAGATTAATATTTAAATAAAAATACATACAAAAAAAAATGGAAAATATTGAGAGTTATGAGCTACAATCATTCCCTCCAAACAGGAGGACATTTGCAAATTTAAATCAACCCAACACAGAGATTGAGGTTGATCTTGATGTAGGGGATGGCTTTATACACCCCCACAGAGCAGATCTATACATCAAATTTGATGTTGTAAAGCTCGATGGTACAGATTATCCGGCAAATTCAAATATAAAATTGGTGGACAATTTTGTGCCGCATCTGTTCTCTGAAATTGAGATCAGAAAACATGGTGTTGTTATAAACAGAGTGGATTATTCCGGCATTACCTCTACAGCTTTGGCCACACTAAAATTATCCAAAACCGAGGCTTCTTACTACAAAATAGGTGGATTTGAGGCTGGTGATAAAATATTAAGCAAAAGCCACACAGTGCTGTTCCCTATGCGCCTGTTACCTGGATTCTTCTCAGATTACAAAGACATTATGTGGAAGGGTGGTTTAAGAATCACATTTAGAAGAGCTGCCAATGATAATAATGCTTTGATGAGGTACAATACATTAAATTCTACAGGGGAAGCTCTGCCCAATACCCCACCTGATGAGGGCAAGTGCATTATTCAGACTATTGAGCTAAGAATCCCAGTTGTTGAATATGAAGCCAGTTATGCTCTTAAATACAAAGCAGATATAATAAAAAATCCACAGATTCCTTTACAATTTTATACATATCAATGTGTACAGAAGCCTGCCGCTGGTACTTATTATGAGTTTGATGCTACAAATTCATTCTCCAGTATACAATATGACATGCGGGATTTTGTGGTGGTATTGTTTCAGACTGGAAGACACAATAATCAGGAAAAAAATTCAAGTAGATTTGATAACTGCAACATCAAGAACATTTATCTTAAAAATGGCAGAAATGAGGTATTTCCTAGAGAAAATTATAATTTAGACATGTCCAAGGATGATTTCCTTAAATTATATGAAGCATTTACAGCATACAAAAGGGTCACTACTGGCAATACTGACATGTATTACACACCAGATGAATTCAAAGCACAGAGACCCATGTTTGTCATCAACACTTAAAAAAGGAAACAAGTTGTGGTTAATGACAGGACAAACATTAAAATTATCTGCGAATTCCACAATACACTCCCTGATGACACTATATGTAGTGTTACTCTCATAGGTGAAAAATCATATGTTTATGATGTAAGAAATGAGAGAGTCACAGAGCAATTCTAGAAGAATTACATTGTTTTAATATTAGATAAACCAATTGAACCTGGTATCCAATTGAACTTAAACCAGAAGTAAATATGTGTGTGTGTGTGTGGGTGTGGGTGTATCTTAGCTTAGTTTCAAGTGTATCCAAAAAAAATATCAAGAGGGGCATATTTTTAACAAATTTATGGACAACAATCTCACAGAAGTGCCTTTTATAAGTGTAGCCAAATCTGCTTGAGGGGGGCTCATCATTTGTACACTGTAGTTTCGGACATTTTTACAAAAATCTTGGATTAGACGAGGTGCTACACTTGAGCAAAAAACTCATATGGGCATGTTGAGCTAGGTTTAAGTGTAACCAAATCTGCTTGAGGGGGGCTCATCATTTGTACACTGTAGTTTCGGGCATTTATACAAAAATCTTGGATTAGACGAGGTTCTACACTTGAGCAAAAAACTCATATGGGCATGTTGAGCTAGGTTTAAGTGTATCCAAATCTGCTTGAGGGGGCTCATCATTTGTACGCTATAAGTGCGCTGGTTGTATATACTTTTATACTACTTTAGTTAACTCAACAGAAATTTTTATGGATTATATCCCCGTTAAACTAGTACAGTTCGTCTCATTTGATTGTCACCAGTCAGTAATTAACGGCTACACGAGTCAGAGCCAACCGCAGTCCCGCCCAAAACCCCCACAGCCAACATGCCCAGGAGCAATCCACCAAAAAAATTAAAACAAAAACAAATTCCTTTTCTTGCTCTTTCAAGAACTCAAAATAACTCCCTTAACTTTAGGTAAATTACACCCGGCCATGCAGGCCCCAAAAGGGTGATAGACGGTAATGCAGTATACTCAGCCTGTCCAGCCTGAGTCCAGTCCGTCCAAAGTTTCTCTCAGTCGGTAAGGATCTGCCACGCTAAACTTCTCGCTCGCCCAGCGCAGAAGCCCAGCCAATGGCATAACCTTCCTGAGTCGCCTGTCTATTAAGTCTCAATACGTCATTCATGAGTAATATTACACTATGGGCTATTACACATCGAACAAACCTTACGGCTGGCAATATTTCTATCAACACAAGCATATAAAATAACCATGCCTATGAACCTGTTTGGCTTCAGCAAGCAAGCTATGGCGGTACCCATCCAAACTGCACAATCATCAATACCTCCGAACTTTTAACTGTTTCCCTCCCTACTATCTAACTCAACGGTTTGCTCATTATTCATGTCAACAACATCCTGACCCAGTACGACGATGACGTTATCAAAATTTTCTATGTATTCAACAACAACTTGAATTATTAGCAGTTCCACATCTCTGGCAAATTTAAGTTCAACATGAATCCCGAGAACAAAGGGGAGGCCAAGGTTTCCTGAGGCAAGAACATCTATCGCATCAAGCATGATAGAATGGACAGTACCGCAACGTACGATGAATCTGCTGGCGATCGTCTGTACGTGGAGCCCTTGGACGACTACGAAAAACTCATCCCTGTTATTATGGAAATGAAAATCACCAACCCTATAATAAATAATTATAGCAACAATGCCTAATGACATCTTTGGTCACACCAAGCGCGATGATCACAGCAACGAGCTACTCATGCTTGAAGTCAGGGTGAAAAAGCTGCGAAACGACCTGAAGGCTCTGCAGTCCACGCTCAACAATAGCCTCCAGACCGAGATAGCCAGCCTGCAGTCTCAGTGCCTGGAACCCGTACTCAAAATGACGCCGAGCTTAAATCGCTGCTGCAAAAATATACCGACCTCGCGTCAATAGATAACCTCGAGAATCTAGCACTGAGTGTAGGCAAGATCCAAAACAAACTTGTGAAGCTGCAGCAAGCGCAAACTTCTGACGTGGAACAGCTGAAGCGACACTTGCAAGGCAAAACTAACACCAACCAGACCTAACTGCACAACATTATCCAGAGTATAAAAATTCAAGATGACTATGATTGCTTGAATGCAAGCATTGCCAAATTGCTCGAACAGTTTCAAACGTTCGAAATTCCTATGTTGGAAAGCATCAAGGCTGAGCTTCAAACGGTCGCTTTGCATGCAGCCATCAACGAAGTTAAAACTAAACTCCAAACGCTAAAGGATTTTATTCACAATCTACCTTTGACCAGCAAGGTGAATGCCATTGCCCATAGGGTGGCCAACATCAAACTCCAACTTGAGCCCTACGAAGATTTCGGGAAGCCACAAGGCACCATAGCCCATATTGATGATGCTCTTGCTGTCATTATAAATGATCTATCAAACGTACACGAAGAACTGGAATCCAAACTGCCTAGTATCAGGGATGCATTAGCCAGATTCCATAAGCAGATCTCCAAGCTTGAAAATCTGAATAACGAATCCGAGTTTTCCCATTTCCAATACATGATCGACGATATACAGACTAAGTTAGAAACCCTGCAACAATCTACCACACGCAGGACAACATAACGCAATTGCAAAAAGGCATACGAGCTGCTGCTGCTGCCTCCGAGTTGGATGCGGTGAAAAAAGCTTTGGAGTCGCTCCAAAATACGGTGACAACCCTGCCTACCTCGCAGGAACTGAAAAGTATAAAGAGGGCTCTCAACCGAATACTCGAATCCGACGACATCAAAAACATCCAAACCGAAATTGAATTGCTTCGTGGGACTGTTGCAACCAGAACTTCAGCGAGCTACATGAATTGTTTGATGAAATTAGAAACCAGGTCCACGACCTCGCAATATAGAGCTCCAAGTTGACACTTGTGGAAAGTCTACATCAGATTATTGCCAGCGCGAAAAATCAAATTGGTAGTATCAAGGCAAGCCAGGAATAGGCCATAGCCAATTTCAGCACCCAACTACATGACTTAAACGAAAAATTCAAGAGACTAATTGTCGATGTGAAGATCAAACCTGATTATGACGCTGTTGTTCATGCTATCAAGGAACACCTGGAGTCGGTGAACGGTAGATTGGAGGACGTAGAGAGTGAGGTTCAAACCAACGTGAACACTCTGAACTCCAGCATCGACAATCTCAAGTCCACAATTGTCATCGAACTGTACAGCATACCAAACAGAGAGTTTTCCTCGCCCTTCAATCCAGGTTCCAAACTCTACATGTGACTCCTGCAAAAGCCTATCAAATATTTTTCCTCGCTTGCACACTTCAGTTCGTCAAGATTTCTTACTAATCTTTGCCTCACACAACCCACTACCCAACCATGACCGTTACGAACATCGGTGACGAGCCTAAAATAATAGGAGTGGAGTTGGTCGATTTCACCCACCCCGAAACTCGCGAGACAGCCTATGCCGAAAATGCCACTCAAATTATTGACATAGAAATATGCGACAAACTGTACGTAGAAAATCCGGCATTGTCTTTAGCGAGAAATCCCATCCAAACTATATTTTTATCTTCGCGCAACATCTAGGCAGGCTATTGTGAACGAGCTGCTCAAACCTACACGACGAAATTATAAACGATAGGCGGTAGTAATCAAAACCATAGACGAAAGCTGACCTTGTAGAAATGAGCAGTGGCAACTTAAAAAATGACATAAAGTCAACAAGGGATTCAAGTGTCTCCTCACCGTTATAGACACATTTTCAAATTTTGCGTGGCTTTACCCCTCAAGGCAAAAACAGGAACCCACGTTGTGGAAGCATTCAAAACTATTTTCGATAAAAGTAACAGGCGACAACGGAAAATAATTCTACAACTCTGTCTTTCGTCAATTTATTCAAAAACAAAATATTCAACATTACTCCACATTTAGTTAGTGGAACGTTTCAACCGAACTCTCAAAACGCCAGGATAGGAAAAATGGTGAGCTTCTACAAGACAACATTCGCTGCCTCATTGTTGGACCTTCTTCATGTGGAAAAACAACGTTACTTATTGATAATTTTCTTCTTGCACCCAACTGGTTAAACTGGAATAACAGGCACCTGTATGTTACTTTTCAAAACGTTTGGTCGAAAATTTGGTGGTGTTTTTTGACGATGTGATCCTCGAGAACCAGAACGAGATTTGCAATTGTTTTACTCAGGGTGGCACAGAGGCATGGACTGCTTCTCCCTTGCTCAGACTTTTTCGAAAATCCCCAAGCAGGTACTCCGAGACAATGCTAATTTCATTTGTTTGTTTCGTCAAGACTACACCAATTTAAAACAAGCTTAAAATGATTATGTAGGTAGGGACATAAACTACAATCAGTTTTCTTAATTTTGCTCTTCATGCTGGAATCAAGATGATTTCGGATTTGTCACAACAGATATGACGAGGAAACCCAATAACGGAAAATACAGAAACAAAATTTATAATTTTCTAGACTTTGCAACGTTACAGGAAACGTCTTGAGCTATTATAAATAACTGCATACAAAAAAATTAAAGGCAAACTTGCAGACGACAACTTGAAGCTGTGTAGCTATCTGGCAAAACGGTTTAAGGGTTGCAAATCCAATAATCCTGGAATTTACGAAGAGAAAAAGCGTCAGCACCAACTTATCGTCGATGCCGTCAGTGGACTTGGTAAAGAAATCAAAGTTGTCACCGAGCAAAACAAAGATTTAATCAACGAGCTTGTGCCACTTACTGCTCGAAATTATACCATACCTACACCGATATCCAGCATTTACACTACTCCAGTCGAACTTGCTCCGGCTACGAGACGTCAGGCCCTAGACAGTACCTCTTCGGACAAGCTAGTCGAGCTCGACCCGGTGTCGAGGGATTACCTAAACACCGCGAAATTCGAAAGAGACGAGGTATTCGGATTGTACTCGACCATGAAACATAACGAGGGTGTGGTTTGGAAGATTGGAAACTCAAAGGTCATGTTCGAGGGCGACGATGTAAAAGTTAATTTCGGCAATAAGAACAACTGGGCCAGGCATCCTGGCCACGTGGGACTGTTTGAACTTATCACAAAGAAGCAACCTAAAGATTATACAGACGAGGATTACAAAAGTTACACAGAAATTTTAATCATGACAGACGCACTGTACCAAAACAACGAAACAACAAAGAATCGTCTGAATTCTAGCAGCGTATAAAAGTACAGGAACCTCATCTAGTCAATATGGACCCAGCTCAAGACTGCAGCGGTGTCAAACTTTGCAACACCTTGCCCAAGGAGTTTGTTTGAGTAGACGACGTAAGGAAGCTTATAGATCTATCGCAGGCGTAGAAAATGCACGCATTCGCAACTTCAACAACGAGAAAGTGGGCATCATGGACATGATTAGCACCAATCCAGCAAACTTCATTGTCAAAGACATCAAAGGTATAAGTTACCTTACCGAAATCATCAACATCCTGCCCCCCAAATTCTGGAATGTAGCCGAGGGTCGAGGTTTGGTGCACGATATTATCAACAAACTACCCTTCGAGATGGACCTGCCAGGTTACCAGTACTGCGGTCCGAGTACGAAACTCGACAGCGACTGGAAGAAGGAGACAAGAGAATGAATCTACTGGACGCAGCATGCAAGGACCAAGACATTGCCTACAATGCTGATTCTCTACCTCTGGTGTGACGAAAAAAGAGGGTGGTGTGGTTAACCTACACAATTCCTCAAATCCAACAACAACAAAGTATATTTTTTCGATTCATGATGCCACCTGCTGGGTTCGTAAAGTATCTCAGTGCTGTCAACCTCTACTACAATGACGAACGCATCCAGGGTTTCAGTGATGTGAACTGTGGCCATTTCTGCGTTTCCATGCTTGTCTTTCTCTCGCAATTAAATTACCCAACAATCGAAGATTTCCAGAAAGCACTGTGACACCTGAACCACTATGAGAGTATTCCATCTCACAAGCGAGACTTCGCTTCTGAAACTCGCATTGCATGACGACATCATTTATCCTGAATCTATTGCTCTTCGTACATTCTACAGCATGTACCTGATACCTAATGTGACAGTTCACAACAATACCATCAAAATTGGCAGCAAAAAAATCAGCATCACCCCCGGCCAGTACAATTTGTCTACCTTGCAGACTCAATTGACAAGAAGTGTACTGCTGACGCAAAATTCTGTAACTCACTGGGTGGAACTAGTGTCTTCCACAGAAACCGTGGACATGTTTACCATCGGTGAGGTTTTGGGATTCGAGAACAACACAAAGCTCGAACCTGGCATCAAGCACAACGGTGCTAACATTCCTAAATTTCTAGTCATCGAGACTCTGAATATACATTGCAATGTGGCAGAAGGTATGATCACTAAATCCACGGTCGGTATCCCAGGGAGTAACAAGCAGACAGGTATCATAGCTACGTTCAAACCAAACTCGGAGTTCATGATGCTAAATATCTACACAACCTCCCCACAGATATAATTTCCTGTATCTCGTAATCGCATAGACAACATAGAATTGGCAATTACCAACGAGAAGAGAGAGGTGGTTGATTTTGCAGAAGCCACGATCACTGCCATCGTGGAGCAACAACGGCGAAGCATTCCTTGCCAATGCTAATTTAAAAATTGTAGATAATTTTGTGCCGTACCTGTTCTCGCATGTGGAAGTTAGAAAGCATGGCAACGTAATCGATAGGGTTGACTACCCCGGGATTACCTCTACATCTGTGGGAACACTAAAACTCTCCAAGACCGATGCAGCATACTACCAGGTAGGGGGATTCGAAGCAGGTACAAAAATCAAAACTCAAAGTCACACGGTACTGTTTCCGTGCGCCTGCTTCCTGGCTTCTTCTTCGACTACACAGAGGTCATGTGAACGTTGGTTTGTGCGTCACTTTTCGCAGGAGCGTCAACGACAACGATGCGCAGATGCGTTACAGCACCTTGAGTGCAGACGTTTCAGTACTTCCCCACTCACTACCCGATCCTGCCAAGTGCATCTTTTAGTCCATGGAGCTGCGCTTGCCCGTATTGGAATACGAAACTAACTACGCTCTCAAGTACAAAGCGGACATTTTGAAGAATCCCCAAGTACCCATCCAATTTTACGGTTACCAGTACGATATGACGGAGTTTGTCGTCGTGGTCTTCCAGACAGGGGATGACAACAACCAAGAAAAATATTCGAGCCAGTTCGACAACGGCAATATCAAGAAAATCTACCTCAAAAATGGCAAGAACGAGATATTGAGGCGTGAGAACTACAACCTGAACATTGCAAACAACGACTACCTGAAACTGTACGAGGCATACACAGCTCAAAAGATAGTGACTTCCGGCAATGTGGACGTGTACTTCAACCCCAATGAGTTCACAGCTCGCAGACCCATGTTCGTCATTAACTCATCGAAGAGAAAGCAGGTGGTTGTTAACGATCGTACCAATATCAAAATTGTGTGCGAGTTCCATGACGCCTTGCCTGCCTATACTCTATGCAGCGTCATTCTAATTACAGAGAAAACTTTTATGTTTCATGTCAAGAATGAAAGAGTGACTGAACAGTTTTAGATACAAGAAAAAGAAATTGGATAATTATATAAAAATTACACTGACTTTATGTCCAATCATTCTTGACACATAAAAGAAGAAAATCACTATACTATAGCAATTTATGGCAATACTGAGTAGTGCCAACTTCTATTTGTAGGTTAGATTCGCCTGTGAAATATCATATGGTGAAATTTTTCTGGAGTAAGTTGGCAACAATGGGAGCCCCCACACTAGCCTCCAAAAGTAGTGGGGCATGGAACCCATTTTAAAAAGACCAAGACATACATCGTGAAAAGGGGCTCACACATCATAAACAATACATCGTAGCCGTTTACGCTGAGGACCCCCACCTACAAAGAAAATAAGGCCCCCAAATACATCGTAGACGTTTACGTTGAGGGCTCCACCCTCAAAAGTAAGGCCCTAAAATAAGATTGAGCAAAAAAATGGCTAGAACATCGTCAAATGCAATGAAATCAACAAAAATACATCATAGCCGTTTACGCTGAGAGCCCACCTACAAGGATTACATAGAAACAAACATTTTACACTTTGTTGGTTATTTAAAACCGTAAAAGGCTGTAAGAAATGAATAGCTTAAGTTATATCACGTAAATTCATGGCATGTCTACAAACATGAGGCTCCAAAATAAGATGGAGCAAAAGACAGGGCTAGAACATCGTCGAACGCATAAAAAGCAAAAAATAATTCATCAAAATATGTCACAACTAAGGTTAAATACTAGGCATACATTCAAGGATTTCATAGAAGCAATACATTTACACTACTCATAGATGGCAGGTAACTAGTGATCATCATGCAACCCTTCATCTGCCCTGGCTGATGATGTTTTAAACATATATGGACCAGAATCTTACAACATCTTGAACCTCAAGGAAAACATTCAGACGTTTCAGTTCCTACCCCTTCCCTACTACAAATTCAGTTACTTATCAAATTTCATGAACAGTTAGATTTGGTTATATCAGCATATATTTAGTTTTACTAAGGTATAAAGTAACCCGGGTCCACTTGGTGAAAGTCGACTTTGCTGTTACTTTTATCTAGTAAAGAGGTAATGGAACCATCCACTAACTTCTTCTTTCAAATGAACTTTTTTGGATTAGTTACGTGATACTCATTGTCTCGAACATATTTCCCTATTTTTTCCCCTCCATTCTCTTTTAAAATTGGACACTGAATTGCCTTAATAATTAAAATGCAATACAGTCATGTAACCGTTTCATTTCACTCGGCAAGTCAGAAAATTCTCTTTTTCCCGTGAAAAACTTTCGTGGTGAGCAACACTACAGAGTGCTATTTTCCGAACCTTTATTTCGGCTGTACTGCCACACTCGATCGGCTCCAATGATAATATTTAAACTCATACTAGTGTGCCAGATTATCTGAACAGAACAGTACAGTCAAATGCTATTTTTTGATCTGATTTATAATGTCAATCACAATGGCAGTTCTCGGCTGGTACAAATTTATATTTGTGTTCATCACAAGCTCTCCAAAGTTAAAAATGTACTCTGCACAACACAATCACCGCCCGAAATAATTCTAAATCGAGATTTTGTAAACGTAGCAAATTTGCACTTCCGCTCCAATTGAGATTGCATTCGATGTAGGTGACGGGAAATTGATCAAAAATAACGCCGGAATTTGGGGAAAATTCGCACAATATGGTTCTCATGGACAACCTTCGGAAAATATCCGGCACAAAAGTTTGCAAGATCTCGACGTCATGTTTCAAATTGCAGGAGAAAATTGGACGACAGGTTGGACGAGCTTCACAAGGCGGTACAAGAAATGAGACAATACACTGACGATTGGAACAGGTCCAACATGGAAACAGCTATCGTCGTCGACCAGCTCATCGAGTTGTCCAAAGTATGAACAATTTTCTTCGACTCCCACGATATATAAATAACCTACTACCAAAAATTAAAGAAAACATATCAAGTGAATTATTCATAGATATAGCGAGATGACATCATCGCGCTGAGTGATACAAAAAAGTCTCCCAAGAATATGTATATATATATGAATAACATAGCGTAATCATGAAGCCCAAAGGTGTGGTTTACCAAGTGCCGTACTCGAATCTGGGTGCCCTCCACGGGTTACTCACCACGAAACAACGAGAAAAGAAACGTTCTTGCTTGTCCACAGGTAACGGAATGAAATTGTTGCTCCGCACTCCTAAATTGAAACGATTACAGCTTTCGAGGGGGAAAAACTCTCACGAGAGGTTTCATATTTAGCATTCCAGCAATTCTAGCAGCTTTAGGAGCAGTGGGAAGTTTGGCGGGTGGTAGCGTCGACATAGCAAAAGCCGTAATTGACTCGAAAAAGAACAAGGCAGAATTGGAAAAACAGAAACGCCACAAACTGGAAATTAAGAAAAAAAAAAAAAAAAAGCAAAGTCATGAAGTAGAACGCTTTGAGAAAGTTTTATAAAAGAAGAAACGCTCAGTAACCACGACATTGAATCTCTGTTTGAACCGCTGGGATTAAAAGACTTCAGAGGAGTTTCCATGTCAGAATCTTTACCGTCCGCATTAAGCAAAAAATAGTGTGGAGTCGTCAACTAGGACAATTACGAAAATTCAGACACGCATTGCATATGGAATCTGAAGAAAATTCAAACAATAACGCTTACGTTTTCGATAATCTCGGAGGTGTTCCACCGTCGGGTTTAGTGAAATATCTCGAAGCTTGCAACCTATACTACAACGACGAAATAATCCAAGGTTTCGAGGAAGTGAACTGCGGCCATCTTTGCGTTTATATGCTAGCATTCATGTCTCGGATAAATAACCCATCAATTTAAGAATTCCATAAAGCTTCATGGAATCTTAAACTTAATCTTGGGAGTGTTCCATCTTACAAGCGAAACTTCGGTCTTGAAACTCACGTTGCTCGACGATATCGTCTATACTAAATCCATAGCTCTTCGTGCATTTTACAATATTTACCTGATTCCAAACGTAACCGAACACAACAAAGAGAAAAACAGCATCATGCCGGGACAGTACAATTTGTCCACTTTGCAAGAAGATTTACCGAGAGGAGTACTTCTCTCTTAAAATTCGGTAACCCAGAGAGTTGAGTTGGTGTCCGCAAGATAACTTGTGGACCTGGGTATAATCGGAGAACTTTTGGGTTTCGAGAACAACACAAAAGTAGATTTTGGAATAAATCATTTCGGCGCAAACATTCCAAATTCCTGGCCATCGATAATCTTAACATGTACTGCAACGTGGCGGAAGTCATGATCACAAAGCAGACAATATACTCAGTCACAAACAAACGGGAATCGTGACCTGCAAACCAGATTCGAAATTCATGGAACCGATCATCTTCTTCACCAATCTAATTTCCGGTATGTTGCAACAGAATTTACCAGATTGATTTAGTGGTTACCAACGAAAAAGGTAAATTGTGGATTTCGCAGGAGCAACGTCAACGGCCAACGTGGAGATCAACATATAATAAATAAGCATCATGGAGCAAATCGGAAGTTACGAATTGAAATCTTTCCCTCCCCAGAACGTTCGCCAATCTCAAAGAACCGAACCGTGAAATCGAGTTCGACGTGGACGTAGGGGATGATTAGTTCACCCTCAAAGCTCAGACTTTAACGTTAAATTCGACATTGTGAAAAAAGAAAACGGAGAAGGATTCCCGCCCAAGGCAAATTTGAAAGTCATAGACAACTTCAGTAGTGTAATCATGTTCCTTCAAATCCATACTTGGTTCGAGGCCTATTATTTTTATTAATTTTAGCACAGTGGAAAACCCATTTTCATGATGTTCTTGTCGACTTTATGCTATTGCAAATCAGTGATTTTTCATCTCGTACTTCGTACGAATGTCAAAATTTCTTTCGAGTTAATGTACGTAACGCCTACACCCACCCACACCTACACCCACCCACACCTACACTCACCCACACCCACCTACACTCACCCACACTATAACCCTCTGCCCACAAATTGAGTTGGTATCATTGTATGACGTCTTGCCTCATTTTGATTGACTAGCATGCTCAAGGCCATGAGGAAGTATCAAGCCTGCTCAGTAGGGAGGCATCCGTTAAGGACAAAAGAGTGGAGTGACTCTTACTGTACACGTGAATGGTAAGTGTGGCTATACGATGGGGGATATAAATACACTGGGGTTCCTTCTAATTCTTTATTTAGATATTTATTTATTTGTTCAATATTAGGTTTGTTATTTTTAATTGATAATTAGATTGTTATTAGTTTCAATATCCAGGAACCTAATCTATAATTCACGGTCGTATGGCCGCGGGCACTACTCACGTATTGTCCCCCAATTATTCATTAAGAAAGTTGTAGGATATAAATTTATTTGAATTTGATATAAATAGAAAGGGAAATATTAAATAGTTGTCTATTAGATTTCTATATTCTGGCATTGTTAAAAATAAAATTGAAAAGATCTAAGTTCTGGTTTGAATTCGTAAAAATAATTTCCTAGAAGAATGGATTGGGATAACAGCTTACTTTCACTGGGAGTCTGTATACGGTAGATCCTGCTTTAATCAGATGAGATTAAGCGTGACTACAATGAGATGGGCCCTTCTTTACAGCTTAGTTGCAACACCCATACCCACACCTACAACTATTTACTTCCGGTCTACTTCCGGTCTACTTCCGTTCTACTTCCGGTCTACTTCCGGTCCACTTTCGGTTCACTTCCGGTCTACTTGACAGACACCTGTGAGTTTTTTCCAGTTTTTTTAAGTATACAAGTACATATATTTTGGGAGTTCAAATCAACACTTGGTACGAGGATTATTGTTTTTGTTAATTTAACTACAATGGAAAAACTTATTTTGACGATGTTTTTGTTTATTTTATACTTTTCACCAAAACACTTGGTACGAGTGTTATAATTTGTTACGAGTTAAAGTACGCAACATTGCGATGGCTCATAAGTAAATTATTGCGCAATGTTTACGTAGCAAGTTATTACGCAGACCCGTATCTAGCGTGTTGTCTTCTGATTGACTTTATGTTTCTGATCTCTTCATCCGCGCTTAGGTTACTTAAAGGGTTTTCGCATTACAGATCAGTCAGTATCATGAGAGTGTTTAGAAGATGTGTTGTTGCACTGTTGAATGTTAAGCATTTAATTTATTTTAAAGCTACATACTATTTTATTATTTTCAAGTTTAAAAAAGGTGTACCAAGTGATTTTTTTTCATAGTAATTTCGATGAGATTGAGTTTTGATGTGATTAGATGTTACTTGTTGTTAGTTGAAAATTTTATCCCCCAACATACTCATAGAACTGATTAAACGTAAAGGCATTTATCCTTACGAATATGTAAACAATGAATCTAAATTTGACGATGACCCTCACCCACCTCAAAAAGTATTCTTCAGTCAACTAAAAAAAAAGGAATTACGTATGAAGAATACGAACATGCGAAATTAATATGGAAGGAATTGAGATGCAATACTCTCGGCGATTATCACGATGCATATCTCAAATTAGACGTAACAATACTTCCTGATATTTTTCAGGTATTCAGAAAAGCAGCAATAAATATTTATAAATTAGATCCAGCATACTTCTACAGTCTTCCTGGTTTGGCGTGGTCTGCTATGTTGCCCCAGACCAGGATCAAGTTGGAATTGATATCGGATATGGACATGTTACTGTTTACAGAAAGAGGGAAACGTGGGAGGATGGTGCAATGCTCACAGATACATGCAAAGGCAAACAATATTCACATGTCTGGGAATCAATACGATGCAAATCGACCATCGAATTACATATTTTACGATGACGTAAACAATCTCTACGAATTCACAATGATACAAAAACTTCCCTACGAAGAATTCGAGTGGATAGATCCCATTTCAATTGATATTAATCATTTCGACGATCGTGAATTTGGTCTGTTCATTGAGGTGGACATTGAATTTCCAAATAATTTGCATTATACTTTTTCCGATTTACCTCCGGCTCCCGAAATGTAATGTCCAACTGATTCTAATCAAAGCAAGCTTATGTTAACTCTGGAGAGATGAGAGAGATATGTCGTCCAATACAAGAATCTCCAGTTTTTGAGTGGAAGGGTGTTCAGGTAGTAAATGTGAGAAGAATTCTCAAGTTCGAACACTCTTCATGGTTAAAATATTATATTGAGATCAACACGAGACAGCTGCTATGTCAGAATCAGATAAATATTTTTATAAACTAATGAATAATGCCGCTTATGGAAAAACGATGGAGAACGTCAGAAAGAATATAGACATAAAATTGGTTTCAGATAACAATAAATGTAGAAAATTAGTATCTGATCCTACACAAAAATTTATAACGAGAATTTAACCCTTTTTAATCTAGATATAAAATTAATAAGATTCAGAAAACCTATTTACGTTGGTGCAACAGTTCTCGACATGTCAAAACTGTACATGTTCGAATTTCATTATAATATTATGAAAGCGTTCTATAATAACAAGCTGTCAATTTTGTACATAGATACCGAAAGTTTTATTTATGACATACAAACACCTAACCTCTACGAAGATCTTAAACATTCGTCCATGCTTGGGTATTTCGACACTTCTTCCTACCCTCAACCCAAGAGATTTGGAATTCCTTCCCACAGCGTCCCAAGATGTATACATTCAGAACGGAAAGTAGCGACACGAAGAAAGCAAAAGGAACGTGCATAGATACCGTGGAAAACAAACTAACATTCCAGGATTATATTGATTGCCATTCCTCACAGTCGAGGATACTTCTAGAGGATAATAGAATACAAAGCTCAAACCATGAGATTACAGCGAATAAAATTAAAAAGTAGCCCTGGATACACACGACGACAAGAGGTGTATTCTCGAGTGTGGAATCCATAGTTTGCCTTGGGCGCACTATAGTTTAGAAGTTAATAATAATTGCAGTCAACTTATGTGAAAAAATAAACCTAACATCAAACCAAAATTTTGAAAATTACAAAAAAAACTACACGTTGTCTAATTTTTTATATAATATTCTCTCCTATTCGAATTTTTCTATCACTCTTTCATTTTTTACATCAAAAATATATGATTTCTTTACAACTAAAATTGCACTGCATATTGTATTTTCAGGTAGAGTTTCATGAATTTCACACACCAATTTAATATTAGTTCGATCATTTGTAACTACCAATTCTCACTTTTGATGCATTGATTAAAAACATTTGTCTCTGAATTACGAACTCATCTGGATAATAATACATTTCTATGTTACCTTCAGTTACTCTTCTAAATGCACTATAAGATTCATATAATTTTAAATAATCTTGTTCTGTAATGTTTAAATTGTAATTTTCACGAGGAAATACTTCATTTCTGCCATTCTTGAGATACACATTTTTAACTTTACAATTATCAGACTGGCTACTATTCTTTTCCTCTATTCTCCCTGTTTGAAACAGCACAGCTACGAACTCTGGCATGTCATATTGCAAAGATTGGAACTGATAGTAAGGTCAAATTCAAACAATTTACCCTCCACTGACCTCTGTGTGCATTGATAAGTATAAAATTGAATCGGAATTTAAGGATTTTTCAAAATATTGGATTTGTATTTGAGAGCATATTTCGATTCATATTCAACTATAGGCATTCGCAACTCCACAGACTGGATCACACATTTCGCAGCTTCGGGTAAACTAGCCTCATTAGCTGTTCCATCTAAATGTAAAATTTTGTATCTGCTGAGTTAACCAAATCTGATGAGCAACGATTGATTTCTACTGTTTATTGTAAAAAGTATATATACACTACCAAGAAGCATAAGTTTAGTGGATCAGTTAAGGGTTAATAAAAATATAAACAGTTATTCGAAAAAAGGTTTTACTAAAAATTGGAGTACGGAGTTCTTTCTCAGTGGTTCAATTTTTACCAGGGAATAGATATAAATATATAATAAAATATAATAATAACAAAATATTGAAAGGAGATTTTTAGAAGAGAAACTTAGTAAAACAAAATATCGAGATACATATCTATTCGATAAAATATTGAAGAAGAAAAATAATAAATTGTATGTGAAATGATTAGGTATGTAAGACAAAAGTTGGATAGAAGCAAACCAGGTGATTCTAGGACACCATTATGGAATGTGGTACAGCGTTTACCATAGTTAGTTGAAACTAATAGAAAAATGGAGATTTGTTACCTGATAACATAAGATGCCTTATTGCAAACCCATCAGGTTGTGGAAAAACCACTTTGCTGGTTGATAATTTCTTGCTTGCCCCAATTGGCTAGATTGGAAAAATAGACACTTGTATGTGTTTTCTAAAAGTTTAGAACAACCGAAATACCAACAACTCATGAAGCTGTACGAGGTACTGAGCATAGCTACATTTTCATCAACAATAAAACCTCTCGACCAATGTTTGAAAAATTCTGTTGTGGTTTTCGATGAAGTTATTCTGGAAAATCAGAATGAAATTAGAATTTCTTTACACAGGATGGTCACAAAGAAATAGACTCTTTTATTTAGCTCAAACTTATTCCAAAATTCCCAAACAATTTGTACGAGATAATACAAACTTAATATGTTTGTTTCGTCGAGATCATACTAATTTAAAACATGTATACGATGATTATAATGGAGGAGAGTTAAATTACAACCAATTTTCAAAATTCTGTTCATCTTGTTGGAACAGCGACGATTTTTTATTTGTTACTATCGACATGACTCAGAAACCTAACAATTGTAAATTCAGAAATAAAATCAACGACTTTTTAAACGTTGAAACGATATAAAATAACCATTAATAAAAAAAATTATGACGAAACATGAAATAGAAGATAATTCGAAATTACGAGAGTACTTGTCCAAACGTTTCAAAGGTTGGAAATCAGATAATCGACGTTTTTACGAACAACACAAGCGTCAAGACCAACCTATTATCGATGCAATCAGTGGTCTTGGTAAAGAGTTTAAGAGTGTGACAGAACAAAATAAAAACTTCATCAATGATTTGGTACCTCTTACGGCTAAAAATTATGTAGATTTCACTCCTACGACATTATCTTGAATCCACACTCCTCTGGTACTTAAGAATCCACCTTCTAAAGGAGCTATAGAATAATCAGTGAAAATCGAGTCGGATCCCCTGGCAAGGGATTACCTGAGTACAGGAAAGTTCGAAAAAGATGAAGTATTTGGATAGTATCCAAATATGGAAGGAAATTAAAGCGTAGTATTAAAAATTGGCAAGTCTAAAGTTACATTCGAAGGGGACAACATTAAAATTAATTTGGGTGGGAGAAACAGCTGGTCCAGATAACCTGGTACCGTAGAGCTATGGGAGCTTATTACCAAAGAACAACCAAAAAATTTTACAGAAGATAATTTTCAAAGTTACTCTAAATTTTTTACACTCTTTGATGCTTTGTACCAAACGATGCCAGTCCAAAGCGTGTGAAATCGAGCAAAGGGGATAAATACAAAAATCTGATTAAACTTATCTGGAATCATCTAAAAACTGGTAGTAGTATAACACAATACAATATTTTCCCTAAGGAATTTGTATGTCTAAACGATGTGAGAAAACGTATAAAAAAGTTTGTTGGTTATTGCAGGGGAGGAAAAAGCTGGGAACAATAATTTTCATAATGAGAAAATAGGTATTGTAAACATGATTAGTGACAATTTAGCTAATTCTATCGTAAACGATCCTAAAGGTAATGGATACTTAATTAATATTATCAATACTTTACTTCCTAAATTCTGGAATATATCAGAGAGTCGAGGTTTAGTAAATTATATTATTAATAAACTTCCGTTCGAGTTACATGTACCTGGTTACCAATATTGTGGTCTTGCTACAAAACTTGAG
Organism: Lepisma saccharinum; assembly: GCF_977018435.1. Lineage (NCBI taxonomy): Eukaryota > Metazoa > Arthropoda > Insecta > Zygentoma > Lepismatidae > Lepisma > Lepisma saccharinum. The sequence goes on from NW_028142940.1 coordinate 84,123, forward strand.
AAACGAATAGAAAGAAGGGGAAGGGGTATTAATCTTCTGGATGCAGCTTGCAAAGAACATAATATTGCATACAACACACGCAAAGAACTGAGTGACCGTCATGTGGATGATCAAAAAATTGAAGAGGCAGCTCTTGGAAGATTAACAAGCAGAGTTGCATTGGGTGAAAAAATAACAGCGTTGGGTACAACCATTTCTGTGAATACAAAATAAAAATTAGGGTGAGGTTTGTAATATAAATACCCTGAAAAAAAATAATAATAATAAAACAACATGAAACCAAAAGGAGTTGTATACCGAATACCATATCATGATTTTAAACATTTAAAACTTAATTTGATTTTAACTAAAAAACAACATGAAAAGAAGAGGCAATGTATAGCAAAAGGAAAGGAATGAAATTATTACTCAGTACGCCACAATTAAAAAGATCCTGGCTGCATTTGGGGCAGTTGGGAGCTTAGCCGAGGACAGTGCTGCTATAGCTAAAACTGTGATTGTTTCGAAAAAAAATAAGGCAGAACTAGAAGAGCAAAAGCGTCATACTCTTGATAAGGAGAAAAAAATAGGTAAAGGTGTGAAGTGTAGACGACTCAGAAAGCTAAAAAAGAAGAAGCTCTTACCAACCAAGACATTGATTCTTTAAATAACATATTTAAAAATAAACACTTCAGGGGGGGGGTTCATTTCTGATTCTCACCCTAAAGGTAGCCCTCACTCTGGAGAATGTGGCGTGGTGAATTTGGCCAAGTCCGAAAACATTGGTACCCACTGGATACGATACTATAAACAAAATGACAATGCTTTCATTTTCGATTCTTTTGGAGGGGTACCACCTTCAGAATTAATTCGTTACTTGAAACATGTTAAAATTTTTTACAACGACGATCGAATTCAAGATTTCAATCAAATTATATTTGGTCATGTTTGCATTAAGATGCTCGGAATTTTAAATAAAATACCAAACATCTAATTAAAATATTTTCAAAAAGATGTATTGTATATTAAATGTGGGAATATTTCATCTCTCCAGCGAGACTTCCGTATTGTAACTACATATTCACCATGATATTATCTATCCAAAATCCATAGCTCTGAGAGCATTGTACAGCATACATCTGATTCCGAATGTAACTACCTACAACAATACTACATTAGTAGGTAATGAAAAAATAATTATTCCTCACGGACAGTATAACTTATCTACTTTACAATTTGAACTTCCAAATACTGTATTGCTTTCTCAAAATTCTGTAACACACAGAGTAGAGATTGTAACTACCAATGCAACAGTTGACTTATCTACCATGGGAGAACTTCTAGGATTTGAGAACAATAGCAGTTCAGAACCAGGTGTTATTCACATAGGTAAATTTATACCAAAATTCTTAGCTACTGAAACATTGAATATTCAGTGTAACATTGCCAAAGGTATGATTATCAAAGCAGGAGAAAATTCGATTGGTAGTCACAAGGATACAGGTATTATTTATACATTTAAACCGAATTCGGAATTTATGGAACCTATCATCTATTCTACAATCAAACCAGTCTATTTCCCTATTGTATTCATAACGTTAATTACATAGAGATAACAATTACGAATGAGAAAAATGAAATCATTGATTTTGCAGGTGCTAATAGCACGCGATAATAGAAATTAATATTTAAAATATATAAATAAATACCAAATGGAAAATATCGAGAGTTATGAATTACAATCCTTCCCTTCAAACAGGAGGGCATTTCCAAATGAAATTAGCCTAATAAAGAGATACAGTATGACATTACGGTGGGTGATGGATTCATTCATTTACGTAGATGATATCTGTATATAAAATTTGATATTGCAAAACAAAGTAATGGTGAAGAATATCCCTTCCCTGGGGCAAATATAAAAATTATAGATAATTTTGTTCCATTCTTACTTTCTCAAATTGAAGTTATGATGCATGGTACAGTGATTGACAGGATTGATTGTCCTGGAATTACATCCACTACAGTGTGGACATTGAAACTGTCTAAATCAGAGAGTGTATATTATAACGTTGGTGGATTCGAAGCTGGAACAATAATTCAAGCAAAAAGTCACACAGTAGTCTTCCCCATGAGATTGCTATTTGGATTTTTCTTTGATTTTAAAGAAATTATGTGGAAAGAAGTGTCATATTTCGCAGAGCACCCAATGATCATAATGCTATCTTGAGATACAACATTTTAAATTCAGATGGAACAGCTAATGAGGCTAGTTTACCCGAATCTGCGAAATGTGTGATCCAGTCTGTGGAGTTGCGAATGCCTACAGTTGAATATGAATCGAAATATGCTCTCAAATACAAATCCAATATTTTGAAAAAAACTTAAATACCGATTCAATTTTATACTTATCAATGCATACAGAGGTCAGTGGAGGGTAAATTGTTTGAATTTGACCTTACTATCAGTTCCAATCTTTGCAATATGACATGCCAGAGTTCGTAGCTGTGCTGTTTCAAACAGGGAGAATAGAGGAAAGAATAGTAGCCAGTCTGATAATTGTAAAGTTAAAAATGTGTATCTCAAGAATGGCAGAAATGAAGTATTTCCTCGTGAAAATTACAATTTAAACATTACAGAACAAGATTATTTAAAATTATATGAATCTTTACTGCATTTAGAAGAGTAACTGAAGGTAACATAGAAATGTACTATAATCCAGATGAGTTCATAATTCACAGACAAATGTTTTTAATCAATGCATCAAAAGTGAAAATTGGTAGTTATAAATGATCGAACTAATATTAAATTGGTGTGTGAAATTCATGAAACTCTACCTGAAAATACAATATGCAGTGCAATTATAGTTGTAGAGAAATCATATATTTATGATGTAAAAATGAAAGAGTGATAGAAAATTCGAATAGGAGAGAATATTATATAAAAAATTAGACTACGTGTAGATTTTGTTTATAATTTTCAAAATTTTTTTTTGATGTTAGGTTTATTTTTTCACATAAGTTGACTGCAATTATTATTAACTTCTAAACTATAGTGCGCCCTAGGCAAACTATGGATTCCACACTCGAGAATACACCTCTTGTCGTCGTGTGTATCCAGGGCTACTTTTTTATTATATTCGCTGTAATCTCATGGTTTGAGCTTTGTATTCTATTATCCTCTAGAAGTATCCTCGACTGTGAGGAATGGCAATCAATATAATCCTGGAATGTTAGTTTGTTTTCCACCGTATCTATGCACGTTCCTTTTGCTTTCTTCGTGTCGCTACTTTCCGTTCTGAATGTATACATCTTGGGACGCTGTGGGAAGGAATTCCAAATCTCTTGGGTTGAGGGTAGGAAGAAGTGTCGAAATACCCAAGCATGGAAGAATGTTTAAGATCTTCGTAGAGGTTAGGAGTTTGTATGTCATAAATAAAACTTTCGGTATCTATGTACAAAATTGACAGCTTGTTATTATAGAAAGCTTTCATAATATTATAATGAAATTCGAACATGTACAGTTTTGACATGTCGAGAACTGTTGCACCAACGTAAATAGGTTTTCTGAATCTTATTAATTTTATATCTAGATTAAAAAGGGTTAAATTCTCGTTATAAATTTTTGTGTAGGATCAGATACTAATTTTCTACATTTATTGATATCTGAAACCAATTTTATGTCTATATTCTTTCTGACGTTCTCCATCGTTTTTCCATAAGCGGCATTATTCATTAGTTTATAAAAATATTTATCTGATTCTGACATAGCAGCTGTCTCGTGTTGATCTCAATATAATATTTTAACCATGAAGAGTGTTCGAACTTGAGAATTCTTCTCACATTTACTACCTGAACACCCTTCCCACTCAAAAACTGGAGATTCTTGTAGTGGACGACTATCTCTGTCATCTCTCCAGAGTTAACGTAAGATTGCTTTGATTAGAATCAGTTGGACCTCAATGAACAGACCAAATTCACGATCGTCGAAATGATTAATATCAATTGAAATGGGATCTATCCACTCGAATTCTTCGTAGGGAAGTTTTTGTATCATTGTGAATTCGTAGAGATTGTTTACGTCATCGTAAAATATGTAATTCGATGGTCGATTTGCATCGTATTGATTCCCAGACATGTGATTATTGTTTGCCTTTGCATGTATCTGTGAGCATTGCACCATCCTCCCACGTTTCCCTCTTTCTGTAAACAGTAACATGTCCATATCCGATATCAATTCCAACTTGATCCTGGTCTGGGGCAACATAGCAGACCACGCCAAACGAGGAAGACTGTAGAAGTATGCTGGGTCTTATTTATAAATATTTATTGCTGCTTTTCTGAATACCTGAAAAATATCAGGAAGTATTGTTACGTCTAATTTGGGATATGCATCGTGATAATCGCCGAGAGTATTGCATCTCAATTCCTTCTATATTAATTTCGCACGTTCGTATTATTCATTCGTAATTCCGTTTTTTTTAGTTGACTGAAGAATACTTTTTGAGGTGGGAGAGGGTCATCGTCAAATTTAGATTCATTGTTTACATATTCGTAAGGATAAATGCGTTTACGTTTAATCAGTTCTATGAGTATGTTGGGGGATAAAATTTTCAGCTAACAAGAAGTAACATCTAATCACATCAAAACTCAATCTCATCGAAATTACTATGAAAAAAAATCACTTGGTACACCTTTTTTAAACTTGAAAATAATAAAATAGTATGTAGCTTTGAAATAAATTAAATGCTTAACATCTAACAGTGCAACAACACATCCGTAGTCTTCAAAACACTCTCATGATACTGACTGATCTGTAATGAAAAAACCCTTTAAGTAACCTAAGCGCGGATGAAGACATCAGAAACATTAAGTCAATCAGAAGACCCCATTACGTCATAACCAACAACACGCTAGATACGGGTCTGCGTAATAACTTGCTACGTAAACATTGCGCAATAGTTTACCTTATGAGCCATCGCAATGTTGCGTACTTTAACTCGTAACAAATTATAACACTCGTACCAAGTGTGAGGTGAAAAGTATAAATTAAACAAAAACATCGTCAAAATAAGTTTTTCCATTGTAGTTAAATTAACAAAAACAATAATCCTCGTACCAAGTGTTGATTTGAACTCCCAAAATATATGTACTTGTATACTTAAAAAAACTGGAAAAAACTCACAGGTGTCTGTCAAGTAGACCGGAAGTGAACCGGAAGTGGACCGGAAGTAGACCGGAAGTAGAACGGAAGTAGACCGGAAGTAGACCGGAAGTAAATAGTTGTAGGTGTGGGTATGGGTGTTGCAACTAAGCTCTAAAGAAGGGCCCATCTCATTGTAGTCACGCTCAATCTCATCTGATTAAAGCAGGATCTACCGTATACAGACTCCCAGTGAAAGTAAGCTGTTGTCCCAATCCATTCTTCTAGGAAATTATTTTTACGAATTCAAACCAGAACTTAGATCTTTTCAATTTTATTTTTAACAATGCCAGAATATAGAAATCTAATAGACAACTATTTAATATTTCCCTTTCTATTTATATCAAATTCAAATAAATTTATATCCTACAACTTTCTTAATGAATAATTGGGGGACAATACGTGAGTAGTGGCCGCGGCCATGCGACCGTGAATTATAGATTAGGTTCCTGGATATTGAAACTAATAACAATCTAATTATCAATTAAAAATAACAAACCTAATATTGAACAAATAAATAAATATCTAAATAAAGAATTAGAAGGAACCCCAATATATTTATATCCCCCATCGTATAGCCACACTTACCATTCACGTGTACAGTAAGAGTCACTCCACTCTTTTGTCCTTAACGGATGCCTCCCTACTGAGCAGGTTTGATACTTCCTCATGGCCTTGAGCATGCTAGTCAATCAAAATGAGGCAAGACGTCATACAATGATACCAACTCACATTGTGGGCAGAGTTTTATAGTGTGGGTGAGTGTAGGTGGGTGTGGGTGAGTGTAGGTGTGGGTGGGTGTAGGTGTGAGTGGGTGTAGGCGTTACGTACATTAACTCGAAAGAAATTTTGAGATGAAAAATCACAGATTTGCAATAGCATTAAGTCGACAAGAACATCATGAAAATGGGTTTTCCACTGTGCTAAAATTAATAAAAATAATAGGCCTCGAACCAAGTATGGATTTGAAGGAACATGATTACACTACTGAAGTTGTCTATGACTTTCAAATTTGCCTTGGGCGGGAATGCTTCTCCGTTTTCTTTTTTCACAATGTCGAATTTAACGTTAAAGTCTGAGCTTTGAGGGTGAACTAATCATCCCCTACGTCCACGTCGAACTCGATTTCACGGTTCGGTTCTTTGAGATTGGCGAACGTGCAGGGGAGGGAAAGATATCAATTCGTAACTTCCGATTTGCTCCATGATGCTTATTTATTATATGTTGATCTCCACGTTGGCCGTTGACGTTGCTCCTGCGAAATCCACAACTTTACCTTTTTCGTTGGTCACTACTAAATCAGTCTGGTCAATTCTGTTGCAACATACCGGAAATTAGATTGGTGAAGAAGATGATCGGTTCCATGAATTTCGAATTTGATTTGCAGGTCACGATTCCCGTTTGTTTGTGACTGAGTATATTGTCTTCTTTGTGATCATGACTTCCGCCACGTTGCAGTACATGTTAAGAGTATCGATGGCCAGGAATTTTGGAATGTTTGCACCGAAATGATTTATTCCAAAATCTACTTTTGTGTTGTTCTCGAAACCCAAAAGTTCTCCGATTATACCCAGGTCCACAAGTTATCTTGCGGACACCAACTCAACTCTCTGGGTTACCGAATTTTAAGAGAGAAGTACTCCTCTCGGTAAATCTTCTTGCAAAGTGGACAAATTGTACTGTCCCGGCATGATGCTGTTTTTCTCTTTGTTGTGTTCGGTTACGTTAGGAATCAGGTAAATGTTGTAGAATGCACGAAGAGCTATGGATTTAGTATAGACGATATCGTCGAGCAACGTGAGTTTCAAGACCGAAGTTTCACTTGTAAGATGGAACACTCCCAAGATTATGTTTAAGATTCCATGAAGCTTTCTGGAATTTTTAACTTGATGGGTTATTTATCCGAGACATGAATGCTAGCATATAAACGGAAAGATTGCCGCAGTTCACTTTCTCGAAACCTTTGATTATTTCGTCGTTGTAGTGTAGGTTGCAAGCTTCGAGATATTTCACTAAACCCGACGGTGGAACACCTCCGAGATTATCGAAAACGTAAGCGTTATTGTTTGAATTTTCTTCAGATTCCATATGCAATGCGTGTCTGAATTTTCGTAATTGTCCTAGTTGACGACTCCACACTATTTTTTTCTTAATGAGGACGGTAAAGATTCTGACATGGAAACTCCTCTCAAGTCTTTTAATCCCAACGGTTCAAACAGAGATTCAATGTCGTGGTTACTGAGCGTTTCTTCTTTTATAAAACTTTCACAAGGCGTTCTACTTGATGACTTTGCTTTTTTTCGTAATTTCCAGTTTGTGGCGTTTCTGTTTTTCCAATTCTGCCTTGTTTTTTTTCGAGTCAATTACGGCTTTTGCTATGTCGACGCTACCACCCGCCAAACTTCCCACTGCTCCTAAAGCTGCTAGAATTGCTGGAATGCTAAATATGAAACCTCTCGTGAGAGTTTTTCCCCCTCGAAAGCTGTAATCGTTTCAATTTAGGAGTGCGGAGCAACAATTTCATTCCGTTACCTGTGGACAAGCAAGAACGTTTCTTTTCTCGTTGTTTCGTGGTGAGTAACCCGTGGAGGGCACCCAGATTCGAGTACGGCACTTGGTAAACCACACCTTTGGGCTTCATGATTACGCTATGTTATTCATATATATATACATATTCTTGGGAGACTTTTTTGTATCACTCAGCGCGATGATGTCATCTCGCTATATCTATGAATAATTCACTTGATATGTTTTTTTTTAATTTTTGGTTGTAGGTTATTTATATATCGTGGGAGTCGAAGAAAATAGCTCATGCTTCGGACAACTCGATGAGCTGCACGACGACGCTAGCTGTTTCCATGTTGGACCTGTTCCAATCGTCAGTGTATTGTCTCATTTCTTGTACCGCCTTGTGAAGCTCGTCCAACCTGTCGTCCAATTTTCTCCTGCAATTTGAAAAATGACGTCGAGATCTTGCAAACTTTTGTGCCGGATATTTTCCGAAGGTTGTCCATGAGAACCATATTGTGCGAATTTTCCCCAAATTCCGGCGTTATTTTTGATCAATTTCCCGTCACCTACATCGAATGCAATCTCTATTGGAGCGGAAGTGCAATGTTGCTACGTTTACGAAATCTCGATTTAGAATTATTTCGGGGCGGTGATTGTGTTGTGAAGAGTACATTTTTAACTATGAAGAACTTGTGATGAACACAAATATAAATTTGTACCAGCCGAGAACTGCCATTGTGATTGACATTATAAATCAGATCAAAAAATAGCATTTGACTTTACTGTTCTGTTCAGATAATCTGGCACACTAGTATGAGTTTAAACATTATCATTGGAGCCGATCGAGTGTGGCAGTACAGCCGAAATAAAGGTTCGGAAAATAGCACTCTGTAGTGTTGCTCACCACGAAAGTTTTTCACGGGAAAAAGAGAATTTTCTGACTTGCCGAGTGAAATGAAACGGTTACAGGAATGTATTGCATTTTAATTATTAATTCAATTCAGTGTCCAATTTTAAAAGAGAATGGAGGGGAAAAATAGGGAAATATGTTCGAGACAATGAGTATCACGTAACTAATCCAAAAAAGTTCATTTGAAAGAAGAGGTTAGTGGATGGTTCCATTACCTCTTTACTAGATAAAAGTAACAGCAAAGTCGACTTTCACCAAGTGGACCCGGGTTACTTTATACCTTAGTAAAACTAAATATATGCTGATATAACCAAATCTAACTGTTCATGAAATTTGATAAGTAACTGAATTTGTAGTAGGGAAGGGGTAGGAACTGAAACGTCTGAATGTTTTCCTTGAGGTTCAAGATGTTGTAAGATTCTGGTCCATATATTTTTAAAACATCATCAGCCAGGGCAGATGAAGGGTTGCATGATGATCACTGGTTACCTGCCATCTATGAGTAGTGTAAATGTATTGTTTCTACGCAATCCTTGTATGTATGCCTAGTATTTAACCTCAGTTGTGACATATTTTGATGAATTATTTTTTGCTTTTTATGCGTTCGACGATGTTCTAGCCCTGTCTTTTGCTCCATCTTATTTTGGAGCCTCATGTTTGTAGACATGCCTTGAATTTACGTGATATAACTTAAGCTATTCATTTCTTACAGCCTTTTACGGTTTTAAATAACCAACAAAGTGTAAAATGTTTGTTTCTATGTAATCCTTGTAGGTGGGCTCTCAGCGTAAACGGCTATGATGTATTTTTGTTGATTTCATTGCATTTGACGATGTTCTAGCCATTTTTTTGCTCAATCTTATTTTAGGGCCTTACTTTTGAGGGTGGAGCCCTCAACGTAAACGTCTACGATGTATTTGGGGGCCTTATTTTCTTTGTAGTTGGGGGTCCTCAGCGTAAACGGCTACGATGTATTGTTTATGATGTGTGAGCCCCTTTTCACGATGTATGTCTTGGTCTTTTTAAAATGGGTTCCATGCCCCACTACTTTTGGAGGCTAGTGTGGGGGCTCCCATTGTTGCCAACTTACTCCAGAAAAATTTCACCATATGATATTTCACAGGCGAATCTAACCTACAAATAGAAGTTGGCACTACTCAGTATTGCCATAAATTGCTATAGTATAGTGATTTTCTTCTTTTATGTGTCAAGAATGATTGGACATAAAGTCAGTGTAATTTTTATATAATTATCCAATTTCTTTTTCTTGTATCTAAAACTGTTCAGTCACTCTTTCATTCTTGACATGAAACATAAAAGTTTTCTCTGTAATTAGAATGACGCTGCATAGAGTATAGGCAGGCAAGGCGTCATGGAACTCGCACACAATTTTGATATTGGTACGATCGTTAACAACCACCTCCTTTCTCTTCGATGAGTTAATGACGAACATGGGTCTGCGAGCTGTGAACTCATTGGGGTTGAAGTACACGTCCACATTGCCGGAAGTCACTATCTTTTGAGCTGTGTATGCCTCGTACAGTTTCAGGTAGTCGTTGTTTGCAATGTTCAGGTTGTAGTTCTCACGCCTCAATATCTCGTTCTTGCCATTTTTGAGGTAGATTTTCTTGATATTGCCGTTGTCGAACTGGCTCGAATATTTTTCTTGGTTGTTGTCATCCCCTGTCTGGAAGACCACGACGACAAACTCCGTCATATCGTACTGGTAACCGTAAAATTGGATGGGTACTTGGGGATTCTTCAAAATGTCCGCTTTGTACTTGAGAGCGTAGTTAGTTTCGTATTCCAATACGGGCAAGCGCAGCTCCATGGACTAAAAGATGCACTTGGCAGGATCGGGTAGTGAGTCGGGAAGTACTGAAACGTCTGCACTCAAGGTGCTGTAACGCATCTGCGCATCGTTGTCGTTGGCGCTCCTGCGAAAAGTGACGCACAAACCAACGTTCACATGACCTCTGTGTAGTCGAAGAAGAAGCCAGGAAGCAGGCGCACGGAAACAGTACCGTGTGACTTTGAGTTTTGATTTTTGTACCTGCTTCGAATCCCCCTACCTGGTAGTATGCTGCATCGGTCTTGGAGAGTTTTAGTGTTCCCACAGATGTAGAGGTAATCCCGGGGTAGTCAACCCTATCGATTACGTTGCCATGCTTTCTAACTTCCACATGCGAGAACAGGTACGGCACAAAATTATCTACAATTTTTAAATTAGCATTGGCAAGGAATGCTTCGCCGTTGTCTCTCTTCACAACAACAAACTTGATATACAAATCAGCCCTGTGAGGGTGAATGAACCCGTCCCCGACGTCCATGTCGTATTCGATCTCTCGATTCGCTACATTGAGGTTGACAAATGTGCGACGATTGGGTGGGAAGGACTGCAACTCGTAACTTTCGATTTGCTCTATAATGGTTATTTATTATATGTTAATCTCCACGACGGCAGTGGTCGTGGCTCCTGCAAAATCAACCACCTCTCCCTTCTCGTTGGTAATTGCCAATTCTATGTTGTCTATGCGATTACGAGATACAGGAAATTATATCGGTGGGCAGGGTGTGTAGATATTTAGCATCATGAACTCCGAGTTTGGTTTGAACGTAGCTGTGATACCTGTCTGCATTTTACTCCCTGGGATACCGTCCGAGGATTTGGTGATCACACCTTCTGCCACATTGCAATGTATATTCAGAGTCTCGATGACTAGAAATGTAGGAATGTTAGCACCGATGTGCTTGATGCCAGGTTCGAGCTTTGTGTTGTTCTCGAATCCCAAAACCTCACCGATGGTAAACATGTCCACGGTTTCTGTGGAAGACATTAGTTCCACCCTGTGAGTTACAGAATTTTGCGACAGCAGTACTCTTCTTGGCAATTGAGTCTGCAAGGTAGACAAATTGTACTGGCCGGGGGTGATGCTGATTTTTTCGCTGCCAATTTTGATGGTATTGTTGTGAACTGTCACATTAGGTATCAGGTACATGCTGTAGAATGTACGAAGAGCAATAGATTCGGGATAGATGATGTCGTCATGCAATGCGAGATTCAGAAGCGAAGTCTCGCTTGTGAGATGGAATACTCTCATAGTGATTCAGGTGCCACAGTGCTTTCTGGAAATCTTCGATTGTTGGGTAATTTAATTGCGAGAGAAAGACAAGCATGGAAACGCAGAGATGGCCACAGTTCACATCACTGAAACCCTGGATGCGTTCGTCATTGTAGTAGAGGTTGACAACACTGAGATACTTTACGAACCCAGCAGGTGGCATGATGAATCGAAAAAAAATACTTTGTTGTTGTTGGATTGTTCCAGTCGCTGTCGAGTTTCGTACTCGGACCGAAGTACTGGTAACCTGGTAGGTCCATCTCGAAGGGTAGTTTGTTGAAAATATCGTGCACCAAACCTCGACTCTCGGCTACATTCCAGAATTTGGGGGGCAGGATGTTGATGATTTCTATAAGGTAACATATACCTATGTTGTCTTTGACAATGAAGTAGGCAATATTGGTGCTAATCATGTCCATGATGCCCACTTTCTCGTTGTTGAAGTTGCGAATGCGTGCATTTTCTTCGCCTGAGATAGATCTATAAGCTATCTTACGTCGTCTACCCAAACAAACTCCTTGGGCAAGGTGTTGTAAAGTTTGACACCGCTGCAGTCTTGAGCTGGGTCCATATTGACTAGATGAGGTTCCTGTATTTTTATGCGCTGCTAGAATTCAGACGATTCTTTGTTGTTTCGTTGTTTTGGTACAGTGCGTCCGTCATGATTAAAATTTCTGTGTAACTTTTGTAATCCTCGTTTGTATAATCTTTAGGTTGCTTCTTTGTGATAAGTTCAAACAGTCCCACGTGGCCAGGATGCCTGGCTTAGTTGTTCTTATTGCCGAAATTAACTTTTACATCGTCGCCCTCGAACGTGACCTTTGACTTTCCAATCTTCCAAACCACACCCTCGTTATGTTTCATGGTCGAGTACAATCCGAATACCTCGTCTCTTTCGAATTTCGCGGTGCTTAGGTAATCTCTCGACACCGGATCGAGCTCGACTAGCTTGTCCGAAGAGGTACTGTCTAGGGCCTGACGTCTCGTAGCCGGAGCAAGTTCGACTGGAGTAGTGTAAATGCTGGATATCGGTGTAGGTATGGTATAATTTCGAGCAGTAAGTGGTACAAGCTCGTTGATTAAATCTTTGTTTTGCTCGGTGACAACTTTGATTTCTTTACCAAGTCCACTGACGGCATCGACGATAAGTTGGTGCTGACGCTTTTTCTCTTCGTAAATTCCAGGATTATTGGATTTCCAACCCTTAAACCGTTTTGCCAGATAGCTACGCAGCTTCAAGTTGTCGTCTGCAAGTTTGCCTTTAATTTTTTTGTATGCAGTTATTTATAATAGCCCAAGACGTTTCCTGTAACGTTGGAAAGTCTAGAAAATTATAAATTTTGTTTCTGTATTTTCCGTTATTGGGTTTCCTCGTCATATCTGTTGTGACAAATCCGAAATCATCTTGATTCCAGCATGAAGAGCAAAATTAAGAAAACTGATTGTAGTTTATGTCCCTACCTACATAATCATTTTAAGCTTGTTTTAAATTGATGTAGTCTTGACGAAACAAACAAATGAAATTAGCATTGTCTCGGAGTACCTGCTTGGGGATTTTCGAAAAAGTCTGAGCAAGGGAGAAGCAGTCCATGCCTCTGTGCCACCCTGAGTAAAACAATTGCAAATCTCGTTCTGGTTCTCGAGGATCACAACGTCAAAAAACACCACCAAATTTTCGAGACAACAGTGTAATAGTATCACTTCAGAAGCAAATATAGCGATGCCTAGTTCCTCGTACAGTTTCTACAGCTGGCAATACTTCGGTTGCTCCAAACGTTTTGAAAAAAACATACAGGTGCCTGTTATTCGAGTTTAACCAGTTGGGTGCAAGAAGAAAATTATCAATAAGTAACGTTGTTTTTCCACATGAAGAAGGTCCAACAATGAGGCAGCGAATGTTGTCTTGTAGATGCTCACCATTTTTCTTATCCTGACGTTCAGATGGAAAATCTTACAGTCACCGTACCACATCCCAAGCACCAGTTACACAATCACCTCGTTTCCGTCTATCCAACATTTTCCCTTGAGTCCCAGAAACTTCACCAACAGTTTGTCACCTTTTCTACGTATTATCTTTCAATAAGATATGTGTCGGGGTATTTTGTTTTGGAAAGTTCTTCTTCGTAAAATCTTCCTTTAGTCGCGATTATCTTTTATTATATAAGTGTGACGGTTTCCGGGTAAGACTCGAACTACGGTGAGAAGTTCCGTACTCCAATTTTTAGTCAAGCCTTTTTCAAACGCAAGTTAAAATTTACTGATTCTCACGTGATCTCCAATTTTGTATTTCGGTTTCTTGCTTGTGAATTTATACTTTGGACCAATAAACAGTAGAAATTAAACGCCGCTCGTCAGATTTGTTGACGTCAGCTGGTTTCATGTTTATCGTGCGATACAAACAGTGATTATAGCTGTTAACAAGTCTCGGAAGCATGTCGAGCCACTTGTAATTCTCCTGAAGAGTGAATCGTTTCCACATGCCTGTTTTGAGAGTTCGGTTGAAACGTTCCACCAACTAAATGTGGAGTAATGTTGAATATTTTGTTTTTGAATAAATTGACGAAAGACAGAGTTGTAGAATTATTTTCCGTTGTCGCCTGTCACTTTTATCGAAAATAGTTTTGAATGCTTCCACAACGTGGGTTCCTGTTTTTGCCTTGAGGGGTAAGGCCACGCAAAATTTGAAAATGTGTCTATAACGGTGAGGAGACACTTGAATCCCTTGTTGACTTTATGTCATTTTTTTAAGTTGCCACTGCTCATTTCTACAAGGTCAACTTTCGTCTATGGTTTTGATTACTACCGCCTATCGTTTATAATTTCGTCGTGTAGGTTTGAGCAGCTCGTTCACAATAGCCTGCCTAGATATTGCGCGAAGATAAAAATATAGTTTGGATGGGATTTCTCGCTAAAGACAATGCCGGATTTTCTACGTACAGTTTGTCGCATATTTCTATGTCAATAATTTGAGTGGCATTTTCGGCATAGGCTGTCTCGCGAGTTTCGGGGTGGGTGAAATCGACCAACTCCACTCCTATTATTTTAGGCTCGTCACCGATGTTCGTCACGGTCATGGTTGAGTAGTGGGTTGCGTGAGGCAAAGATTAGTAAGAAATCTTGACGAACTGAAGTGTGCAAGCGAGGAAAAATATTTGATAGGCTTTTGCAGGAGTCACATGTAGAGTTTGGAACCTGGATTGAAGGGCGAGGAAAACTCTCTGTTTGGTATGCTGTACAGTTCGATGACAATTGTGGACTTGAGATTGTCGAGAAAGTCTGAGCAAGGGAGAAGCAGTCCATGCCTCTGTGCCACCCTGAGTAAAACAATTGCAAATCTCGTTCTGGTTCTCGAGGATCACAACGTCAAAAAACACCACCAAATTTTCGAGACAACAGTGTAATAGTATCATGTTCACGTTGGTTTGAACCTCACTCTCTACGTCCTCCAATCTACCGTTCACCGACTCCAGGTGTTCCTTGATAGCATGAACAACAGCGACATAATCAGGCTTGATCTTCACATCGACAATTAGTCTCTTGAATTTTTCGTTTAAGTCATGTAGTTGGGTGCTGAAATTGGCTATGGCCTATTCCTGGCTTGCCTTGATACTACCAATTTGATTTTTCGCGCTGGCAATAATCTGCTGTAGACTTTCCACAAGTGTCAAATTGGAGCTCTATATTGCGAGGTCGTGGAAATGGTTTCTCATTTCATCAAACAATTCATGTAGCTCGCTGAAGTTCTGGTTGCAACAGTCCCACGAAGCAATTCAATTTCGGTTTGGATGTTTTTGATGTCGTCGGATTCGAGTATTCGGTTGAGAGCCCTCTTTATACTTTTCAGTTCCTACGAGGTAGGCAGGGTTGTCACCGTATTTTGGAGCGACTCCAAAGCTTTTTTCACCGCATCCAACTCGGAGGCAGCAGCAGCAGCTCGTATGCCTTCTTGCAATTGCGTTATGTTGTCCTGCGTGTGGTAGATTGTTGCAGGGTTTCTAACTTACTCTGTATATCGTCGATCATGTATTGGAAATGGGAAAACTCGGATTCGTTATTCAGATTTTCAAGCTTGGAGATCTGCTTACGGAAGCTGGTTAATGCATCCCTGATACTAGGCAGTTTTGATTCCAGTTCTTCGTGTACGTTTGATAGATCATTTATAATGACAGCAAGAGCATCATCAATATGTACTATGGTGCCCTGTGGCTTCCCGAAATCTTCGTAGGGCTCAAGTTGGAGTTTGATGTTGGCCACCCTATGGGCAATGGCATTCACCTTGCTGGTCAAAGTTTTGCCTTGCAAGTGTCGCTTCAGCTGTTCCACGTCAGAAGTTTGCGCTTGCTGCAGCTTCATAAGTTTGTTTTGGAGCTTGCCTACACTCAGTGCTAGATTCTCGAGGTTGTCTATTGACGCGAGGTCGGTATATTTTTGCAGCAGCGATTTAAGCTCGGCGTCGTTTTGAGTACGGGTTCCAGGCACTGAGACTGCAGGCTGGCTATCTCGGTCTGGAGGCTATTGTTGAGCGTGGACTGCAGAGCCTTCAGGTCGTTTCGCAGCTTTTTCACCCTGACATCAAGCATGAGTAGCTCGTCGCCGTGATCATCGCGCTTGGTGTGACCAAAGATGTCATTAGGCATTGTTGCTATAATTATTTATTATAGGGTTGGTGATTTTCATTTCCATAATAACAGGGATGAGTTTTTCGTAGTCGTCCAAGGGCTCCACGTACAGACGATCGCCAGCAGATTCATCGTACGTTGCGGTACTGTCCATTCTATCATGCTTGATGCGATAGATGTTCTTGCCTCAGGAAACCTTGGCCTCCCCTTTGTTCTCGGGATTCATGTTGAACTTAAATTTGCCAGAGATGTGGAACTGCTAATAATTCAAGTTGTTGTTGAATACATAGAAAATTTTGATAACGTCATCGTCGTACTGGGTCAGGATGTTGTTGACATGAATAATGAGCAAACCATTGAGTTAGATAGTAGGGAGGGAAACAGTTAAAAGTTCGGAGGTATTGATGATTGTGCAGTTTGGATGGGTACCTCCATAGCTTGCTTGCTGAAGCCAAACAGGTTCATAGGCATGGTTATTTTATATGCTTGTGTTGATAGAAATATTGCCAGCCGTAAGGTTTGTTGGATGTTGTAATTTTTATATACATGTATATACTCTTTTTGTTTTTTGTTTTGTTTGTTTTTTTTGCAATTTTTTTTACTCCCATCATGAACTACAAAACCCAAAAAAATTGTGATACCCATAAATATTGAATTAATTATATATATATATAAATGACATCCAAATCATGATTAAATATAAGCCACTAATAATACAGAAATATACACATCCTTGTGGCCATAAATCAACAATGCATTAGAGGAGATCCACTCCGCAAATATAGCAAGTAACCCATTTTAATAAATATGCATACAAGGTCTATAAAACAAGATTAAATGTAATATCATATGGTTAATCTGAATAAATATTAAGAGAATTTATCTCAACATACGATTGACATGGAATATATTATAATACACTGATGAAATGACTAGCAATAATAAGAGGTATTATGAGCCTATATTTATACATATATATATACCAAATATATATTTCAAAGAGGAACACCAATATAGCACCACACAATTTCAATATATCACTGAAAAAAAAGTTAAAGAAGGTGTCCTGCTTTTAACAAAGTTTCTGCAATACGAATATTATTCAAGTTTATAAAAGCCCATTAATTCCATGGTGTTGGAATACATTCCACCAAATATATCATATGATTGAACACAATAAAAGTTCCTGCTGACAGAAAATCCTCATAAAAGTTCATGTGTAATTACAATCATCCTCTAGGAATCCCTATGCGTCCTGCACAAGGTACACAAAGAGAAATACTCGACGAAAATTTCCATAGAAGAAAATGGATGCTTAATCTCATAATCGGGAACATCCAATACAGTTCATGCATTTACAAGGCAAGACGTGTATATAATCCAATCCCAAGGAATCCTTAACCTATTCCATCTTCTAGAACAAGGTAATTTCTTTTTATAACAAATGACATACCTCAATACATGTTGATCAAGGGAAGTATCATCACTAGAGGCATTTCAAACAGTACACTAAGGTCACGATGTGGCCTATTTTCTTAAATGTTTTATCACAATCTGCATATTACGTATCGTAATTTCTTCTTCGTTGTAAAACACTATCTGCAAAACATACCTGAAAAAGACCAGAGTCAATCGGTACTAATCCCAAGTATCCGTACTAGAATCCTTATCCATCAGGGGTCAAAGAGATGCAGAGGTGACGATCTGTGTAGAAGAAATTTAAATCTATTTTGCAGTTGATGAGCGAAGATCTCCAGATAAACCACGGTGACGTATGACTGCAGGCAAAAAGGCAGAATCTGATAGCAGGGCACTTCGATGAAGATGTTGATATGCTCAATAGGTGTAGTAGGTCATCACGGTACAATTCTCCACGAAACGATAATATGAAAGTAAATACAAACCAAAAATTACTAATAAGAAAAGAAAAGAAGGAAAAACAAGAATTATAGGAAAGGAGAAGAAGAATACCATATGAATAACATATACACATGTAAATTGCTACCAGGAGGTGACATTATACGTCTAATGCATGAAGTTATTAGTTGTTTACATTATAATTAGATTGTCTGCGATCATTATTAATGCCCTGATTAAATCCGCCTCCGGACCGTACATGTGCCGGTAATTTAACACGGCAGTTAGCCTTAACATGGCCCCATTTTAAACATATATGGCACTGCTTATTAAGTCTAGAAACACTAGCAGTAGGTATATTGCCTGTGACCTGATTTAAAGTTGTCGCCATTAACCTATGATTCTCATAATACATCCTTTCATCATTCACAGGAGCGCGTGGAAAATTCCGCTCCAATTGGGAAATTTCCTGACTGGAGTCAGATTAATTAAGCAAGCCCCAAGATCAATGTTATCTTCTGAAACTGTATCATCTAGATCATTTAAGATATTAATATCTGACGTGTCTCGAACATGGTAAGGTTTAAGATGCATAACATGCATCTTACGAAGGTGACATTCAGTTTCCGGGTCAACCAGAAGAGCGGTAACTGGGCCCACTAACGTCAATATTTTTGCAGGTCCCGCCCAAAGTTCCATTAGTTTTGCAGCCACATGGTTCAAAGCATTACTTTTTGGAGAAACCTTATAGAGTACTAGATCCCCAGCCTTTAATATAGATGCTTGGCTATGCGGATCATATTGACTCTGACGTTTATTCCATGCTTTGACAACATTCTGAAAAACCTCCCCCCCAAAGAGCAGCACGATCCTGAGTAGAATCGTCACCTAGGTCCTGTTCACCCTGGAATTCCCAAAAAAAAACAAGGATCCCTGAAGGTCTCTACCAAATAGAATCTTTGCGGGAGACGATTTGGTAGCCTCATGATACGCATTATTGTAGGCGAAGGCAATTTGTTGTAAAGTAACATCCCATTTACGGTGGTCATTTGAATGTTAACATATTAAAGCTGATTTTAAATTACGAATAAAGCGTTCAGCTAAAGAGGGGTTAGGATAATGTACACTAGTGTAAATATGTTTCACAGAATTTTCAAAAAGGAATGTATTAAAAATAGCTGAACGAAAATATGATGCGTTATCTGACACCAACTCACATGGGCTTCCAAAAGAAAGGAACAAGGAACGTAGTTTATCAACTATTTGGGAGGAAGTGGCTGCTCGAAGGGGAAACAATGAGACTCATTTAGAAAATGCGTCCACGACCACAAGTATATATACATTTCCCTTTGCAGAGCGTACCAGGGGTCCCACCAAATCAAAATATAGACGTCTCCAAGGATGTCGAATTATTTCCGAAGAAAGAAATCCAGGTGGCTTCCCCACAGTCAATTTAGCCCTTTGGCACAAGTCACATGACATAACATATTCTTTGATATCTTTATGTGCACCTTCCCACCAAAAGAGCGACATGATTTTGCGTAATGTCTTTGCAATCCCCAAATGTGCACTGCCTAAGGGAAAATCATGATAATACCTACATATTATATTTTGTAGAATCTTGGGCAAAACAATACAGGCTGTAGTAGATCTAGGTGGTTGCCAAACAAGGAGATCCGTATACAAGGAATAATGCTTTACCTGTTGTCCTGTCTGAATTTGACGTCGAATTTCCTGTAAAGTTTTATCCTGTAATTGTATGTGACGAATATCCGAAGCTGAAAAAGGGATTAACGCTAATTTTGGTGCTAAACACACCATGGGAGTAGATTGACTCTGTGAAGAAGATAATTGAAAATCAACTGGAGAATACATCCGAGATAAACAATCCACCACTGGATTTAGTTTAGAAGAAATATGCTGTGTATGATAAGAAAAACGAGATAAATACAGAATCTAGCAACCAAATTTTCCATATTGTTCGGGATGCTGAAGCAACCAAGATAAAGCCTGATTATCTGTTTGGAGTAGAAAAGGTTTACAGGTTAGATACGTTTCGAATTTTTTTAAATCCAAACACTATGGCACTACATTCGGCTTCATAAATGGATTGCTTACGCTCCAACGGAGTTCGTTTTCTAGAAGCAAATGCAATAGGACGCAAAGATCCATCTGGTTCCAATTGATTCAAAGAAGCGCCTAAAGCTAACCCAGAAGCATCACATTGTAAAACAAATTGTTTTGTAAAGTCTGGCAATGCTAAAACGGTATGATTAATAAATGCCTTTTTAAAGTTTTAAACTTTTTCTCATCTTCGTCAGTCCAAACGAAGGGAACATCCTTCTTCGGTTTATCAGTGAGAAAGGCAGTTAATGCCCAATAATTAGGTAAAAAATTGGAATAATACCCAAGCATGCCAAGAACTTTCATTACTCCAAGATGTGACTTTGGAGCTGGGATATTTTGAATACTGTCAATCCTGTCAGGGTCCAAAAGTAATTGTCCTTCTTGAATAATATATCCGAGGTACTTAATACCGGGAGACATCCAAACACTTTTGGAAGGATTAACGGTGAGACCCGCCTCTCGGAACGTTTGCAGTACTAACTTTAAGTGTTTTAAATGCGTGTCCTTATCCGGAGAGAAGATAAGGACATCGTCTGCATAGTTGACTAAAAATTTGTACTTAAATTCTCCCAATATTTCCTCTGAGGCTCTACCCAAAAATTGCGTTCCCAAATTTATCCCAAATGGAACCCTTTTATATGTATATAAACCCCACGGGGTACAAAAGGCTGTAAGGTCTCTGCTGCGTTCATCCCAGGGCAACTGATGAAACGACTTATTGAGGTCCAAGACCGAAAAAACAGAGGCGCCCTGTAAGTGCTGTAAGAGTAAATCAATCCGGGGAAGAGGAAATGCATCATAAGAAATCAAGGTGTTCATAGATTTATAATTACACACCAGACGCTTAGAACCGTCAGGTTTATCAACAAAAAAACTAGGACTTGAATAGGCCGAACGGCATTTCTCCACGATGTCGTCCTTAATAAGGCTATCCACATTGTCGCGCATTTCCTGTAATTGAATTGGATTCAATTGATACGGGCGAGAACGAACCGGAATATCTGTCTTAAGAGGGATATTAAAAGGGCCAAGACGACACTTTCCCACCTTTTCCGTTACAACATCGTAATACATTGAAAAAATTTGTTCAGTTGTACTACCTGAGAATCCAGGATGCACCCGTCCACCTTGGCACTTGCATCCTCAATTCCATGTTCAGAAACCTCCGAAGTACACAATGGAACACCCTCCGGCCAGTAAGGGAAGGAAATTAAATTATCCGGAAAAGATATTGTAACTCGATGTGACACTAAAACATCACTTCCCAATATCAAGGGAAATGGTAAATCATCCACCACCCAAACATTCCATTTCCAGGACAAAATTTACAGTTTGATAGGTATTAGGACTTTTTCCGTTAAAGACGGAGTCTTATTGTGGACATCATTTAAAACTATGTGACTAGGTTGAAGGGGCGGTAATACATCACGACGAGAATTAAATAACGTGCGAGACAACAACGAAACAGAACTTCCTGTATCGAGAAGTGTTCGAACGGTACGGTCACCCACATTTGCAAAAGGTACGGGACAAAAGGGTATCAAAGGATCCGAAATAAGCGGTGAATTATATGAAATTTGTGTATTGCGAGGTTGACCATTAAAAATCTGAAATCGCAGGTTGTACAACAGTATCACCTGACAATTTTGTTTTATCCTCCTCTAACACTGCAGGACCAGAAGAAATATGCTTCGTTGAGATGTTATGAATATTAACACATAAGGGTGAAGGTAAGGAGGTCCGATGGGAACGCCCTGTATGACGATTTTGTCGACGTTTTGAAACAAGGTGCTTCTTTATGGAGTGAAATGGAATCCCGTCTTGTAATTCGATAGTCCAAATATTTCTGGAAATATCAAAAAATTCTTGCAAGGTAGAAGATGTATGCTGTCCAATTAGTCTGGTACGAGTATCCATTGATAAATTGTTTAATATTTCATGAAGCAAACGATTATCAGCCTATGCTAGTTCCAAAACTCTGGAGGCATCAATAATTTCCAGCAAATAAAAGTACAGACTCTCCGCCTTATCCTGATTACGTGTTACATAATTTGGCGTGACACAAAACGCTGCCAAAGAGCACATTTAAACATTGGCCAGGGAAGCCTTTTATGTAGAAAATCAAGCCAACAAAGACGTAAAGGGCCGATTGTCTTTGGTATGCATTCCAGAAGAATGGATTCAGTGTCCAAAATTTGTAATTTAATTACTCGTTGTACCATCAATAGAAATTTATACAAAAGATGAAAATTTAACCCATCTGTAACTAACAAGTCCTTTAACAAATATGCAACTGTGTTATAACGTAGGTGTAACTGAACTTCTGATAAATCTGGCGAACGAAACGGTTTCTTAAAAAATCCCAAAAAAGGGCTTACATTATCCCTTAATAACTGTGGAGACGCTTGCAAAGGTGAAGCGTTTTGTTGCGGAGGATTAAGTTCAGAACGTGGTGTCTGTGGGTCAGGACTTTGAGGTATGGTCTCCAATGATTTTCTACGGAAACGTGAAGAAATTAAAGTAGCCGGCAAATCAAGACTGGAGGTACTAGTTTCCAACATGTGTGCCATCACTTTGCAAGAAAAAAATATACCACAAAGAATTCAAAAAAATATAAAAAAATGATAAACTAGAAAAATCTAGAAACACTCGGCAGTTTAAAGTTCTCCATGCCTGCTACCATCTTTTTGTGGCGAATACTATCATATTATTTCTTACGCTTCAAGTTTGCATATACTACTGCTTCCAGATAGTAAAATTCTCTAAATACAATATTGAAGCGTATGATGTTTTTGGAAGCCGCTACATTAGTATTATTATTTCGCCCAGCCCAATATACTACCCTGAACAACGTGGATCAAATTTTGGCTTGCTCCAGGAGACAAAGAACTCAAATCGCCGAGTGCACCAATCCGGGTTAACGCAATCGTATTGATAAGTGGGGGAATCGTTTAGTTCCCCCTCCCAAGAAAATTACGTACGCCCAAAACAACCCAGATAAATTATCACTTTCACCCTAGATTATTCTAGGTCAACGGCCATTTTGCAAAACAGAAATATCTTAGTCTACTCTTTGATTGATCAAAAATTGTACACACTTTTAACAAGGTTTTATTCAAGAACAGTTTAACTTTGTAAAAAAAATATAAGAACAGCGACTTGATCAGTATAATACGTTCAGTATCTTAATTTCCCGGAATATAACAATGCAATGAAAATATACGGAGTCAATAATGTTCACAACTTAAAATTAAGCGGACCTGAAATACTACTTTTACATTCACTTATCCCTTACTTTGTCATTTACTTATTTTTAGTTCCCATTTAAACAACCTACAATAAACAACAATGAACTCTTCCCAAATTTAATTTATATATACACGCATTCAATCCAATTCCCAAATCTTCATTCAAATATTAAAACAAATAAATATAAATAGATACACCCATTTGAAACACGTCCCAACAATCGTGCATACACTATTTGAGATGGTGCCGAAACAAGTCACTGATAGAATTATTTTTGTAAAAAAAAGTATACGTAATAAACCAGCCGGTTGCGGAGTGGAGAGGCAAAAAAATTAATTTAATACTACTTAATTTCTTTTTGTAATAAGAAATTCAATACAACTTGCTCATCAATTTAGAACTATTAATCTCTGTTACTAAACAAGTCGTGTACCCGAGTTACAAAAAATGAATTCGACAAAACCCCCATACTGACCTCCTTCCTTCCCCGTTACGCTACATGGCAGAATCCAGATGGCTTGGAAGATATGGCAATTCAAACGTATAAGGTCAGTTAAAATGCCATGCCAAATACGCAACGAAGGGGAGTTAAAAGTCGGGCACCTGTTACGCGAACTACTTGATATACCTGTAGTCTCTCCGCTCCGGGTGGCGTCTAATGCTGTCTGTTCTTGGTCTCGAGACTATCGGAACTGTACTGTGTCTCCTTCTCCTTTTACCCAGTTTCCAAGCTGCTCGGTCGACAAGTATATTTTACGCATGCGCGAAGTTACGTGCTGAGACAGCGAGCGCCCTCAACTGAGAAGGCTGCGCAACTTGATACAATACGTAACCATCAGTGACTTATTTGGCGCGTGGCATATTTCACTCTCGTATGTCAAGAGAAGAGAGTGACTGTGGCGGGATAATATTTATATAATGTATATAATATACATAATATTGAACAGTTCTAAAAAATAATATTTTTCACGACTTGGAACATAGGAACGTGGATGTTTTCATAAACACAAACGTATAATTAAGTACACGTGTTCAGTACGTTAACGTAGAGCAGTTGGTTAGACACTGATAATCTCATTGCTCATCATACATGAGAGGTCGTGGTTTCAAATCCCACGTATTTGTTTTCTTTTTTTCCGCTGAATAGAATCTGTCAATATTAAAACATGTACAAATGATGCCAATGGACACTTTGAGGGACGTCCTTTCTGCACACCATTCCCCTTAGATATGGTTGGTTATAGGTTAAAGCTTTTTTTAGGTATACCTAATAAGTGGTGTTACACACATTATTTTAATTTTATATCACATATATGTATTCAGAATGCAAAATGTAACTTTATTTAAGTTATGTATTGACTGTGCTCTTCACTGACAACTGGAATATTGATTATTTCGATATACTAACACACAAACATACAATTGAGGCGTTGCAGATAAGAAGGGCGAACTCACGAAACATACAATGTGAGCGAAATGCGTTTCAAGTTGCCATGCATAGTGTGAATTGCACAAAAAACTTTGGAAGTCACGCATGACACATTCAGATCTACTGTTACCACGTTTTCGTGGAGAATGCACTGTGCCTGACAACATGAAACGCATTTCCCACATAATGAATGTCTGTTAATTTCGCCATTCGTATCCGCAACACCTCAATTATGTTAAGCAGTAATGTAGTGCATTACTGTAACGAAGAAGAATTGCTAAGATTGTTAATTTTATGTCCGTCTCTTCGTAATGAGTCTTGTTAATCCACTCTCACTTCCATCTCTCGATGACTCTAAAACTAATAGTAAATCGCCAATTAACATAAGTAAATCGCTATTGCAACGGAGGCCGATTCAATAACAAACTACTAATAACAATTTTATAGTGAGTGACAAAGAAAGGATTTAATACTTGAGAGTGATCGTTAATTCTGCACTCCCTTATATCGAAAAAAAATCTTATTTCAACAGAAGGTCAGATGTAACAAACTCTCCACTAAATTTGCAATATTATAGAAGAAAACACCACAGACTTAGCTGGATGTAACTGGATTATGCTCACTCCATGTGGCATGTGATTTTCTCCTACCATCAAAATATTTTCTTTCATTTCCTGTTACTATTTCCATTCACCTCGTCAAATACTGATATCAATGATAACATCTTAGCACGGTAACTTCACACATAACGATATACTCCTGAAAAAAAATCCGCATGGATGGAGAATAGAACCTACGACCTCCCTCGTAGGGATCAAGCACCCTACATTTTCTCCAAGTAGCTCATGTTAAATTTGGCTACCAGTTTGAGGAAAACAATTCACGCCTAATGCCATGACTATAATTTCTTCAATGACAATTTTCAAGTTGACAGGGATTCAGCAAAAATTGAGAAACGCTGAAAGGGAAGAATGGTGAACATTTGTATTGATGTCTTGTCATAATTTGTAAAATTTGTGTAACTGCCGTGTTTTGAACAAGCAATTGCATAGTTACGAAGTATTTTGTTGTTTGCTTAAAGTTGGAACGGGAAAGCAAAAATGAGCCAGTTGAACTATACCCCGATTGACAAGATATTTCAGCAGTTTACCAAGGATTCAAATATATATATATATATATATATATATATATATATATATATATATATATATATATATATAGTATACAGGGATTCTGAACACATATAATATGAAATATGTGTGAAATTAAAAAAATACATCCAATGCATTCAAGTTCACACTAACGTACTCAAACTATAAACTGTGAACTATTGTCCAAATCCCGGTCGAAATTTATAGAAAAATAAATGTTTTACATAGACTACTTTGTAAGAACATGATAGTAAATGAAGGGCACAATGGTCCCGATACATACATAAAACCTGTCGTTGAAGCATTGACATTGTCATTGTAAGGAACGTGGTCTCCCGATGGTATGCAGCATCAATTTGCAGGAACCGCTTTCAGAAAATCAGTGCTTCTTTACGTTTTGATGACGCTGAACTCCGGCGAAGTAGAAAACCTGATGACCCAAATTCCCTTATCCGTGAAGTTTCTGAAGATTGGGCGAGATCCAGGGTTTTCATCCCTGGATACAATATGACTGTCGATGAACACATTGTCACTTTTCGTGGCCTTGGCCTCTTCAGACAATACTTGCCTAGTGAACCAGGCAAATGAAGTTCTTGGTTATTTGTGATAGTACCACAAGCTTTGTTTGGGACATGCAAATATATGCTGGAAGAAAAACAGAACAAGAAAGAAATGTGAATGAAGAGGAACGAGTTAGTAGAATGATTTGATTCTTTCTGGCAACAACCTTGTCCAAGGCCAATTGATACTATGGTCTATTTTGACCAAAGTTAAGCTAGATTTTCATATCTTCAGGTGGATTTAGCTTATTTCTAGGTTTAGCAAATTGTCTAACCTTGCTACAAATACTTAACTCTCGTACAAGGTGATTAACATTCGTGAATATGTAGCTTGGGAATATTATTCTCTCAGAGTCATGTGACACTCTGTTGATTGGTTGAGAGTGCAATTAACTTGTACTCTAAACAGGTGACTAGTCTTGTTTGAGAATGTTAGGAAGGTAGTGTTTTTAGATATGAAACACTGACTACTTGATTAATAGTTATTTTTAAAACACCCTGCTTTGCTTATACCTAAGGTAGTTTTTTAAAATATTATTTTGGTTACTAATATTAAGAAAAAACCTTTAACACATCCTATGTGAGAGACTTGGCTAGTCTAGTCTAGTAAATTAAACATCTAGAATTGTTCTGTGCCTCTCTCATTCTTAACATCATAAACAAAAGTCTTCACTGCAATAAGAATAACACTACATAAAGTGCTGTCAGGTAGAGGCTCATACAATTCACATACAATTTTGATATTTGCTCCTTCATTGACTATCACTTGTTTTCTATTTGACGTCTTGATGACAAAAATTGGCCTGTGGGCTTTCAATTCACTGGGACTATAGTATACATCTATGTTGCCCTCATATAGTTTGAGATATTCATATTGTGCTGTCCAGATTATAATTTTCACTGGGGAAAATCTCATTACTTCCATTTTATAGATAAATAATATTAATCTTGCAATTATCAAATTTGATGGAATCTTTTTTTGTGTGTTTTCTCTACCAGTCTGGAATAGTACAATTACAAAATCTGGCATTCCATATTGTATACTACTGAATTGATTATTAGCATCAAATTCGTAATATCTACCAGATGCTAGTTTTTGGACACACTGGAAAATGTAAAATCCAATAGGAACTTGTGGATTTTCAGAATATTTGCTTTGTATCTGAGAGAATGATTAGTTTCGTATTCTACTACTGGTATTCTTAGCTCGATGGTCTCAATACACTTGACTGCTTCAGGTAGGGTGTTGGAAAGTGTGGTATCATCTGCGTTGTAATGTATAAGAGCATTATTATCATTGGCTGCCCTACGAAAAAAGTAATTCTCAAACCACCTTTCCATATTATGTCCTTGTAGTCTGAGAAGAAACCTGGCAGCAGGCGCAAGGGGAACAGCCCTGTGTGTTTTTTTTGTCAGAATTTAGGTTTCTGATTCAAATCCCCCGTCTGATAATATGTTACATCTACTTTGGAAAATGTAAGTGTTCCTATGGCAGTAGAAGTAATACCAGGCCTGAGCATGGGTGTTATTTCTGAGTCTATCTTATTCGTCGAAATGGAAGGAAAGCAACCCTAAATAACAAAAATAAAGAATTATAAAACGAGATGAGAATATACGAGGTGGAAAAAGTGTTGTTGTAATTCCTAAAAATAATGAAAAGAAACCATTTTTTCTTAGCCCGGTACAAAGCTTGAAGAATATATAAAGTCATACCCCTTACGCTTTGGCAAACAGAATCGCAAATTCGGCACTGAATATGCAATTTTAAAGATAATATACGTCCGAAATCAAGATGAGTTTAGGTCACAGCCAAGGAGACCCAAGAGAGGAGGTATATCCTGACAAAACATCAGTCATCCACTATTAACAATAAGTCAATGCTAGTCCTCTAATTTAACAGGGCATTTTTTAAAAATAGAAATTTTTGGGCTTTCTTTACTTAACATGTGTACATTGGTTTCACAATTTATAATGTAGCAGAAAGGTTGAATAGTGAATAATCAGTACCGGCTGAGTAAATGTCGCCGTAGAGTACACAATAATGCTCGTCCTTTGCGAAATTAGTATGCTAATATACATATATATATATATATATATATATATATATATATATATATATATATATATATATAAAGTACTACGCTAGTAAATACACTTGATAAGCACATTTCAGAATTGTCTGTGCTAATGGAGCACGATAATTATTGTGGGTTGGAAACATTAACCTACCACTAGCCTAAAACATTCAAACGTCTTCCTTATTCTTCACACACAACTTTATGTTTATTCTTTAGACGACGCGTGCACATTGAAGATACGTCATCTCGTCTCATACCTTTAGGTATGGATATCTTATTTGGAATTTAGCTCACTGATTCATTCATCCTATACGATAGAACAACTAGATGCTAATGGTAAGCTCGATGGTAAGGATCATAAGGTACAAATGTAACAAGGTACACTAATAAAGGAATAGAAATGGCAAACAGTTAACACTTGGATTTTAAAATCTTCAAAACTGAATCTTACATGATGAGGTAGAATAATTATCTGTCGACCGTGAAGTCTGATGATAAAGTTTTAGATGAAGTTGTAGAACGAAGGTGTAAGTCTGTACCCAAGGCTTGTTTCATAAGCTAAGTCTGAAACGCTGAATTTGTTCGAAGACAAAACTGAAGAGCGCTGTTGACTATTATAAATCAATGCGAACAGTGATTTTAGTCCTCTATCGCTCTGCAGTAGAAACCTGCTCTACCCCGATTCGTCAAATTCTGAATTCCTATTTCGATAGGAAAATTACTGTCTGTTTATCGGTGAGCCGTTTGCTACATCAGAACTCCAGGAGGTCTGTTTGCTCTTTATTTTGTACATTTGACATGCATGTGAAGAGCAACTGGCTGGTAGAATACGTAAACGGTCCTTGGTCAGTTTGGAGCTTTTCGAAATGTACAAGCTTATGCTTCGTTACGTTTTACCGCTCCAGGGAAAATTTTTCACTTTCAAAATGTATTGATTTCTTTCGAGAAGCTCATGATGATTCAGATTCTACGGTTAGTTGATTTATGAAAGACAAACATATAGAAGGAAAGAAATAATAAATAAATGAAAACAACTAAATATATAATTTTCTTCGCCCTTGCCAACATTTTCTGTCACCTATCCCTATTAAAATTAACCAACGCAAACTATTGATTTAATATAAAACCATAAAATTCAATATATGAATCGATTGTAAAAGTAGAATCAAGGAAAGTGAGTCTTTTCAAATATAAGGTATTATGTAATTTGTCATGTATCACAATCAGAAAACTTCATTGAGTCTATTATATTATGTTCTGGATACCGAAAACGTTTCATACTACTTTTATTGACATAAGGCCTGTCATCAATTGTCCTGTACGCAAGACAAACTCAATAACAACAGTTGAGAGGCGAGCTTGCCGTCAGAGGTGTTCGTTTTTCACGGAACATATACAAGACAGCTGGACCACACACTTGCGTTCAATGGCTGTGTCATGCGTATATCGAAGACACACGAAAACATTTTCTTCTTCTTCTTCTTTCTGAGCCTCATCGCCAGGAACAAATGAATACAATACAGTTTATCGCCAGCCTCAAGATGGCTGCTAGCTCCAGATCACACGGAATATGCTTTTGGGGAGCCTGTACTGGCTACAAACGAACAGCGTTAATCTGTTGTCAAGAGCCCGTATGTAATCGCATTGGAAAGAACTGGAATTGCTTGATATTACAGAAGCATCAATTTCATACAATATCCGAGTTATGGAGCCGTATGTTGCAGTGAAAAGAATGTTTCGTGATCGTGAAATAACTACACTTGAGTTCACAACAGCTCAGAGAGATAAAACGTGTGTTGCTCCCCAATGGCACAATGGTAGCGTAATTGCTTTGTAATCCAGGGGTTCCGGATTCGATACCCGGTGAAGGCACGTAGTGGCTAAGAACCCACTATCAACTGTAAGTACAGTTCCGATTAGTTCTACTGCGAATAAAGCGGACTTAAAATAACCTACCAACCAAAGTATTACTTATGCATTTGTCTATGTAAAATATTATATTATCCGTAGAATGTACAAATGTATAGAAAATGACCACTGACAACTTGGTTAAAGTGAAACAAAATGCACATGTTTTGCCAGTATCAGAAACCAATGAAATAATGCGTTGAGTGATTGTAATTTATTCAACGATAGTAGATAAAATTCACTTCCAATGGTTTATGTACGAGTCACTGCATAAAATATGACTGGAAACTGTATACTAAAAAAATTACTGTTGCTATGTTTCTGCCTTGTACTTGTGAGAAAGTTTGAACAGCAACATTAGTGGTTAGTGAACCATAACAATGCTTGTTGTAGTCATTTTTAAGTGCTTTACTGATACACAAATATAAGGCTTTTAATTAAAGCATTTGTCAGACAGTTTATGCTTTCAATTAAACAATTTCACTCACTGATGATCCAGATCTACATATACGTGTATATGCTTGTTTCAAGCACTAAAATTGCTTTCACTGGAAGTTTTTGAATGAAACTTGTATGACCAGAAAACTGTATGTAACTTTGGCTGATATGAAACCAGAGCAAATTCATAAATACTATATAATAGTCCGAGGCATGATTAACTGAACTTGGAGGTCCACGTTCCAAAATTGTGGTTCTCTGTTTTGGGATACTGTGTTGCCTCCATACGTCCATTCGGGCTGTATTTTTGATGAGGTGTCCCTGAAGTAGTAGCAGGCTGCTGTGGAAACGTTCCTTCCGTGATAGCTTCAGGTGTAGACAGGTAACTTTGAGGAAAAATCATGACTCGCAAGAGAGGGAAATTCTGTACAATAGTTAATTTTATTCAAGTTGTTAAAAAATGAAATCCAGTACGCAGCTATTGCCACTTCTGGTTACGAATTGCATTATTATTGTTAACATATTTTCTACTATTACTTAGAATATAATTTATACGATATGCTGGTTACATAGTTACAAAACTTAGTTGAGAATGCATAGAGAATATTGAAATAAATATACACTTATCGAAATAATTAATTTGAGAAAATCTATGTCGGTAGTGCCATAATATGTGTCTTACTTTAAGTATGCTAGAATTTATGAACTGTTATTGTTGTTACTCTCAATCTAGCCGTCTTACAAGTTGTCGGTTTTTATAGAAATAATAAGCAAGTGTTATTGTTAAAATCACATACGAAATAATAAATGCTAGGATGGAAGTAGGTAATGGACCTAATAAAACTTCGCGAAGCTGAAAGTTCTTAGCCAAGGATTGGTTAAGTTGTCTTAACGCTAATTTCAGATTTGTGCATTCGGGTATTGCAAAATTATTTAAATTATTAGGGATATCTAGCAACAGTTCAACTTCTCTGATCTGCGCTACTTCAGAAGCTGATACTCGATTATAGATAATTTGCTGACCTAGTATAAGCTGATTAAAATTTTCATAATTGATAAAAATTGATTGAACTTCATTGAAATGCATTGATCTATGGGTGTTCTAATTATTAATTAAATTCTGACTGATAGTAAAATTGCCTCTGTCTGAGATTAAAATACCATTACGGGTCCATATAGTCAGGAGATATTCATTACCAGTGTAAGA
This sequence comes from Lepisma saccharinum, assembly GCF_977018435.1. Classification (NCBI taxonomy): domain Eukaryota; kingdom Metazoa; phylum Arthropoda; class Insecta; order Zygentoma; family Lepismatidae; genus Lepisma; species Lepisma saccharinum. The sequence continues at coordinate 116,467 of NW_028142940.1, forward strand.
TTTTACTTCAAAAGTTCAATATTTTAAAATAATGTGTAAAAGTAAATTCTGCAAACATTGCAAGAAACTTCGAAACATCTTAATTGACCGCCCTGAAGAAATTTACCACCCTACTATTCCAATCCGGATTGACGAACTCCACGGTTAGAGGTGACGAGGGAAAGCGTGGGCCGGAGACTGGCAGCCGGTAGGTAAGCTAAGGCCCTTTATGGGGTGTTATGCACAGAATTATTTTTATTATTAAGTAGTCTAAAAAGTCGAAGAAGCCAGTTGTTTTGTTTGCAACCACTGAAGCAAAGGCGAAAAGAGCAACTAAGTGATAATGTAGTTTTCTTTGTATACTTCTAGGATACATAAAATATACCTCAAGGTATTTCTTTATAAATCATTCATCTCCTTTCCCGTGGAGGAACATACTGGTTCGGATGCTACATAAAACTGTAGATCCAGTCCCGATTAGACTTACTGTGCATAAAGTGGACTTAAAACAACAAATCAACCAATTCAGCTCCTTTCAGAGTGTGCCTTCTATACAATGTTGAAGTCGGCCAGAATCCGAAAATATTGTCATGCTTTGCGTATACAAGAGTAATATTTCATTTAATATTTTGACTAATTTTACTTTAAAACAACAGATTTAAGCGATAATAGTGTTTAGAAAAAGAACCTCAAAGTAATATTCACACAAAGTATTTTAATCCATTGCCAAAGATTTCCGCTAAGAATAATATTGTGTTTTTCTATTGACCGTAATTTCGATTCATGGTGCATTGCTGAAAGGACCATGTCAAGAAAATTAAATATGTAAGATTTAATAGTAAATGCGTTTGAAATGGACGAACCAACAGGGAGGTGAAAAATAAACCACAAAATTAAATAAAAAATCCAACAAAACTGTTAAAAGTATTGACAAATATACTAAAAGCCAGAAAAGGTAGAAAAAATTAAAAGAATATAAAATATAAATTATTTTCAGACTCTAAATGAAGGAAAACTGACATGATATCAGGTTTAGCATTGTTTTTAAGGGTAAGAAAAAAGTTGATTTTCATCAACTTTCGGACCCAAATTAATAATTATGACCATTGAAGAAGTTGGAGTTAAGGATGCGGCTTACTTAAATATTTCTTCCTGAAGGATCGTATCGTCCCATATCTCTAATTTATAATACAGAAAACAATCAGGTTCATAAATCGGAAATGACCTGTAGTCTTCCACAACAAAAATAGTTTTTTTTTATATAATTTGAAGTTCGTTAGGATGCACATCCAAAGTATCCCATTGTTTTAACTTTACACATATTTTATATTTCACACGTTGAATATCCATCCCTTTCCTCTCTCTTTTCCTACAGTATTTGGAAACAACTGAGGTTTCTTGGCAATCCGGGTATGTTTCAAATGACTCCTTTTCGCTCTCCTGTTCTTATTTAAACAAACACGAAAATACTTTGTAGCTGAATAATTGCTTGTTAAAAACAATGCATTTACACACAATCTAAAAAAATATACCAAACCACCAATATAAATGTTCATCATTTTTCTTTTTCAGCTTTTCTCCATTTTTTCTGAATTCGTTTCCTCATAAAAATTGTCATGATGAAATTTTAGACATAACATTATGTGCGAATTGGCTTTTTCACACTGTTATCAAATTTAAACATTAGCTGCCTGGAGAAGAGGTAGCGTGCTTGATTCTAACGAGGGAGGTCGTAGGTTCGATTCACCACCCAGGCAGGTTTCTTTTTCAGGAGTATATCGTTTGGTGTAAAGTTTATCCACCGTGTTAAGAAGTTCGAATTGGTCTTCAATTTATTTCAATTGGTCTCAAAGGAAAATGTAAGAGGAAATTTTTTAGATGAGACGAGGAAGTCACATGCCGTGAGGAATGCACAGAATCAATTTACGTAGAGCTACGTCTGTGATAGTGATTTCGAATATTGCAAAGTTTGTGGAGAAAATTTGTTAGATCTGATACTCGTAATTTCTGCTGAAATACGACGAACATTTTAGATACAAATAAGTGACGAATTAATGATCATTATGAAGTTTCTAATTTTTTGTTTGTCACCCACTATATAAATACTTATTAGTAATTTGTCATTGCATTGGCCTCCGTCGCAATAACGATTTACTTATAATAGGTGGCGATTTACTCTTAGTTTTAGACGCATGGATATATGGTGGTTAGGTAATTGACAACAAACATTACGAAGGAACGGACATAATATTACCAATCGTAGCTATTTCAACTCATTAAACTCTCTCTCCTCCTTTACAGTAATGCACTACATCACTAATTAATGTAACTGTATATTTTCTTGGATATAGAAATAGTAAATAATTTAAGTGTCAGTGAACAATATACGTATAAAGTTCATAACTTAAATAACATTACATTTTGCATCCTGAACACATATATGTGATTTGTAAATTAATCATGATGTGTGTGTGTTAACACAACATATGAACAATAACTAAAATAATTTTTAACATTAAGTCCGAGAAAACGGCAACTTCTAAGGGGAAAAATGCGTGGAAGGGACATTATTCAAATGTGCGTCGGATTATTATACTTTTTTAAATATTCTATTATCAACGGTTTCTGTTCAGCAAACTAAACAAAAAAAGTAAAAGAGGAGAGGGTGGGAGTAGACATGAGTCCCCGGTTCTCGCCCAACTGCTAATTTTCCCTCACGGAAAACTATCGACCTGCGAGATAAATTACGATTACCAGACCCGAATTAAGTGTACCGCGTTAGATAATTCGATGAAATTCAGTCAACGAAAGTTGCGTCATATCTCATAGTGTCTTATACTGGCCTCGGATATGAGAGTTGTTGTAGAAGATTGAAGGCCGAAAAATGATAGCTTGTTCCCTTTCAGACTTTTTCTACCTACATGTATATAAGTGTTTAATATTTTTTGTATTATTCTGAACCTCTTTCTTACTCGTTTTTTTGCGATGCTCTGAAAGTTGGCCCTCAACTCATACCGGCAATGGGTTAATTTCGAAAATGATAGCTTGTCCCCTTTGTAAACCTAGATGTATCTCTTGATGCGAGTGCGATCGTGAATATGGTAGTTTTCTTTGTACACCTCCTCGTCACTGTTTAAACTTTTTTTCGATGCGAGAGAGAGAAAATAATGTGTGCAAGCATTATTCTATCTTTGTGTGTGTGTTTCCTCTTCTTTAGTAAAAATGAAAAATATGCGCTTACCTTTTTATAACTGTTCCGTGACCCTCACGTTCTTGACATCTTGGACGATCGACCTTTCTGCCACTAGGATTACTAGGATTACTAGGATTATATGTCTGTGTGCCTTCAATTCGCTTTGAGTGTAGTATACATCTATGTTTCCCTTGCTCAATCTTTTGTAAGAGGTATACGCTTCGAATAATTTAAGAAAATCATCTTGAGCTATGTCGAGTTTGTAATTTTCGCACTGTAAAAAATTGTTCTTTAGGTATGAGTTCTTGATCTTGCAGTTGTTGAATATGCTGGAATCCTTTTTCTGGTCGTTGTCTCTCCCGGTCTGGAACAGTACTATGACGAAATCTTTAATGTCGTACTCTATGTTGTTGAATTCCTTCGTGACGTCGAATTAATAATGATTTCCGGAAGCAAGTTTCTGCGCGCATTGGTATCTGTAAATTTAAATTGGTACAGTCATGTTCAAAAAATCTGTCGCATGGATTTTTTCTAAGTCCAACGTCTTACGAAATTATGTTGGTAGCTCTGAAACAAGGAAGTGTTGTGAAATATACGATCCTCCAATCAGAGTGAAGTTCGATTCTGAGGAGCAGGAGGCGTGACTCACGGTCTTGTCCAGAGGAAGTTCAACCAATGCAGCATTTCCAAATATGAGATAACGTCCCCATTGGTTAAATATTGTTTCAATAATGCGAATCGGCAGAAAGATTGCGCAAAAGTTTACTTTGTCGTTTTAATGCTTTTAATCGTTTCAAATTAGTATTAAATTGACCCTATTATAGTTCATGAGCTTAATATAATGTATTCATGTATGTGTTTGACAATCATATATCACTCATTAGAACAATTTTCACATTGTTTTCACTACGTGAGATGGCATTTCATTTACATTTACGATAAAATAGTGGTTTGGGTGTAATAACAGTTTTCATTAATTAATTTAGAGATGCATTTTTATTTGTTGAGTTAATGATTATGTTAATTCGTTCTTTCTCGCGAAAAGAGGGAACCACAGCTGAAAGAAAATACACAACTTGTATTATTGAGGTGAAGAGTTCGTTTTAACATCACGTTTTGCACACATAGGCTAATCACGACTCGGGATACATTTAAATTGGAATCTGAAACATTATGCGACCTGACTGGAACTCGGAAAAGGACACACTGATTACAAGACGTCGATACATTACCACTTGGTCTGGCGAACGCCAATAATAATGAGGGGTTGTGGGAGTGGGGAAGGGGTGACGGAAAGTAGAAAATAAATAGTATTTTTGGGTGTATTTAATGTTACATTTATACACATACAAACCTAAGAAAATATTTATTTTGATACATATGCGTGGGGGGTGGGGAAGGGAGGAAAGAGAGGGACAGAAAGATATTGGGAGAGATGGGACGAAGAAGTGATTGTGGAAAATGTTTTATTTGACGTTCAGTAATAAAAACAATCAAATCAATGATGATTATCTTATAAATACCATATTTAATGTAAATTTGTTTTAAAAATTGGGGCGGGGAGCTGTTTGTTTTACGTTCAGTGCAGGATAACAAGTGGAGACACATAGTGGTTCGTATCTCACTTTAAACTGTAGGTCCAGGCCTCATTAGCCTATCTGTGTATAACGTGGATTTGGAATTCAATAGAAAATAACGTCGATCTAGTATTTTGGATTTTAGATGCGTTGAGACCACTAAAATTTCCAATTCTTATAATAAGAAACCTGTCCTCATATTACCATTTTGAAAGAGAGAGAGTTAATTGTATAATCTATCTTTGTTAGTTTCGAAGAAGACTAATTCAAATAGTAACAATGGGAACGAATAAAGCTCACGAAAAGTTTTTGCCACCGTGCGGATTTGAACCTACGACCATTATAGTGACAATCCAGTGCGATAACCACTACCCCACGAGTTCGTTCCTTCTTACGGCATGTTTATGAGTTAAGAGCAATTCGTTCAATATGCATTAGAAATATAATCCCCACCCGCCTCTTTATAAACAACACACCCAAACGCTCCTTTGTAGCAAATGAAATAAAGGTGGTATGAATGTCACAAAACATTTAAGCAAAATCTACTATATTTACGACGCAATCGTTTTACATGGAGAGGCTACAGCTTCGAGAATTGAGGTTGTGGTTTGGCCGTAAATGTAGGATACCCCATATCGATAAGCCATGGCTCTAGTGTGCACTAGATTGGTTCATTTGTAGTGACGTGCTCAGGAATTTGTAAAGAGGTATGTGAATATAAAAAAGTGTTAATGCTAATTTTTTAAACAGTGAAATCATAATTTAATATCTCTCTGTCCATCTCATTATCCTACTTAGGAAATAATTAGTATTGCAGGAGTCATACTGAAAAGAAATCTCACGTGGCAATGACGAGAAATTAGATTTACGGAAGGAATAGTTTTCATATTTTGAAACCTCGAAGGGCCATGCGCTATCTCCCGACTGTCAGTCTCCCTTCCACAATCCTACCTAGAGTTATCTTCAACTGGCAACGAGGTGACGTTGGTCAGCACGTCGAACCCTCAGCCGTTATAGAACATATCTGAAACCAGGTTACACCAGTCACTCGTAGCTCCCCAATTTCCTCACGATGGTGGGTTGCCACTGGTCCTATACAGATAACAGGCCGAGAACCCAGGACGACTCGAATCCATGCCGTCCCGCTGCAGTCGGAATCCAAAGCACAGAGTCTTAGACCGCACCGTTACGGAGGAGGAGAGTTTTCATATTTTGTTTCTTATAAATGTCGACAATACATTAAATGTATTACGCACCAAAAATTAGTGTGAAAAAATAGCCGGTTCTATAAGAGATTCGAACCTTCGATCTTCACTCAACTAGGCCGTTATTTTTAACAATTTCCCATTTTCTCACTCAATAACCTTCGTTGAACGTTGTCTTAAGAGTCGTTAGCAACCTTGTAAACCTTATTAACCTATCTGCTGTCTATCACACATGTAGTTTACAACCTGGAGTACATTTTGATGTCTGCAATTTAAAACTTGACTTTCGTGGTAAGTAATTCTCTACCGTCTACTATAATAAATAAATCAAAGTCTACATATCTCATATTTTGTAAATGCAAAATGTAATTGTTAAATGTTAGAAACTATTTCTTATTCCACCGTTAGTTCCAGATTTAGCCACAGCATTCTGGAAACCAGCGTGAAACGTGTTTCCCACACTTCCAAGGTCAGGTGAACCCTTATCAGTTGCATTGGATGCCTGTGAACATGTTACTTCATACGTCATGGTACTGTGGTGGATTTCTTCCCCTTCCCCTTTTACCTTGTACGGAAGTTATTCCCGACTGGGCACGACGAATCAATCACAGAAAAGCAGACTGTCTAGTAAATCGCATGCCATGTATTATTTTGAGCTCCTATGTTTTGAAAAGTGAAATAAAAAAAGTATGTAACATTAATTCATAATGGTTGACTTCTTTGGGTATTATGTCATGACTCTTTTCTACTTACTCCAATGAAACTTTTGTCTACTGTTTTCAGTAGATCAATAGGTGTTTTGAAACATCTATGTTAAGATTTTTTTAAATTTGATTTACAATTTGTGTGCCTGAAAACTTAGGGTATTTTACACCCGTCACGCTATACGGGGTCCAGCCCCTTATCATGACAAAAATAAAAGCGTGTCTGAAAACTAAAATATCCTTACCTGGGTTAAAAGCTGAGCCGGTAAAGCGACAGACAGTCAGCACAAACAAGGACAACACACACGCAGTCTTACAAAGATTATACTAACAGTAGGTCCAGTCACCAGAGCCTCGTTAGTCTGCAAAATGCAGTTCAGGGTGTACTACATGGAAGTGAGGTTGGTTTAAATTTTAAATAGATATAAAAACAAATTGTTAGTGAGGAGGAATAAAAAGTTATATTTACAGCTAACATGCTGAGCTAAACACACTACAAGGGTGTAAGGGATGACCTTCCACGAAGTATGTACACCCAATTGTTGCTTCCACGTAGTACACCCTGGACTTCAGTTTGCAGACAAACGAGGTTCTGGCGACTAGCCCCATGGCCAGTATAATTTTCTGTGTTGTCCTGTGTTTGGTCCTTGTGGGTGCTGAGTGCCTGTTTACAGCCTCAGCTTTTAACAGAATTCAGAATATTTTAATATTTTAGTTACAACACGACATTACAGTTATGTTATTTTAGTTCTGATAAGGGGCTGGACCCCGTATAAAGTGACAGGTGCAAAATAGCCTAAGTGCTGACGCACGCATAATTTTGAATTCAAATTGAAATTCAAACACACTACATGCAATATTACATGTTGTACTGAAGAGAATATTTCAATTGTAGTTCCTCAACTGTAATTACACATTAGGCCTAATGAAAGTGTTCAGTAGGAAATCATTGATTTTGAGTAGATTTCCGAGAGACACAGTTGAGTACTACAATTGATAACAGTAGATTCTGTCTACTGTAAACAGTAGAAATTACGTAGGTTTATAACGACGATGAGAATGAAACAGAGGTAAAAACAATGATAATGAAATGCAGAAGCTACCTGGAGCAAACATGAACGTAGAATGTCTGGCAGCGAGACGCAAGCGTTGATCAAGCGATTGTAGCATCAAATTTAGCTCAGAGCTCATAATTGATATTTATACATGAGCTCAACATACAAGTTACATACAATGAGAGATTTGAATTGATTTTACATCTCACGTGATATGAGTCGAAACTATTGTTGCACATTGAACTGTGAAGTGAATCAATATTCAATTCGATTAAGTAGTGAATGGTGATGTGCTGAGATTTTGTAACGAGATTTGCCAAATGGCTGACAGTATAATAACTTATGAACACATTGATTTAATATATTTGAACAATCTTATAACGTACGATTTTGCATGAAATTTTATTACTTGAATCTACATCACTTCATTGCAAAGGCTACAAGGTATTTTATGGGTTGTAAAATTCTGTGTTCGATTCTCCGTTCGGTTAACTCTGCGATTTTTATTTCTTATTAAACCGAAAAATTATTTATTGCATTTTACTTATTAGGAAAATTCGTACATTATTTGCTTTTCGAAATGTAGAGAATATATTGTTTTTCATGCTTTTTACAAGAATACAACTATACATGGTGAACAAAAGATAGTATAATATAAAAATGTATAACCTTCGCTGTACATGACATTTCGTCGAATATGATACATGTAGTGTTGCCCACGGGACTAGACGGGACAGGGCTTTAACAATTCGAGACGAGACGAGATTGATCATGTATCCCGAGAGAAACGAATATTTTCGAGACGAGACAGCATTTCACAGCATTTCCACGAGACGAGACAGGCCACATATTCTGAAAAATTATTTTCAAAAATAACATTACAAAATAATTAAAAAGCAGTGTTATTTTTTAAAAAATATATATAACATTTTTATTTCTTTCAATTATTAATTAAATACAATACTTAGTTGCTATATATAATAATAATAGGGGTAATCGAACAGAAGTCAAACTTATAATCTTCGGCGTGTAATACTGATAGCCTATCACCGAACCACTTTACCATCATAAAATACATTGAAGTTTTTTTCTCGGAAATTGCTGGCTACTGCACGCTGGAACCTTGCCATACGAATATCTACCGTACCACTACAAGAAGCCACGTCACAACCTCAATTCTCGAAGCTGCAACCTCTCCATGTAAAACGATTGCTTCGTAAATATAGTAGATTTTGCTTAAATGTTTTGTGACATTCATACCACCTTTATTTCATTTGCTACAAAGGAGCGTTTGGGTGTGTTGTTTATAAAGAGGCGGGTGGGGATTATATTTCTAATGCATATTGAACGAATTGGTCTTAACTCATAATCATGCCGTAAGAAGGAACGAACTCGCGGGGTAGTGGTTATCGCACTGGATTGTCACTATAATGGTCGTAGGTTCAAATCCGCACGGTGGCAAAAACTTTTCGTGAGCTTTATTTGTTACTATTTGAATTAGTCTTCTTCGAAACTAACAACGAAAGATTATACAATTAACTCGCTCTCTTTCAAAATGGTAATATGAGGACAGGTATCTTATTATAAGAATTGGAAATTTTAGTGGTCTCAACGCATCTAAAATCCAAAATACTAGATCGACGTTATTTTCTACTGAATTCCAAATCCACGTTATACACAGATAGGCTAATGAGGCCTGGACCTACAGTTTAAAGTGAGATACGAACCACTATGTGTCTCCACTTGTTATCCTGCACTGAACGTAAAACAAACAGCTCCCCGCCCCAATTTTTAAAACAAATTTACATTAAATATGGTATTTATAAGATAATCATCATTGATTTGATTGTTTTTATTACTGAACGTCAAATAAAACATTTTCCACAATCTCTTCTTCGTCCCATCTCTCCCAATATCTTTCTGTCCCTCCCTTTTCCCCCTTCCCCACCCCCACACATATGTATCAAAATAAATATTTTCTTAGGTTTGTATGTGTATAAATATAACATTAAATACCCCCAAAAATACTATTTATTTTCTACTTTCCGTCACCCCTTCCCCACTCCCACAACCCCTCATTATTATTGGCGTTCACCAGACCAAGTGGTAATGTATCGACGTCTTGTAATCGGTGTGTCCTTTTCCGAGTTCCAGTCAGGTCGCATAATGTTTCAGATTCCAATTTAAATGTATCCCGAGTCGTGATTAGCCTATGTGTGCAAAACGTGATGTTAAAACGAACTCTTCACCTCAATAATACAAATTGTGTATTTTCTTTCAGCTGTGGTTCCCTCTTTTCGCGAGAAAGAACGAATTAACATAATCATTAACTCAACAAATAAAAATGCATCTCTAAATTAATTAATGAAAACTGTTATTACACCCAAACCACTATTTTATCGTAAATGTAAATGAAATGCCATCTCACGTAGTGAAAACAATGTGAAAATTGTTCTAATGAGTGATATATGATTGTCAAACACATACATGAATACATTATATTAAGCTCATGAACTATAATAGGGTCAATTTAATACTAATTTGAAACGATTAAAAGCATTAAAACGACAAAGTAAACTTTTGCGCAATCTTTCTGCCGATTCGCATTATTGAAACAATATTTAACCAATGGGGACGTTATCTCATATTTGGAAATGCTGCATTGGTTGAACTTCCTCTGGACAAGACCGTGAGTCACGCCTCCTGCTCCTCAGAATCGAACTTCACTCTGATTGGAGGATCGTATATTTCACAACACTTCCTTGTTTCAGAGCTACCAACATAATTTCGTAAGACGTTGGACTTAGAAAAAATCCATGCGACAGATTTTTTGAACATGACTGTACCTGTGGATTTTTCAAGATATTCGCTTTGTATTTGAGGGCATGGTTGGTTTCGTATTCTATCACTAGAATTCTCAGCTTTTTGGTTCAAATTATGCATTTTGCAGGGTGTTTGGAATCGGAGTGATCCCGTCCGGACACAAGTTACTGTATCGAATTTAAACATTTTTGTCGTTCGAGGATCTGCGAGAAATGATTCTCACATGATCTCCTTGTATTCTGAGAGGAAACCCGGAAGTAAACACGTTGGAAACAGAACCGTGTGACTTTTCGTTTGATATTTTTGTTCCCGCTTCGAATCCTCGTGCTTGGTAGTAAGCAGCAGCTGTTTGCAAAATTTCAACGTTCCCATTACCGTGGTAGCTATACCTGGAAAATCGACTTTTTCGATGGCCTCTCCGTGTTTTCTGTCTTAAACCTGCGAGGACAGGTAGGGTACGAAGTTAGAGGTGTAATCAGATTCCTTCAAAATAGTACTTGATACGAGGCCTATTGTTTTATTAATTTAGCCACAGTGGAAAACCTATTTTGACGCTGTTTCTGTCGACTTTATACTATTGCAAATCTGTGATTTTTCATCTCGTATTTCGCACGAGTGTCATAATTTCTTTCGAGATAAAGTACGTAGCGCCTACACCCACGCACACTTACACCCACCCACACCTACACCCACTCACACCCACAACCACCTACACACACCCACACCCACACCCACACCTACCTACACTCACCCACAGCCACACCTACCTACACCAATTTACTTCCGGTCTACTTCTGGTCTACTTCTGGTCTGCTTCGGGTCTACTTCCCGTCCACTTCCGCTCTACTTCCAGTCCACTTCCGGTCAACTTCCGGTCTACTTGACAGACACCTGTGAGTTTTTCCAGTTTTTTTAAGTATTCATGTACATATATTTTGGGAGTTCATACCAACACTTGGTACGAGGCCTATTGCTTTTTATTCATTTAAATACAATGGAAAAACTTATTTTGACGATGTTTTTGTTGATTTTATACCATTGAAAATCTGTCTCTTTTTTTCACTTCACACTTGGTACGAGTGTCATAATTTCTTACAAGTTAAAGTACGCAACATTGCGATGGCTCGTAAGGTAAACTATTGCGCAATGTTTACGTTGCACGTTATTACGCAGACCCGTATCTAGCGTGTTGTTGGTCATGACGTAATGGGTGTCTTCTGATTGACTTACTGTCTCAGATGTTTTCATCCGCGCTTAGTTTACTTAAAGAGTTTTCGCATTACAGATCAGTCAGAATCGTGAGAGTGTTTTGAAGACCACGGATGTGTTGTTGCAGAGTTAAAAGTTAAGCTTTTAATTTATTTCAAACTACATACTATTTAATTATTTTTAAGTTTAAAAAGTGTTCAAGTGATTCTTTTCATAGTAATTTCGATAAGCTTGAGTTTCGGTATATTTATTATTTTTTACACTTAGTACAAATATATATTTTATATATAATAAAAAAATAGTTGATATAAAATAAAACGTCATGAATATTTTTGGGTTTAAAAAGCAACAACATAATCAGCCTGTAGAGAAAATTCCAGTAAACATGGATGTGTTTAGAGAAATTTATCATCAATTGAAAGGGTTACTTCTTGTTCACTTCAATAGTATTTGGTCTCATGTTGACGAGGATACTGGAAAGCAGTTATTTGTATTCAATAATAACTTATCATCATATGAGTTACCTGTGAGTGTGAAAATTCAAATAAACGTTTCTCCACCGAATGCGTCAGTTTTGCACATAGGTAGAAATTTGTATAGAATTAAACATAGTACATTACTTCCTGATACGTCTTATGATGTGGAAGCTGGTGAATTTTTGTATGCTCAGATAATTGGAGAGTATAATTAATTGAATCCTCTGTTTATCGAAATAAGAATAATCTATCCTCTTATTAGAAAAAAAAACATGGATATATTAGGTAATAGAAGGCGACAGGAGATTCCAGATAATTCCAGCGAGATTGCTAGTTTAGATGTACGTCTAAGGAAACTGAAATGAGATTTACTCATATTACAGAATTCGCTAAATCTAAATATTCAAGCAGAAATTACAAATCTTCAAACTTAATTGATTGATCCTATACTAAAATTGATGGAGAACTCAAATCTTTGCTGGAGACATATACTAATTTAGCTTCAATAGATAATCTTCAGAACTTAGAAGAGAATATTGCCAACTTGAAAAAGGAACTTGATAAATTTAGACAAATCCAGAGAACGAATACCGAACAGCTGAAACAGCAATTAAATGACCAGGCAAATCGTATTCGTACCGAACTGCAAACCATCATCCAGAATATCAAATCTCAAGAAGAATATGATCAGGTAAATGCTAGTCTTGTTAAATTGCAAGAACAGTTTCAATCTTTCGAAGTTCCTACGTTGCAAAGTATCAAATCTGAATTACAGACAGATGAACTGCATACAGGTATAACAAAAGTTCAATCGAAACTACAGACATTGGAAAATTTTATCAATAATTTACATTCATCTTCTGAATTAAATGCTATTGCTTGGAGCGTTGCCGGCATCAAATTACAGTTGGAGACTTATGTAGATTTTGGGAAGATACAAGGTACCATAGCTCACATAGAAGATAGGAATCGAAACTGCCCGGCATTACTGATATTCTAGCTATAGTTCAACAGCAAGTTACTAAGCTTGAAAGCTTGAATACTGAATCAGAATTATCGCATTTCCATAATCTTATTGACGACATTCAGAGTATATTAGAGACACTGCAACATTCTACACCAACCCAGGATGACATAACGCAACTGCAAGAAATTTTGAAAAATATAGCTGATCCAACAGAACTCAATGCTATAAAATTAACTCTTACCACACTTCAGAATACTGTAGCTGCTTTGCCTACTTCTCAGGAAATCAGAGCTATGAGGAGAGCAGTATATCAAATTTTAAAATCTGAGGATATCAAAAACATTCAAGCAGAAATTGCGCAAATCAGATAAACTGTTGCTAGTCTTTCGAACAATCAAATAATTAAGGAACACCACGCATTATTTACAGAAATCAGAAGTCAAGTACACGATCTTGCTACCCAGAGTTCTAAATTGAAACTTGTAGAAAATTTACAGGAGATTATTTCTAATAATACGTTACAAATTACTACTCTTGAAGCAAGTCATGAATCTACTTTATCTGCTTTTGCTACTCAACTTCACGATATCAAAAAGGAACATAAACAACTGTATGTTGATGTAAAAATCAAACCTAGCTACGATGAGTTGGTTCGTAATATCAACGAACACTTGGAACCGGTATTAAGCAGACAAGATTGCGTAGATACTCGTCAATTTTATTTTATGGAATTTGTTAGGTTACAAAGTGTTCCACATGCTCGAGGGCAATGGACGTACTTCAATGCTGGCAATGTCTACAAATTATATCCGTACACTCAGGTACATGAATTTTTGTTGATGCTACTTTACGATTTATGAAGTTTAGTTTTCTAAAACATGGAAAACATATTGAAGTTCCTCAGTTTACTATAGTGCGAAACATTGCATACACAAGGCAGTTCAAATACCTATCGCATACTGGGATGAGTCTACCAATAAATATAAAGTACATGACGACGAACAATAATCAGTTTTTGATATTGAAATTCGTGACAAGCTAGTATTTGACATAAAGCGGTTATACCCTAAGGCAATCCACTTTATGCGATATTCTCACTTCGAACTCGATGTCAAGACAAGATATAGTTCATGAATTACACAAACCAGCCCGTAGCAATTACAAGCCATTAAGTGTAGTAACAAAAGATATAAATGAATTCTTCCAGGCTGATGTAATCGAGATGGCTCCTCCAAAGGGGACTTTAAAAAATGTTGATGAGATAAATTATGGTTATAAATATATGCTTACAGTTATTGATACCTTTAGCAAATATGCTTGGGCTGTTCACATGCATAAAATCCAAGACTGGTACTTGTATTACCGAGGCTTTTAAGTCGATATTTAGTGAGGGAAGGATACCAAAATATTTACAGACAGATAGAGGGAAAGAATTTTACAATTCTACATTTGCTAAGTTAATGCAACAACATAATATTAAACATTATAATACATACAGTGATCTGAATGGTAGTATAGTGAAACGATTCAACAGAACATTAAAAAATCGCATGAGGAGACAAATCATTCTACAGGGCAATTATAAGTGAGTAGTTGTATTTGTGATAATATAAACTCGATAAAGTATGAGCCCCCCTCAGGCAGATTTGGCTACACTTAAAACTAGCTCAAGATGTGCATATGAGCTTATTGCTCAAGTGTGGTACTCTGTCTAACCCAAGATTTTTGTAAAAATGCCCTCGGGAATTTCCCGTGAAAGTATGACCCCCTCAGATTGATTTGCCTACACTTACAAAAGCTACATCTGCGAGATTGTTGTCCATGAGCTTGTTAAAAATATGCCCCTCTTGATATTTTTTTTGGCTACACATAAAACTAAGCCAAAGAGCCACCCACACCCACCCACACCCACCCACACATATTTACTTAAATAGCCTTGCCAAAGCGCTTGGCATGTCCCATAGAGCAACATACTCAAATTTTGAAAAAAATCGATAAATTTGTTTCTCTGATATCTCTGAAACTGTGAATGCTAGAGACATGGGGCTTAGTGATTTGACATGGGCCCGCCAAAATGCAACTTTTTACTCTATAATTTTTCAAAAAAATCTTGTTGTTCTATAGATCTTGAATAACTTGCCTATTTTGCAAGATAGAGGTATGGGGGTTTCCTATTTGAACTCTGTGTGCTGTTTAGAAGTTTTGTTAAAAAAATCGATAATTGTTTGATTTTGTGATTTCTCAAAAACTGTAAGTGCTAGAGACTTGGAATTTGTTTAGGTGTGTTCTATTCATGATTCTCTATATTTTAGGTCTCTGTAATTTTTTTTGATAGAAGCAATATTTAAGCTGCAAATGCCTAATTTGTGTCTGTTCTATAAATAGAATTTTAGGAAAAGTGCAATATTAACAAAGTTGTTAATATTTTGAAAACTATGCATGCTGAAGCACTCCAACAGGGAAATATGAACTTGTGGTGCCCTACTGAACAACATACTTAAATTTTGAAAAAATCAATAATTTTTTGTTTTCTGATTATCTCTGGAACTATGAATGCTGGAGACATGGGACTTGGTGATTTGACATGGGCATGTTAAAATGCAGATTTTTGCTCTCTATAATTTTTTCAAAAACTTGTAATTGCCTAGATTCTTGAATAAGTCAAGGATGGTGCATATTACAAGTACGGGGGTCTGATATTTGAACTCTGCAAGCAGTTTTGCAAGTTTTTGAAAAAAATCGATAATTTTTTACCGGTTCACTTCCGGCCCATTTCCGGCTTATTTCCGGTCACTTCCGGTCCACTTCCGGTCCACTTCCGGTCCACTTGTGCCCTTCTTCTGGTTTATTTCTATTGCATCATGTTGTGCAACAAATTATTACCCAATAGTATGCAACAAATTATAATGCAAAAGCTCTTGCATCATGTTGTGCAACAAATTATTACCCAATTTTATGCAACAAATTATGATGCAAAAGTTTTTGCATTACATATCAGTTAGTACTGTGACAGTAGCTGAGGAGTACAGATGTGTTGTTGCAGTGCTCCTCATACAGGTCTGATATTTGACACATTTTGCTTGTTTGATGTAATCCACTCATATTTAGAGTGAGGTTTATATCTGCCCCAGTTTGTTATACATGATACATGGTTTTAGGTTATTGTTTTTCTATGACATGCCTGTGTAGACATGCATTTGTGCTAGGACAGTGCTTCTGTACTTATTCTACCTTTGTGCATGTAGTCTATCAGCTTTATACAACCTGTCATATGTTTATTAAGTAAAGAGTTTTGATTTGAACCCCAAGAAATTTTATATAAATACCAAAGCCAAAAATATTAACACACATACACACACACACACTAAGTATACAAAGCACACTGCTGAACCCAACTGATATTTTTTATTAAGCATAGCATTTTGATTTGAACCCCAAGAAATTTTATATAATAAATCAACAACAAAGATGCCAAATCAAAAATATTGTAATCAATGCAATAAGATTATATCCAGCCCCAATTGGGCTAAGCACCAAAGGAATTGTAATCCAGACAAATGCAGAACTCCCACTAAAATATGCCCTAAATGCCATAGAAAATATATCATGAAATATTTCACATATAAACATAAGGGTACTTGTTCTGCACAGTCATCAATATTGCCCCCACAACCATCTACATCTGGTCTGAAAAGGAAGCATGAAACACCTGTTAATGCTAGAGCAGCAAAGCAGCCACGCTATGAACCCATCCAAAGCAGTTTTGCTGGCCAACTTAGGGATTACCGGTTTGTATCAGAGCAAAAAAGGGGCATTAAGAATTTTTTGAACAGTATAAATTCTGATGTGCAGGCAATTCTAAATGCACAAAATGGCTCTTATAAGCTGTCCCTCAAATTGTTTACACAATATAAGAAACCAAATGGCACAAAATTTACACAGCCCCACATAACAGAAACTGTAGCTGTTTATTCAAATGCAAATTTAGACAAAATAATAAGCAGTTTGATAGAGCAATTGAATATTAAACACTCTGAATTAGCTGCAAAAGAGTCAGGATGGAGCCTATGCGGATCTCCACACAAGCTCTATGTTAATATTTCTGAATTCAGCCCACTACAAGGATCTACATAGCTGCCTTTACCTGCCAATATTAAAAACAAAAGAGCCGTGGTTAACATAGAAAATAACGATGAGAAATGTTTTCTGTGGTGTATTTTAGCTGCTCTGTTTCCAGTTTTAAGGAATCCTCAGAGAATAACTTATTATAAACAATATGAACACAATTTTGATGAAGCTATGGAGGGCTTAGAATATCCTATGTCTGTTCAGAATATTGATAAATTTGAACAAAAGGCCAGGGATATCAATGGTAAACCATTATCTATTAATGTATTTATTTGTTCTACTGGCCGTGGCAATTGCTTGATAGCACCTCTCAGAATCAGTACATTTGATGATGATTCTGCTGTCCCGATTGATCTGTTCTTAATTGAAGAGGATGGCACACACCATTACACTCTGATACATAATCTTGAAGCTTTAATTAGAACACAACTAGACAAATCTAAGACAATATTCAAGTTGTGTAGAAGATGTTTAACTGTATTTGATGGTAGAAAAATGGTAAATGGTGTTTGTGAACAGAATGCAGAAATTGCTAAAAACAAGTTAATTGAGCATCCGAAATACTGTGGCAATCATAAACCTGTTCATATGGTGATGCCTAGTCCAAGTGAAAATGCCAAATTCAAAACATTTGAAGCCTTGTTAGAACACCCAGCATATATAGTCTGTGATTTTGAACCAAACCTCAAACCCCTTGCATTCTGCAGTCCAGACCCTGATGAATCTTCAATTACATCATACCAGTTACATGAACCTTCTAGTTTTTATTATGTTGTTGTACAGGATGGTGTTGTTAGTAAAGAATATTTATACATGGGAGCAGATGCCATCAAAGAATTTGCACATAGAATAGAAAATGAGTGCCATGACATAGCATCTAATGTCTTATTAAAATCAAAACCCATGTAGCCTTTAACAGAAGAACAGATTGAAGATTTCAAAAATGCAGAAAAATGCCCGGTATGTGATTCTGAATTTTCAGATACAAATATCAAGGTGAAACACCATTCCCATACAGATGGTAAATTCTTAATGGCCCTGTGTAATAGCTGTAATATTAAGATCCAGAGACCAAAATTTGTCCCAATATTTTGCCATGGTGCATCTAATTATGATTTTCATCATTTGATCAGGTACGAGGGGTTTGACAAGCAGAATTTAAATATTTTAGCAGAAAATAATGAGAAATTTATTGCAATTAGCAAGAAAATTAAAGTTAATGGTGTTCCTATTCACTTAAGATTTCTTGATTCCTACAGAATTCTGTCCGCTAGCCTTGCCACTCTGGGCAGTCAATTATCTGATGATCAATTCAAAATCACATGTGCTATGTTTCCAAATCAGGACCTGAAATTAATTAGGCGGAAGGGTGTATATACATATGACTATGTTACAGATTTTTCTAAATTTGATGAGTGTTCACTGCCACCACAACAAGAGTTCTACAGCAAACTCAGAGCATCTGGAATTACTGATGAAGATTATCACCATGCCCAGTTGATGTGGAACAATTTAAAATGCCAGACATTTGGTGAATATCACTAGGCATATTTAAAACTTGATGTCACTCTCTTAGCTGATATACTTCAGGCATTTAGAAAATCATCGATTTAAAATTATAAGCTGGATCCAAAGTTTTTATACAGTGCACCAGGCCTAGCATGTTCTGCAATGTTTTTAAACACTAAAATACAATTGGATCTGATCCAGGATCAGGACATGTATCTGTTTATGGAGCAATGTATAAGAGGAGGCATGGTGCAAATAACAAGAATATTCCCAATTATGATCCAGCACTGCCATCAAATTATATACTGTATGTAGATGCCTACAGCCTCTATGGTTATGCTATGATGTATAAACTGCCATATGCAGGGCTTGAGTGGGTTGAAGATTTCAATATTGAAGATCTTCAGGACTTTGATGACAGTGACTATGGCCTGTTCTTAGAGGTTGATCTGACAATTTCTGATGATTTACACAACACATTTTCTGATCTGCCCCAATTCCTGAGGTTAAGTGTTCACCTGGCTCTAAACAGAAGAAGCTAATGATGACTCTAGATCCAAAACAGGATTATGTCATGTATTACAAAAACCTTCAGTTCCTGATGCATCATGGTGTTCAAGTAACCAAAGTTGGCAAAGTCTTAAGGTTCAGGCACTCAAGATGGTTGAAGCCATATATTGATACAAACTCAGAGCTTCGAACATCTGCAATGAGCCAATTTGATAAGACCCTGTTTAAATTGATGGTAAATTCAGTGTATGGCAAAACCATAGAAAATGTCAGAAAACATGTTGATGTTAAATTAATTACTGACCCCAGCCGGAGCAAAAAATTGATTGCAAAGCCTAATTTCAACTACAGAAGAATTTATGATGAAAATATTGCACTCTTCAACATGAAAAAAACAAAGATTAAGTTTGATAAGCCTACTTATGTTGGGGCTGTGATATTAGAATTGGTCAAATTACACATGCTAAAGCTCTATTATGATGTGTTGAAGCCTTTTTAAGGTGATCGTGTAAAACTGATGTACATGGACACAGATAGCTTTATTCTTGATATTCAGACAGAAAATGTTTATCAAGATATGTCACAGCCTGCATTGCTTGAATATTTTGATACCAGTGAACATCCAAAGATTCAACCCCACAACAAAAAGGTGCCTGGCAAGTTAAAGGATGAGACACTTGGTGATGTTATTGTGGCATTTGCTGGGTTAAGGGCCAAGATGTACAGTTTTGAAGCATGTGGTGGTGCTGTTGTCAAAAAGGCCAAGGGCATTGGCAGAGTAACTGTGGACAAAGAGCTCCAATTTAAAGATTACAAAAATTGTCTCAAAACCCAGAGTTTAATCAGAACATCGGAAAACAGAATTCAGAGTAAAGATCACTTGTTGACTAGCAATATTGTAAGAAAATTAGCTCTGGACCCACATGATGACAAGAGATGCATTTTATCATGTGGCATACATACTCTACCATGGGGTCGTTGTAATTTGAAAAGTGGTAATCAATGCCCAATTACAGAGCATGATTTGAAATAAATAAACATGCCTATGAACTTATTTGGGTTCAAAAAACAGGCTATTATGGCCCTGCCAACACCAACACCCTCTTCTGATATAATATCTAAACTAAGTGCTTTGTTAATTATTCATCTGAACAGCATACTTACAGATGTTGATGATAAAACAGGTAAAACATTGTACATATTTAACAATAAATTAAATCACAACCAGTTACCTGTAGGTGGTCAATTACAATTTATTACAACTCCCGAGGGTAATGTCAAGATTTCAGTAAGGAGAAATATTTATAGAATTAAGCACTCAAACATGATTTCTGGCACTGTATATACTGTTTCTGCTGGTGACTGCTTATATATTGAGGTCCCGGGATCCTATGACAAGCTTATACCTATTTTTACAGAATTAAGAATTAGATATTCAATGAAAAATAACCACTAAAACAAAAATGCCTAATGATATATTTGGCCATAGAAGGCATGAAGATCACAGTGATGAGATTCTGATGCTTGATGTCAGAGTCAAAAAATTAAGAAGTGATTTACAAGCTTTACAAACCACACTCAATGCCAGTCTTCAACTAGAAATTACAAATTTACAATCACAATGCATGGACCCTCTTCTTAAAATTGACTCAGAACTCAAATTGCTGCTTCAAAAATATACTGACTTGGCAACATTAGATAATTTTCAAAATTTAGAGGAAGCTGTGGGAGCTCTTCAAGCCAAATTTAAGACTCAGGTTACCAACTCTGAGCAATTGAAACAACAATTGGAAGAGCAGATTTTTAATGTCCAGACACAGCTCCAAACAATTGTCAAAAGCATAAAGTCACAAGAAGATTTTGATCTAGTGATTTCCACTCTAAGAGAACAGATTCAATCACTACAGATAACTAATCTGGACCCTCTGAACAATGCCATAGCCGAGGTTAAAGAAAAAATTGAGACACTTGAAAATTTTATGAACAACTTGCCATCTTCTGATGCTTTGAGTGCAATAACTCGGAGTGTTGCCAACATTAAGCTGCAACTTGAAACATATGAAAATTCAGAGTGCCATAACCCACCTTGAAGGTACCATAGCAGCAGTGCAAAGTGATTTGACAAATGTACAAGAATCTCTAGAATCCCGCTTGCCTGGTATTGTAGACACTCTTGTCAGTGTCCAGCAACAAATCACCAAACTTGAAAACCTCAACACTGAATCTGAGCTATCTCATTTTCATCACTTGATCGATGATATCCAAACAAAGCTTGAAATTTTACAACAATCAACACCCACTCAGGCAGACATAACCCTGCTTCAAGATGCTATTCAAAGTGTGGCTGATGCTTCTGAATTAAATAATGTGAAAATGGCACTTGAATCTTTGCAGAATACTGTATCAAATCTGCCTACGTCACAGGAACTTAAAAATATTAAGAGAGCTGTGAATCGCATATTGAAATCAGAAGATATCAAGAATATCCAGACAGAGATCAAACAACTTACTCAGACAGTGGCCACTCTACCAACTAATCAACATATTAATGAACTGCATGCCCTGTTTGAAGATATCAGAAGACAAGTCCATGATCTTACTGCTCAAAATCAAAATTGGCAGTTGTTGAAAATCTACAGCAAAATTGTAGCCAATATCAAGCAACAGCTAGGGACCATGGAATCCAACCAAGCAAATGCTCTGTCTGTTTTTGCCACACAGCTTCAAGAAATTGTAAAACAATACAAAAAACTTGCTTTGGACATAAGGATCAAACCAGGGCACGAAGAGATTGTTGGGACTATCAATGAGCATCTTGAATCTGTAACAAGTAGATTGCTTACAGCAGAAAAAGAAATAACTGGCCTAATCGAGAATCCTAAACATACAGTAATTCTTGAATTGTACAGTATTCCCAACAAAGAATATGAATCAACATTTACACCAGGTGGCAAAATATATATGCTGTCCCTTGCTCAATTTTATTACCATTTTTTTGTTGGGGGCACACTTAGACCAATCAAGATCAAATATTGGCTACAACCACAGGCACACCACTACCCTACCTTATAAGAACAAATGCTGACAACAAACCAAAAATCACCAGTGTAGAGTTAGAAGATTTTACAGACCCCAATACATTAGAGAAATCTTATGCTGAAGATGATAGCTCTCTGGAATTTAATATACAAATAGGAGAGAAACTGTATTTAGAAAATCCTGTAGTATCAGCTGCTGAACACCCTATAGTTGCAATATTCTTGTTTACATACTATGTCTAGACAAATTATTGTTGATGAATTACACAGACAAGCCAGACATAATTATAAGAGACTGCCAGTGGTTACAAAAGGTATAGATGATTTATGGCAGTGTGACTTGGTTGAAATGGCAAGTGGACAGCTGAAAAACTTAGACAAGAATAACAAGGGCTACAAGTATCTACTCACTGTCATAGATACATTTTCAAAATTTGCCTGGGCTGTGCCACTCAAATCCAAGACTGGAAAATGTGTTACAGAAGCCTTCAGGACAATCATCAATCAGAGTGGAAGATCACCGCGCTATTTGCAAACAGATAATGGCAAAGAATTTCATAATTCTGTGTTCCTAAAATTTATTAAAACCAGTCAATACAACATTACTCGAGTTACAGTGATCTCAAAGCCTCTATTGTAGAAAGATTCAACAAAACCCTAAAAAATCATATGTATAAACATTTCACACTTCAAGGTAATTATAAATGGCTTAATATTCTTCCAGAACTTCTACATAAATATAACAACTCGCTCCATTCCACAATCAACATGAAACCCTCTGAGGTAACTTCATCTGATGAGCAAAAATTGATCAGGACTGTTTATTATCCTAGATACCAGCCAACAACAAGAAAAGCCAAATACAAGTTAGTTGATCAAGTAAGAATCAGCAAATATAAGCACTTATTCAAAAGAGGCTTTACAAGAAACTGGAGCACTAAATTATTTACAATGGTTCAAGTTAAACCTGGGACCCTTAACACATATATAATAAAAGACCACCGAGGAGAAATTCTCAAAGGCAGGTTCTATGAAGAAGAACTCGGCAAAACTAAGCAGCCTGACACATATCTCATAGAAAAAATCATCCGCAGAAAAGGCAACAAGATACTTGTCAAATGGCTAGGACTTCCAGAACACAGCTTGATCGAAGCAGACAAAGTGATACTATGAACACCTGGGATGTTATAAAGAGACTGCCAGAACCTGAACAGCAGAATAAGAGAAATGGAAAGCTGCTGACTGATAATATTAGATGTCTTATTGTTGGGCCATCAGCTTGTGGTAAAACTACACTAATGATTGATAATTTTTTATTGGCACCCAACTGGTTAGACTGGAAAAACAGGCACTTGTATGTTTTCTCTAAGAGCTTAGAACAATTAAAATATCAGCAGCTGATGAAGCTATATGATGGACTGGATATTGCCACTTTTGAACCAGATGTTAAGCCACTCCATGAATGTCTCGAAAATTCTGTTGTTGTGTTTGATGATATTATACTGGACAATCAAAACAAGGTTAGAAATTTCTTTACACAGGGCCGACACAAAAACATAGATTGCTTCTACCTGGCACAGACTCTTTCTAAAATTACAAAGCAGCTGATCCGAGACAACAGCAATTTTATATGTGTGTTTCATCAAGATCATACCAACCTCAAACACATACATGATGAATATGTAGGTGGGGACTTGAACTACAATGATTTTTCTAAGTTTTGCAGTAGGTGCTGGAACCAGGACAGTTATGGGTTTGTCACAATTGATATGACAAGGAAACCCAATAGTGGTAAATACAGAAATAAAATCAACAATTTTCTAGACACTGAAACATATATAAATAACCATGAAAAGGCCAATCATTGATGATCTTAAATTAAGAGATTATCTTGTAAAAAGATTTAAGGGATGGAAATCAGAGAACCGAGGAATCGATGAACAACACAAACAAACAGAACAGCCTATTATTGATGCTATTAGTGAATTAGGTAAAAATATCAAAACTGTTACAGAGCAAAATCAAAATTTGATCACAGAACTTGTACCTGTAGCTGCTAGGAACATAATAGATTATCCAATCACCCCACTTTCCAGTATTCATACACCTAGTCCTTTTGCTCCTCGAAGAATTGAAGCTACTCAGGATCCTATTGAATTGGTTCTTCTTGCTCAAAAATATTTAAGGACACCTAAAGACAACATAGATGAGGTCTTTGGCCTATATGCTGACACAGAGCGTGATGTTAGCATCATACATAGAATTGGCAATTTCAGAGTAACATTTATGGGAGATGATATAATTGTATATTCAGAATCTCATCTTGGACAAAAAGGTAGTTTTGTTAAGTATCCTGGAACACCTGGATTGTGGGAACTGATGACTAGGAAGAGACCTGGCAGCTATACAGATCAAGATTATGAGCATTACAAAGAAATATTAATAAAATCAGATGCTCTATACCAGAACAATGATCCCACACAAAAAAGAGTCAAGTCTAGCAGTGGAGCAAAATACAACAACTTAATCAAGCCCATATGGTCACAGATTAAGACAGGTACTGGAATCAAACAATACAACACCCTGCCTAAAGAATTTGTGTGGGTTGATGATGTCAGAAACTTGTAGATAGGTTGCTGGTGATAGCTGGGGAGGAAAATGCTGGCAACCACAATTTTTACAATGAAAAGTTTGGAATTATGGACATGATAAGCACAAAATTGTCTAATTTTATAGTGAATGACACTAAGGGGATTGGATATCTTATAAAAATTATTAATACTCTACCACCTAAATTTTGGAATATCTCTGAGGGTCGAGGGCTGGTTAATGACATCATAAACAAGCTGCCATTTGAACTACACATTCCAGGCTATCAGTATTGTGGTCCAGGTACAAAACTAGATCATAGATTAAACAGAGGTGATCCTGGTGTTAATCCCCTAGATGCTGCTTGTAGAGACCATGACATAGCATACAACCCACATTCTGATCTTGATAGGCGACATGTTGCAGACAAGAAATTAGAAGAGGCTGCATTTGGTAGATTTGTAAGCAAAGATGCTTCTTTAAGTGAAAAAATAGCAGCATTGGGGACCACCATAGCTATTAACACCAAACAAAAACTGGGGTGGGGGTTGTGAATATGTATATAATAAACCTAGGAAGAAGGCCAAGGGTGTTATGTATCAGATACCTTGTGCAGGTCTTAAATCTCTTAAAACTATTGATAGTCTTTAACCAAAAAGCAGCGCAAGAAAAAAAATTCTTATCTTGCCAAGGGCCATGGTATGAAATTATTACTTAGTACCCCCCAATTAAAAAAAAATTACAGCAATCTAGAAAAAAATTGCATACAGGTGGCTTTATATTTACTATCCCAGCCATCTTAGCAGCACTTGGGGCTGTTGGGAGCTTGGCTGGGGGATCAGCTGCCATAGCAAAAACAGTAATAGATGCCAAGAAGAATAAGGCAGAATTAGATGAAATGAAGCGCCATAATCTGGTCATAGAGAAACAAGGCAAAGGTGTTAAGAGAGCCATGAATAAGTTTAAAAAAACAAGAGCCGCTTACAAACCAAGATATTGAAGCTTTAATCAAGCCACTGGGCATCAAAAATTTTAGAGGTGTGTACATGTCTGATTCTTTACCAGAACAACCACTCAACAAAGAGTGTGGCATAGTTAATTTGGATAAGTACAAAAATCAGGGCACTCACTGGATCTGTTATCTTAAATATCTAAACAATGAGGCATTTGTGTTTGATTCATTTGGAGGTATTGCACCTGAAAATTTAGTAAAATATCTAAAATCAACTAATCTTTATTACAATAATGCCCGTGTTCAAAATTTCAAAGATGTTAATTGTGGACATCTGTGTTTATCTGTTCTTACATATCTGTCTCAAATAAATAAACCATCAATTGAAGATTTTCAAAGGGCCCTGTGGTATCTGAAGCATCATGGGAGTATTCCATCTCACCAGCCAAAATTCAATATTAAAACTTAGATTACATGATGATATAGTGTATCCCAAAACAATAGCTCTCAGAGCATTTTATGGCATGTACTTGATCCCTAATATTACACACCATAACAACACAATTGCAGTTGGTTATCAAAAAATTGTTATCACTCCAGGGCAATATAATCTATCTACTCTAAATGCTCAGTTACCCAGAGGTATAGTGTTAACTCAAAATTCTGTTACTCACAGAGTAGAAATTGTGTCTGCTACAGAAACAGTGGATCTGTGTACTATAGGAGAGCTGTTAGGCTTTGAGAACAACACAAAACTTGAGCCAGCCATCAAACTCACTGCTATTAATATACCTAAATTCTTAGCCATAGAGACTCTGAATATTCACTGTAATGTGGCTGAGGGTATGATCACCAAATCAAATGGCATAGGCACTCACAAACAAACTGGCATAATTGCAACATTCAAACCTAACTCTGAATTTATGGAGCCAATCATCTACACTCCATCCCCAACATTATATTTTCCTGTGTGCCATAATAGAATAGATTACATTGAGTTGATGGTCACTAATGAAAAAGAAGAATTAGTTGATTTTGCTGGAGCCACAACAACTGCAATCATAGAAATTAATATTTAAATAAAAATACATACAAAAAAATGGAAAATATTGAGAGTTATGAGCTACAATCATTCCCTCCAAACAGGAGGACATTTGCAAATTTAAATCAACCCAACACAGAGATTGAGGTTGATCTTGATGTAGGGTATGGCTTTATACACCCTCACAGAGCAGATCTATACATCAAATTTGATGTTGTAAAGCTCGATGGTTCAGATTATCCTGCAAATTCAAACATAAGATTGGTAGGCAATTTTGTGCCACATCTGTTCTCTGAAATTGAGATCAGAAAACATGGTGTTGTTATAAACAGAGTAGATTATCCTGGCATTACCTCCACAGCTTTGGCCACACTAAAATTATCCAAAACCGAGGCTTCTTACTACAAAATAGGTGGATTTGAGGCTGGTGATAAAATATTATCCAAGAGCCACACAGTGCTGTTTCCCATGCGCCTGTTGCCAGGATTCTTCTCAGATTACAAATATATTATGTGGAAGGGTGGTTTAAGAATTACATTTAGAAGAGCTGCCAATGATAATAATGCTTTGATGAGGTACAGTACATCAAACTTTACAGGGGAAGCTCTGCCTAATAACCTGCCTGATGAGGGCAAGTGCATTATTCAGACTATGGAGCTAAGAATTCCAGTTGTTGAATATGAAGCCAGTTATGCTCTTAAATACAAAGCAGATATCCTAAAAAATCCACAGGTGCCTTTACAATTTTATACATATCAATGTGTGCAGAAGCCTGCCACTGGTAGCTATTATGAATTTGATGCTACAGACTCATTCTCCAGTATACAATATGACATGCCAGATTTTGTGGTGGTACTGTTTCAAACTGGAAGACACATTAACCAGGAAAAAATTCAAGTACATTTGATAACTGCAACATCAAGAACATATATCTTAAAAATGGCAGAAATGAGGTGTTTCCTAGAGAAAATTATAATTTAGACATTTCCAAGGATGATTTTCTTAAATTATATGAGGCATTTACAGCATACAAAAGGGTCACTACTGGCAATACTGACATGTATTACACACCAGATGAATTCAAAGCACAGAGACCCATGTTTGTCATCAGCACATCAAAAAGGAAACAAGTTGTGGTTAATGACAGGACAAACATTAAAATTATCTGTGAATTCCACGATACACTCCCTGATGACACTATAAGTAGTGTTATTCTTATAGGTGAAAAATCATATGTTTATGATGTAAGAAATGAGAGAGTCACAGAGCAATTCTAGAAGGCTTCTGCATATTACATTGTCTTAGTATTAGATATATGAGTTGAGCCTGGTGTCCAATTGAACTTAAACCGGAAGTGGACCGGAAGTGGACCGGAAGTAAATATGTGTGGGTGTGGGTGGGTGTGGGTGGCTTTTTGGCTTAGTTTTAGGTGTAGCCAAAAAAAATATCAAGAGGTCCATATTTTTAACAAGCTTATGGACAACAATCTCACAGATGTAGCTTTTGTAAGTGTAGGCAAATCAATCTGAGGGGGGTCATACTTTCACGGGAAATTCCAGAGGGCATTTTTACAAAAATCTTGGGTTAGACAGAGTACCACACTTGAGCAATAAGCTCATATGCACATCTTGAGCTAGTTTTAAGTGTAGCCAAATCTGCCTGAGGGGGCTCATACTTTATCGAGTTTATATTATCACAAATACAACTACTTAAGTGCTTGCAAATTTTACCCGAGCTAGTTCATGATTACAACAATACAGTACAGGCCGGTATAAGACAGCATAAGATATGTCGCAACTTTCGTTGACTGAATTTCATCGAATTATCTCACGCGGTACACTTAATTCGGGTCAGGGAATCGTAATTTATCTCGCAGGTCGATAGTTTTCCGTGAGGGAAAATTAGCAGTTGGGCGAGAACCGGGGACTCATGTCTACTCCCACCCTCTCCTCTTTTACTTTTTTTGTTTAGTTTGCTGAACAGAAACCGTTGATAATAGAATATTTAAAAATGTATAATAATCCGACAATGTCCCTTCCACGCATTTTTCCCCTTAGAAGTTGCCGTTTTCTCGGACTTAATGTTAAAAATTATTTTAGTTATTGTTCATGTGTTGTGTTAACACACACACATCATGATTAATTCACAAATCACATATATGTGTTCAGGATGCAAAATGTAATGTTATTTATGTTATGAACTTTATACGTATATTGTTCACTGACACTTAAATTATTTACTATTTCTATATCCAAGAAAATATACAGTTACATTAATTAGTGATGTAGTGCATTACTGTAAAGGAGGAGAGAGAGTTTAATGAGTTGAAATAGCTACGATTGGTAATATTATGTCCGTTCTTTCGTAATGTTTGTTGTCAATTACCTTACCACCATATATCCATGCTTTGATTGATTGATTGATTGATTTAGTTTATTTTACTTCGCGTTTTGTGCCTCTTGGCTAATTTGCGAAGATGGGGATGAGTGATGAAATGATGAAATGGATGAATGGACATTCACAAACAACCAAGCCCGACCGGGATTCGAACCCGGGACCCTTGGCGTCGCAGCGCGATGTGCTAGCCAATCGGCCACAGGGTCGGGCATATATCCATGCGTCTAAAACTAAGAGTAAATCGCCACCTATTATAAGTAAATCGTTATTGCGACGGAGGCCAATGCAATGACAAATTACTAATAAGTATTTATATAGTGAGTGACAAACAAAAAATTAGAAACTTCATAATGATCATTAATTCGTCACTTATTTGTATCTAAAATGTTCGTCGTATTTCAGCAGAAATTACGAGTATCAGATCTAACAAATTTTCTCCACAAACTTTGCAATACTCGAAATCACTATCACAGACGTAGCTCTACGTAAATTGATTCTGTGCATTCCACACGGCATGTGACTTCCTCCTCTCATCTAAATAATTTCCTCTTACATTTTCCTTTGAGACCAATTGAAATAAATTGAAGACCAATTCGAACTTCTTAACACGGTGGATAAACTTTACACCAAACGATATACTCCTGAAAAAGAAACCTGCCTAGGTGGTGAATCGAACCTACGACCTCCCTCGTTAGAATCAAGCACGCTACCTCTTCTCCAGGCAGCTAATGTTTAAATTTGATAACAGTGTGAAAAACCCAAATTCACACATAATGTTATGTCTAAAATTTCCTCATGACAATTTTTATGAGGAAACGAATTCAGAAAAAATGGAGAAAAGCTGAAAAAGAAAAATGATGAACATTTATATTGGTGGTTAGGTATATTTTTTTTAGATTGTGTGTAAATGCATTGTTTTTAACAAGCAATTATTCAGTTGCAAAGTAATTTCGTGTTTGTTTAAATAAGAACAGGAGAGCGAAAAGGAGTCATTTGAAACATACCCGGATTGCCAAGAAACCTCAGTTGTTTCCAAATACTGTAGGAAAAGAGAGAGGAAAGGGATGGATATTCAACTTGTGAAATATAAAATATGTGTAAAGTTAAAACAATGGGATACTTTGGATGTGCATCCTAACGAACTTCAAATTATATAAAAAAAAACTATTTTTGTTGTGGAAGACTACAGGTCATTTCCGATTTATGAACCTGATTGTTTTCTGTATTATAAATTAGAGATATGGGACGATACGATCCTTCAGGAAGAAATATTTAAGTAAGCCGCATCCTTAACTCCAACTTCTTCAATGGTCATAATTATTAATTTGGGTCCGAAAGTTGATGAAAATCAACTTTTTTCTTACCCTTAAAAACAATGCTAAACCTGATATCATGTCAGTTTTCCTTCATTTAGAGTCTGAAAATAATTTATATTTTATATTCTTTTAATTTTTTCTACCTTTTCTGGCTTTTAGTATATTTGTCAATACTTTTAACAGTTTTGTTGGATTTTTTATTTAATTTTGTGGTTTATTTTTCACCTCCCTGTTGGTTCGTCCATTTCAAACGCATTTACTATTAAATCTTACATATTTAATTTTCTTGACATGGTCCTTTCAGCAATGCACCATGAATCGAAATTACGGTCAATAGAAAAACACAATATTATTCTTAGCGGAAATCTTTGGCAATGGATTAAAATACTTTGTGTGAATATTACTTTGAGGTTCTTTTTCTAAACACTATTATCGCTTAAATCTGTTGTTTTAAAGTAAAATTAGTCAAAATATTAAATGAAATATTACTCTTGTATACGCAAAGCATGACAATATTTTCGGATTCTGGCCGACTTCAACATTGTATAGAAGGCACACTCTGAAAGGAGCTGAATTGGTTGATTTGTTGTTTTAAGTCCACTTTATGCACAGTAAGTCTAATCGGGACTGGATCTACAGTTTTATGTAGCATCCGAACCAGTATGTTCCTCCACGGGAAAGGAGATGAATGATTTATAAAGAAATACCTTGAGGTATATTTTATGTATCCTAGAAGTATACAAAGAAAACTACATTATCACTTAGTTGCTCTGTTCCCCTTTGCTTCAGTGGTTGCAAACAAAACAACTGGCTTCTTCGACTTTTTAGACTACTTAATAATAAAAATAATTCTGTGCATAACAGCCCATAAAGGGCCTTAGCTTACCTACCGGCTGCCAGTCTCCGGCCCACGCTTTCCCTCGTCACCTCTAACCGTGGAGTTCGTCAATCCGGATTGGAATAGTAGGGTGGTAAATTTCTTCAGGGCGGTCAATTAAGATGTTTCGAAGTTTCTTGCAATGTTTGCAGAATTTACTTTTACACATTATTTTAAAATCTTGAACTTTTGAAGTAAAATCTTACACTGGTAATGAATATCTCCTGACTATATGGACCCGTAATGGTATTTTAATCTCAGACAGAGGCAATTTTACCATCAGTCAGAATTTAATTAATAATTAGAACACCAATAGATCAATGCATTTCAATGAAGTTCAATCAATTTTTATCAATTATGAAAATTTTAATCAGCTTATACTAGGTCAGCAAATTATCTATAATCGAGTATCAGCTTCTGAAGTAGCGCAGATCAGAGAAGTTGAACTGTTGCTAGATATCCCTAATAATTTAAATAATTTTGTAATACCCGAATGCACAAATTTAAAATTAGCGTTAAGACAACTTAACCAATCCTTGGCTAAGAACTTTCAGCTTCGCGAAGTTTTATTAGTTCCATTACCTACTTCCATCCTAGCCTTTATTATTTCGTATGTGATTTTAACAATAACACTTGCTTATTATTTCTATAAAAACCGACAACTTGTAAGACGGCTAGATTGAGAGTAACAACAATAACAGTTCATAAATTCTAGCATACTTAAAGTAAGACACATATTATGGCACTACCGGCATAGATTTTCTCAAATTAATTATTTCGATAAGTGTATATTTATTTCAATATTCTCTATGCATTCTCAACTAAGTTTTGTAACTATGTAACCAGCATATCGTATAAATTATATTCTAAGTAATAGTAGAAAATATGTTAACAATGGTAATGCAATTCGTAACCAGAAGTGGCAATAGCTGCGTACTGGATTTTATTTTTTAACAACTTGAAGAAAATTAACTATTGTACAGAATTTCCCTCTCTTGCGAGTCATGATTTTTCCTCAAAGTTACCTGTCTACACCTGAAGCTATCACGGAAGGAACGTTTCCACAGCAGCCTGCTACTATTTCAGGGACACCTCATCAAAAATACAGCCCGAATGGACGTATGGAGGCAACACAGTATCCCAAACCACAGAGAACCATAATTTTGAACGTGGACCTCCAAGTTCAGTTAATCATGCCTCGGACTATTATATAGTATTTATGAATTTGCTCTGGTTTCATATCAGCCAAAGTTACATACAGTTTTCTGGTCATACAAGTTTCATTCACAAACTTCCAGTGAAAGCAATTTTAGTGCTTGAAACAAGCATATACATGTATATGTAGATCTGGATCATCAGTGAGTGAAATTGTTTAATTGAAAGCATAAACTGTCTCACAAATGCTTTAATTAAAAGCCTTATATTTGTGTATCAGTAAAGCACTTAAAAATGACTACAACAAGCATTGTTATGGTTCACTAACAACTAATGTTGCTGTTCAAACTTTCTCACAAGTACAAGGCAGAAACATAGCAACAGTAATTTTTTTAGTATACAGTTTCCAGTCATATTTTATGCAGTGATTCGTACATAAACCACTGGAAGTGAATTTTATCTACTATCGTTGAATAAATTACAATCACTCAACGCATTATTTCATTGGTTTCTGATACTGGCAAAACATGTGCATTTTGTTTCACTTTAACCAAGTTGTCAGTGGTCATTTTCTATACATTTGTACATTCTACGGATAATATAATATTTTACATAGACAAATGCATAAGTAATACTTTGGTTGGTAGGTTATTTTAAGGCCACTTTATTCGCAGTAAAACTAATCGGAACTGTACTTACAGTTGATAGTGGGTTCTTAGCCACTACGTGCCTTCACCGGGTATCGAATCCGGAACCCCTGGATTACAAAGCAATTACGCTACCATTGTGCCATTGGGGAGCAACACACGTTTTATCTCTCTGAGCTGTTGTGAACTCAAGTGTAGTAATTTCACGATCACGAAACATTCTTTTCACTGCAACATACGGCTCCATAACTCGGATATTGTATGAAATTGATGCTTCTGTAATATCAAGCAATTCGAGTTCTTTCCAATGTGATTACATACGGGCTCTTGACAACACATTAACGCTGTTCGTTTGTAGCCAGTACAGGCTCCCCAAAAGCATATTCCGTGTGATCTGGAGCTAGCAGCCATCTTGAGGCTGGTGATAAACCGTATTGTATTCATTTGTTCCTGGCGGTGAGGCTCAGAAAGAAGAAGAAGAAGAAGAAGAAAATGTTTTCGTGTGTCTTGGATATACGCATGGCACAGCCATTGAACGCAAGCGTGTGGTCCAGCTGTTTTGTATATGTTCCGTGAAAAACGAACACCTCTGACGGCAAGCTCGCCTCTCAGTTGTTGTTATTGAGTTTGTCTTGCGTACAGGACAATTGATGACAGGCCTTATGTCAATAAAAGTAGTATGAAACGTTTTCGGTATCCAGAACATAATATAATAGACTCAATGAAGTTTTCTGATTGTGATACATGACAAATTACAAAATACCTTATATTTGAAAAGACTCACTTTCCTTGATTCTACTTTTACAATCGATTCATATATTGAATTTTATGGTTTTATATTAAATCAATAGTTTGCGTTGGTTAATTTTAATAGGGATAGGTGACAGAAAATGTTGGCAAGGGCGAAGAAAATTATATATTTAGTTGTTTGCATTTATTTATTATTCCTTTCCTTCTATATGTTTGTCTTTCATAAATAAACTAACCGTAGAATCTGAATCATCATGAGCTTCTCGAAAGAAATCAATACATTTTGAAAGTGAAAAATTTTCCCTCGAGCGGTAAAACGTAACGAAGCATAAGCTTGTACATTTCCAAAAGCTCCAAACTGACCAAGGACCGTTTACGTATTCTACCAGCCAGTTGCTCTTCACATGCATGTCAAATGTACAAAATAAAGAGCAAACAGACCTCCTGGAGTTCTGATGTAGCAAACGGCTCACCGATAAACAGACAGTAATTTTCCTATCGAAATAGGAAGTCAGAATTTGACGAATCGGGGTAGAGCAGGTTTCTACTGCAGAGCGATAGAGGACTAAAATCACTGTTCGCATTGATTTATAATAGTCAACAGCGCTCTTCAGTTTTGTCTTCGAACAAATTCAGTGTTTCAGACTTAGCTTATGAAACAAGCCTTGGGTACAGACTTACACCTTCGTTCTACAACTTCATCTAAAACTTTATCATCAGACTTCACGGTCGACAGATAATTATTCTACCTCATCATGTAAGATTCAGTTTTGAAGATTTTAAAATCCAAGTGTTAACTGTTTGCCATTTCTATTCCTTTATTAGTGTACCTTGTTACATTTGTACCTTATGCTCCTTACCATCGAGCTTACCATTAGCATCTAGTTGTTCTATCGTATAGGATGAATGAATCAGTGAGCTAAATTCCAAATAAGATATCCATACCTAAAGGTATGAGACGACATGATGTATCTTCAATGTGTACGCGTCGTCTACAGAATAAACATAAAGTTGTGTGTGAAGAATAAGGAAGACGTTTGAATGTTTTAGGCTAGTAGTAGGTTAATGTTTCCAACCCACAATAATTATCGTGCTCCATTAGCACATACAATTCTGAAATGTGCTTATCAAGTGTATTTACTAGCGTAGTACTTTCTATATATATATATATATATAGGGTGTTTCTAAAGGTCGTTTACAACGCTTGGGAGGTGATTCCTCACACGAAAACAAGCAAAAAGTCTAAGTTCCATTTTTACGACAGAGGCTTCGTTTCCGAGATAGGAGCCTCGCAAAAGGTGACAAAGTGAACGTCACACTTAACTGGGACGAATACTATCACAGATAGAGAGGCGGTTCCAAGGGAATCATAAAGGAAACGTATGTGCTCAGTCCGGAAGTCACTATGAAAATTTCACTGCACGCATGGGCAATGGAGTCCTCAAAGGAATTGGGGATTTCCAGCAACAACAATGCTTGGAAAAGGTATGTAACGCAGCAAGAAGGACCGTGACAATGAGAAATGCGTTCAAGACAACACATCCCGACCTCAAACATCAAAACATGACCACTGAACACAAAATCCGAAAAGTTGAGCACGGTTGCATACCCCAGTTACACGCGAGGAATGAACGAATCATGTCATGTGGCATACGAGAGACAGGAGGAGGGAAAGAAAAACACAATATCAGATGATTGCGACAACGTGTATTTTTACACGCGACAACTACGTAATATCCCCCCCACACACACACACAACAAACAACAAATGCTACAATGTCTTACGCACAGACAGTCCGTGTCACTGTACACCAACTGAAGATGTCACTTTCACCACACAAAGGGGGTGGGGAGCAATACCAAAAGTGTTCTCACTGGTATTTGCCGAGGGCAATAATCACAGACGGTTTTCAAAATGTCTGCCGTTTACTTCTACGCAGAGATGACAGCGACGAATCAAGGATTGTCGAGTACGAGCAAACAAGCCAGGTGTATCTGCTACCGTCGCGGCGGCGACGTTGATGCGAGCAACGAGGTCCTCAGCTGATGTGACAGGTGTGTCGTATACGAGGGTTTTCATTTCTCCCCAGAAGAAAAAATCGAGAGGGTTGAGATCTGGCGACCTCGGTGGCCAAGGCACAGGCTCATCCCTACCAATGAACCTATTGCGAAACACGTCATGCAGGAAATGTCGTACATTACGATCGAAATGAGCTGGTGCACCATCGTGTTGGAACCACATTTCTTGCCGCAGTGCCAAAGGTACGGTCTCCAACAGTTCAGGCAGAACCTCACTAAGAAATGCATGATACGTGCGACCATTCAGGCGAACAGGGAGAATGTATGGTCCAATTAAATGATCATGTACTATCCCGCACCACACATTCACTGAAAACCTGTGCTGGTGATGGGCCACAAAAAGTGCATGTGGGTTGTCAAAGTCCCATACATGACTGTTTCTACTATTGAAGACATCCATCCTGGTGAAAATGGCTTCATCTCTCCAAAATACGTTTGCCCCGAAGTGAGGGTTTGTGTCCAGCTGATGCAACAACCATTGGCAAAACTCCATACGAGGGCGAAAGTCACGAGGTAACAGTTCTTGTACTTTCTGCAGTTTAAAAGGGTGCATTCCTTCATCTGACAACACTCGCCAAACATTCACATGAGACGTGTTTCGTGCCCGAGCGAGCACTCGCGTACTTAGTGCCAGGATGTTCTGCGACCGCTGTTAACACATCTTCTGCAAACTGATGTGTGCGTACACTTCGGGGTCTTCCAACTTCTTGTCGCGGTGGTAACACTGACCCTGTTTCACGCAGTCGACTGTCCACTACCTGAAAGAATGTGTGAGACGGTAAACGTCTATGTGGAAAGCGTTCTCCATAAAGACGCCTTGCCTCACGGCTATTACCACGTGCCTCCCCATACATGAGATGCATGTCTGCTAGCTGCTGGGTCGTATACGCAGCCATCTGTGTAATAGGGAGCTGGAACTGCAAAGTATTGTTTTTGTTTAACACTGGCACACTGCACAAATTGGCCGTATCACCGTACGAACACCACAGACCAATTGTTGCGATACTTGACTTGCCCACTCCACCACGTCAACTTCTTTCAATGCAACATACTAGTACTCTTCAATGCGTATGACAACCTAGAGCGAACTGCTGATCATATTCCAGCACCTGCAACACGATTGGGACGACTGCCGGAGAGAACCAACCCTTCGAGCTCCTCTCGCGGGAACAGCAGTCATGAAGGTCAAACGTAGACTACGAGAGCCAGACTTGCCTGTGCAGCGCTTCCAAAACTGGTCTCTTTTACGTCACAATGATCGCGTGCGAACACTTTTGGTATTGCTCCCCACCCCCTTTGTGTGGTGAAAGTGACATCTTCAGTTGGTGTACAGTGACACGGACTGTCTGTGCGTAAGATATTGTAGCATTTGTTGTTTGTTGTGTGTGTGTGGGGGGGGATATTACGTAGTTGTCGCGTGTAAAAATACACGTTGTCGCAATCATCTGATATAGTGTTTTTCTTTCCCTCCTCCTGTCTCTCGTATGCCACATGTTGTATGCCATATGTTTTCGTGTGAGGAATCACCTCCCAAGCGTTGTAAACGACCTTTAGAAACACCCTGTATATGTATATTAGCATACTAATTTCGCAAAGGACGAGCATTATTGTGTACTCTACGGCGACATTTACTCAGCCGGTACTGATTATTCACTATTCAACCTTTCTGCTACATTTTAAATTGTGAAACCAATGTACACATGTTAAGTAAAGAAAGCCCAAAAATTTCTATTTTTAAAAAATGCCCTGTTAAATTAGAGGACTAGCATTGACTTATTGTTAATAGTGGATGACTGATGTTTTGTCAGGATATACCTCCTCTCTTGGGTCTCCTTGGCTGTGACCTAAACTCATCTTGATTTCGGACGTATATTATCTTTAAAATTGCATATTCAGTGCCGAATTTGCGATTCTGTTTGCCAAAGCGTAAGGGGTATGACTTTATATATTCTTCAAGCTTTGTACCGGGCTAAGAAAAAATGGTTTCTTTTCATTATTTTGAGGAATTACAACAACACTTTTTCCACCTCGTATATTCTCATCTCGTTTTATAATTCTTTATTTTTGTTATTTAGGGTTGCTTTCCTTCCATTTCGACGAATAAGATAGACTCAGAAATAACACCCATGCTCAGGCCTGGTATTACTTCTACTGCCATAGGAACACTTACATTTTCCAAAGTAGATGTAACATATTATCAGACGGGAGATTTGAATCAGAAAATTAAATTCTGACAAAAAAAACACACAGGGCTGTTCCCCTTGCGCCTGCTGCCAGGTTTCTTCTCAGACTACAAGGACATAATATGGAAAGGTGGTTTGAGAATTACTTTTTTCGTAGGGCAGCCAATGATAATAATGCTCTTATACATTACAACGCAGATGATACCACACTTTCCAATACCCTACCTGAAGCAGTCAAGTGTATTGAGACCATCGAGCTAAGAATACCAGTAGTAGAATACGAAACTAATCATTCTCTCAGATTCAAAGCAAATATTCTGAAAATCCACAAGTTCCTATTGGATTTTACATTTTCCAGTGTGTCCAAAAACTAGCATCTGGTGGATATTACGAATTTGATGCTAATAATCAATTCAGTAGTATACAATATGGAATGCCAGATTTTGTAATTGTACTATTCCAGACTGGTAGAGAAAAAACTCAAAAAAAGATTCCATCAAATTTGATAATTGCAAGATTAAAATTATTTATCTATAAAATGGACGTAATGAGATTTTCCCCAGTGAAAATTATAATCTGGACAGCACAATATGACTATCTCAAACTATATGAGGGCAAAATAGATGTATACTATAGTCCCAGTGAATTGAAAGCCTACAGGCCAATTTTTGTCATCAAGACGTCAAATAGAAAACAAGTGATAGTCAATGATGGAACAAATATCAAAATTGTATGTGAATTGTATGAGCCTCTACCTGACAGCACTTTATGTAGTGTTATTCTTATTGCAGTGAAGACTTTTGTTTATGATGTTAAGAATGAGAGAGGCACAGAACAATTCTAGATGTTTAATTTACTAGACTAGACTAGCCAAGTCTCTCACATAGGATGTGTTAAAGGTTTTTTCTTAATATTAGTAACCAAAATAATATTTTAAAAAACTACCTTAGGTATAAGCAAAGCAGGGTGTTTTAAAAATAACTATTAATCAAGTAGTCAGTGTTTCATATCTAAAAACACTACCTTCCTAACATTCTCAAACAAGACTAGTCACCTGTTTAGAGTACAAGTTAATTACACTCTCAACCAATCAACAGAGTGTCACATGACTCTGAGAGAATAATATTCCCAAGCTACATATTCACGAATGTTAATCACCTTGTACGAGAGTTAAGTATTTGTAGCAAGGTTAGACAATTTGCTAAACCTAGAAATAAGCTAAATACACCTGAAGATATGAAAATCTAGCTTAATTTTGGTCAAAATAGACCATAGTATCAATTGGCCTTGGACAAGGTTGTTGCCAGAAAGAATCAAATCATTCTACTAACTCGTTCCTCTTCATTCACATCTCTTTCTTGTTCTGGTTTTCTTCCAGCATATATTTGCATGTCCCAAACAAAGCTTGTGGTACTATCACAAATAACCAAGAACTTCATTTGCCTGGTTCACTAGGCAAGTATTGTCTGAAAAGGCCAAGGCCACGAAAAGTGACAATCTGTTCATCGACAGTCATATTGTATCCAGGGATGAAAACCTCCTGCAGAGTTCTCGCCCAATCTTCAGAAACTTCACGGATAAGGGAATTTGGGTCATCAAGTTTTCTACTTCGCCGGAGTTCAGCGTCATCAAAACGTAAAGAAGCACTGATTTTCTGAAAGCGGTTCCTGCAATTGATGCTGCTTACCATCGGAAGACCACTTTCCTTACAATGACAATGTCAATACTTTAACGACAGGTTTTATGTATGTATCGGGACCATTGTGCCCTTCACTTACTATCATGTTCTTACAAAGTAGTCTATGTAAAACATTTATTTTTCTATAAATTTCGACCGGGATTTGGACAATAGTACAGAGTTTATAGTTTGAGTACGTTCGTGTGCACTTGAATGCACTGGATGTATTGTTTTAATTTCACACATATTTCATATTATATATGTTCAGAATCCCTGTATACTATATATATATATATATATATATATATATATATATATTATTTGAATCCTTGGTAAACTGCTGAAATATCTTGGCAATCGGTGTATAGTTCAACTGGCTCCTTTTTGCTTTCCCGTTCCAACTTTAAGCAAACAAGAAAATACTTCGTAACTATGCAATTGCTTGTTCAAAACACGGCAGTTACACAAATTTTACAAATTATGACAAGACATCAATACAAATGTTCACCATTCTTCCCTTTCAGCGTTTCTCAATTTTTGCTGAATCCCTGTCAACTTGAAAATTGTCATTGAAGAAATTATAGTCATGGCATTAGGCGTGAATTGTTTTCCTCAAACTGGTAGCCAAATTTAACATGAGCTACTTGGAGAAAATGTAGGGTGCTTGATCCCTACGAGGGAGGTCGTAGGTTCTATTCTCCATCCATGCGGATTTTTTTTCAGGAGTATATCGTTATGTGTGAAGTTACCGTGCTAAGATGTTATCATTGATATCAGTATTTGACGAGGTGAATGGAAATAGTAACAGGAAATGAAAGAAAATATTTTGATGGTAGGAGAAAATCACATGCCACATGGAGTGAGCATAATCCAGTTACATCCAGCTAAGTCTGTGGTGTTTTCTTCTATAATATTGCAAATTTAGTGGAGAGTTTGTTACATCTGACCTTCTGTTGAAATAAGATTTTTTTTCGATATAAGGGAGTGCAGAATTAACGATCACTCTCAAGTATTAAATCCTTTCTTTGTCACTCACTATAAAATTGTTATTAGTAGTTTGTTATTGAATCGGCCTCCGTTGCAATAGCGATTTACTTATGTTAATTGGCGATTTACTATTAGTTTTAGAGGCATCGAGAGATGGAAGTGAGAGTGGATTAACAAGACTCATTACGAAGAGACGGACATAAAATTAACAATCTTAGCAATTCTTCTTCGTTACAGTAATGCACTACATTACTGCTTAACATAATTGAGGTGTTGCGGATACGAATGGCGAAATTAACAGACATTCATTATGTGGGAAATGCGTTTCATGTTGTCAGGTACAGTGCATTGTCCACGAAAACGTGGTAACAGTAGATCTGAATGTGTCATGCGTGACTTCCAAAGTTTTTTGTGCAATTCACCCTATGCATGGCAACTTGACACGCATTTCGCTCACATTGTATGTTTCGTGAGCTCGCCCTTCTTATCTGCAACGCCTCAATTGTATGTTTGTGTGTTAGTATATCGAAATAATCAATATTCCAGTTGTCAGTGAAGAGCACAGTCAATACATAACTTAAATAAAGTTACATTTTGCATTCTGAATACATATATGTGATATAAAATTAAAATAATGTGTGTAACACCACTTATTAGGTATACCTAAAAAAAGCTTTAACCTATAACCAACCATATCTAAGGGGAATGGTGTGCAGCAAGGACGTCCCTCAAAGTGTCCATTGGCATCATTTGTACATGTTTTAATATTGACAGATTCTGTTCAGCGGAAAAAAAGAAAACAAATACGTGGGATTTGAAACCACGACCTCTCATGTATGATGAGCAATGAGATTATCAGTGTCTAACCAACTGCTCTACGTTAACGTACTGAACACGTGTACTTAATTATACGTTGGCTCTTATGAAAACATCCATGTTCCTATGTTCCAAGCTAATTTTCTGGACAAGTCGTGAAAAATATTATTTTTTAGAACTGTTCAATATTATGCAAGGTATTGTAAATAAAATGTCGCATAAACTCATCATCAATTTGCTTCTTTCTGCACAAATCTGATGGCGATGGCGGATAAGAACTCTATTCAGTGTTTCAAACACCTCTGATTTCAAGTCTAGCAAGCAGAATAGTACGAATTCCACAATGTTATCTTACAAATGTATTATTTCTGTTTCATTTGTTTTATAATAGCGGGTGTGACGGTTGATATACATTATATAAATATCATCCCGCCACAGTCACTCTCTTCTCTTGACATACGAGAGTGAAATATGCCACGCGCCAAATAAGACACTGATGGTTACGTAATGTATCAAGTTGCGCAGCCTTCTCGGTAGAGGGCGCCCGCTGTCTCAACACGTAACTTCGCGCATGCGTAAAATATACTTGTCGACCGAGCAGCTTGGGAACTGGGTAAAAAGAGAAGGAGACACAGTACAGTTCCGATACTCTCGGGACCAAGGACAGACAGCATTCGACGCCAGCCGGAGCGGAGAGACTACAGGTATATCAAGTAGTTCGCGTAACAGGTGCCCGACCTTTTACCTCCCCTTCGTTGCGTATTTGGCATGACATTTTAACTGACCTTATACGTTTGAGTTGCCATATCTTCCAAGCCATCTGGATTCTGCCATGTAGCGTAACGGGGAAGGAAGGAGGTCAGTATGGGGGTTTTGTCGAATTCATTTTTTGTAACTCGGGTACACGACTTGTTTAGTAACAGAGATTAATAGTTCTAAATTGATGAGCAAGTTGTATTGAATTTCTTATTACAAAAAGAATTTAAGTAGTGTTAAATTAATTTTTTTGCCTCTCCACTCCGCAACCGGCTGGTTTATTACGTATACTTTTTTTTTACAAAAATAATTCTATCAGTGACTTGTTTCAGCACCATCTCAAATAGTGTATGCACGATTTTTGGACGTGTTTCAAATGGGTGTATCTATTTATATTTATTTGTTTTAATATTTGAATGAAGATTTGGGAATTGGATTGAATGCGTGTATATATAAATTAAATTTGAGAAGAGTTCATTGTTGTTTATTGTAGGTTGTTTAAATGGGAACTAAAATTAAATAAATGACAAAGTAAGGGATAAGTGAATGTAAAAGTAGTATTTGAGGTCAGCTTAACTTTAAGTTGTGAACATTATTGACTCCGTATATTTTCATTGCATTGTTATATTCCGGGAAATTAAGATACTGAACGTATTATACCTATCAAGTCGTTGTTCTTATTTTTTTTTACAAAGTTAAACTGTTCTTGAATAAAACCTTGTTAAAATTGAGTACAATTATTGATCAATCAAAGAGTAGACTAAGATATTTCTGTTTTGCAAAATGGCCGTTGACGTAGAATAATCTAGGGTGAAAGTGATAATTTATCTGGGTTGTTTTGGGCGTACGTAATTTTCTTGGGAGGGGGAACTAAACGATTCCCACACTTCTCAA
This sequence comes from Lepisma saccharinum, assembly GCF_977018435.1. Lineage (NCBI taxonomy): Eukaryota > Metazoa > Arthropoda > Insecta > Zygentoma > Lepismatidae > Lepisma > Lepisma saccharinum. Next base: position 159,958 of record NW_028142940.1, read on the forward strand.
TAAGATTGCGTTAACCCGGATTGGTGCACTTCGTTCTTTGTCTCCTGGAGCAAGCCAAAATTTGATCCACGTTGTTCAGGGTAGTATATTGGGCTGGGCGAAATAATAATACTAATGTAGCGGCTTCCAAAAACATCATACGCTTCAATATTGTATTTAGAGAATTTTACTATCTGGTAGCAGTAGTATATGCAAAATTGAAGCGTAAGAAATAATATGATAGTATTCGCCACAAAAAGATGGTAGCAGGCATGGAGAACTTTAAACTGTTAGTGTTTCTAGATTTTTCTAGTTTATCATTTTTTTATATTTTTTTGAATTCTTTGTGGTATATTTTTTTCTTGCAAAGTGATGGCACACATGTTGGAAACTAGTACCTCCAGTCTTGATTTGCCGGCTACTTTAATTTCTTCACGTTTCCGTAGAAAATCATTGGAGACCATACCTCAAAGTCCTGACCCACAGACACCACGTTCTGAACTTAATCCTCCGCAACAAAACGCTTCACCTTTGCAAGCGTCTCCACAGTTATTAAGGGATAATGTAAGTCCTTTTTTGGGATTCCTTAAGAAACCGTTTCGTTCGCCAGATTTATCAGAAGTTCAGTTACACCTACGTTATAACACAGTTGCATATTTGTTAAAGGACTTGTTAGTTACAGATAGGTCAAATTTTCATCTTTTGTATAAATTTCTATTGATGGTACAACGAGTAATTAAATTACAAATTTTGGACACTGAATCCATTCTTCTGGAATGTATACCAAAGACAATCGGCCCTTTACGTCTTTGTTGGCTTGATTTTCTACATAAAAGGCTTCCCTGGCCAATGTTTAAATGTGCTCTTTGGCAGCGTTTTGTGTCACGCCAAGCTCTTAGTGACTTGATTTCAGCTTATGTAACACGTAATCAGGATAAGGCGGAGAGTCTGTACTTTTATTTGCTGGAAATTATTGATGCCTCCAGAGTTTTGGAACTAGCATGGGCTGATAATCGTTTGCTTCATGAAATATTAAACAATTTATCAATGGATACTCGTACCAGACTAATTGGACGGGATACACCTTCTACCTTGCAAGAATTTTTAGATATTTCTAGAAATATTTGGACTATCGAATTACAAGACGGGATTCCATTTCACTCCATAAAGAAGCACCTTGTTTCAAAACGTCGACTAAATCGTCATACAGGGCGTTCCCATCGGACCTCCTTACCTTCACCCTTATGTGTTAATATTCAGGACATCTCAACAAAGCATATTTCTTCTGGTCCTGCAGTGTTAGAGGAGGATAAAACAAAATTGTCATGTGATACTGTTGTACAACCTGTGATTTCAGATTTTTAATGCTCAACCTCGCAATACACAAATTTCATATAATTCACCGCTTTTTTCTGATCCTTTGATACCTTTTGTCCCGTACCTTTTGCAAATGTGGGTGACCGTACCGTTCGAACACTTCTCGATACAGGAAGTTCTGTTTCGTTGTTGTCTCGCACGTTATTTAATTCTGGTCGTGGTGTATTACCGCCCCCTCAACCTAGTCACATAGTTTTAAATGATGTCCACAATAAGACTCCGTCTTTATCGGAAAAAGTCCTAATACCTATCAAACTGTAATTTTTGTCCTGGAAATGGAATGTTTGGGTGGTGGATGATTTACCATTTCCCTTGATATTGGGAAGTGATGTTTTAGTGTCACATCGAGTTACAATATCTTTTCCGGATAATTTAATTTCCTTCCCTTACTGGCCGGAGGGTGTTCCATTGTGTACTTCGGAGGTTTCTGAACATGGAATTGAGGATGCAAGTGCCAAGGTGGACGGGTGCATCCTGGATTCTCAGGTAGTACAACTGAACAAATTTTTTCAATGTATTACGATGTTGTAACGGAAAAGGTGGGAAAGTGTCGTCTTGGCCCTTTTAATATCCCTCTTAAGACAGATATTCCGGTTCGTTCTCGCCCGTATCAATTGAATCCAATTCAATTACAGGAAATGCGCGACAATGTGGATAGCCTTATTAAGGACGACATCGTGGAGAAATGCCGTTCGGCCTATTCAAGTCCTAGTTTCCTTGCTGATAAACCTGACGGTTCTAAGCGTCTGGTGTGTAATTATAAATCTATGAACACCTTGATTTCTTATGATGCATTTCTTCTCCCCCGGATTGATTTACTCTTACAGCACTTACAGGGCGCCTCTGTTTTTTCGGTCTTGGACCTCAATAAGTCGTTTCATCAGTTGCCCATGGATGAACGCAGCAGAGACCTTACAGCCTTTTGTACCCCGTGGGGTTTATATACATATAAAAGGGTTCCATTTGGGATAAATTTTTGGGTAGAGCCTTAGAAGAAATATTGGGAGAATTTAAGTACAAATTTTAAGTCAACTATGCCGACGATATCCTTATCTTCTCTCCGGATAAGGACACGCATTTAAAACTCTTAAAGTTAGTACTGAAAACGTTCCGAGAGGCAGGTCTCACCGTTAATCCTTCCAAAAGTGTTTGGATGTCTCCCCGTATTAAGTACCTTGGATATATTATTCAAGAAGGACAATTACTTTTGGACCCTGACAGGATTGACAGTATTCAAAATATCCCAGCTCCAAAGTCACATCTTGGAGTAATGAAAGTTCTTGGCATGCTTGGGTATTATTCCAATTTTTTACCTAATTATTGGGCATTAACTGCCTTTCTCACTGATAAACCGAAGAAGGATGTTCCCTTCGTTTGGACTGACGAAGATGAGAAAAAGTTTAAAACCTTAAAAAGGCATTTATTAATCATACCTTTTTAGCATTGCCAGACTTTACAAAACAATTTGTTTTACAATGTGATGCTTCTGGGTTAGCTTTAGGCGCTTCTTTGAATCTATTGGAACCAGATGGATCTTTGCGTCCTATTGCATTTACTTCTAGAAAACGAACTCCGTTGGAGCGTAAGCAATCCATTTATGAAGCCGAATGTAGTGCCACAGTGTCTGGATTTTAAAAAATTCGAAACGTATTTAACCTGTAAACCTTTTCTCCTCCAAACAAATAATCAGGCTTTATCTTGGTTGCTTCAGCATCCCAAACAATATGGAAAATTTGGTTACTAGATTCTGTATTTATCTCGTTTTTCTTATCATACACAGCATATTTCTTCTAAACTAAATCCAGTGGCGTATTGTTTATCTCGGATGTATTCTCCAGTTGATTTTCAATTATCTTCTTCACAGAGTCAATCTACTCCCATGGTGTGTTTAGCACCAAAATTAGCGTTAATCCCTTTTTCAGCTTCGGATATTCGTCACATACAATTACAGGATAAAACTTTACAGGAAATTCGACGTCAAATTCAGACAGGAAAACAGGTAAAGCATTATTCCTTGTATAAGGATCTCCTTGTTTGGCAACCACCTAGATCTACTACAACCTGTATTGTTTTGCCCAAGATTCTACAAAATATAATATGTAGGTATTATCATGATTTTCCCTTAGGCGGTTCACATTTGGGGATTGCAAAGACATTACGCAAAATCATGTCGCTCTTTTGGTGGGAAGGTGCACATAAAGATATCAAAGAATATGTTATGTCATGTGACTTGTGCCAAAGGGCTAAATTGACTGTGGGGAAGCCACCTGGATTTCTTTCTTCGGAAATCATTCGACATCCTTGCAGACGTCTTTATATTGATTTGGTGGGACCCCTGGTACGCTCTGCAAAGGGAAATGTATATATACTTGTGGTCGTGGACGCATTTTCTAAATGAGTCTCATTGTTTCAACTTCGAGCAGCCACTTCAACCCAAATAGTTGATAAACTACGTTCCTTGTTCCTTTCTTTTGGAAGCCCATGTGAGTTGGTGTCAGATAACGCATCATATTTTCGTTCAGCTATTTTTAATACATTCCTTTTTGAAAATTCTGTGAAACATATTTACACTAGTGTACATTATCCTAACCCCTCTTTAGCTGAACGCTTTAATCGTAATTTAAAATCAGCTTTAATATGTTACCATTCAAATGACCACCGTAAATGGGATGTTACTTTACAACAAATTGCCTTCGCCTTCAATAATGCGTATCATGAAGCTATCAAATCGTCTCCCGCAAAGATTCTATTTGGTAGAGTACTTCAGGGACCCTTGGTTTCTTTGGGAATTACAGGGTGAACAGGACCTAGGTGCCGATCCTACTCAGGATCGTGCTGCTCTTTGGGGGGGGGGAGGTTTTTCAGAATGTTTTCAAAGCATGGAATAAACGTCAGAGTCAATATGATCCGCATAGCCAAGCATCTAAATTAAAGGCTGGGGATCTAGTACTCTATAAGGTTTTTCCAAAAAGTAATGCTTTGAACCATGTGGCTGCAAAACTAATGGAACTTTGGGCGGGACCTGCAAAAATATTGACGTTAGTGGGCCCAGTTACCGCTCTTCTGGTTGACCCGGAAACTGAATGTCACCTTCGTAATATGCATGTTATGCATCTTAAACCTTACCATGTTCGAGACACGTCAGATATTAATATCTTAAATGATCTAGATGATACAGTTTCAGAAGATAACATTGATCTTGGGGCTTGCTTAATTAATCTTTTTGACTCCAGTCAGGAAATTTCCCAATTGGAGCGGAATTTTCCACGCGCTCCTGTAAATGATGAAAGGATGTATTATGAGAATCATAGGTTAATGGCGACAACTTTAAATCAGGTCACAGGCAATATACCTACTTCTAGTGTTTCTAGACTTAATAAGCAGTGCCATATATGTTTAAAATGGGGCCATGTTAAGGCTAACTGCCGTGTTAAATTACCGGCACATGTATGGTCCGGAGGCGGATTTAATCAGGGCATTAATAATGATCGCAGACAATCTAATTATAATGTAAACAACTAATAACTTCATGCATTAGACGTATAATGTCACCTCCTGGTAGCAATTTACATGTTTATATGTTATTCATATGGTATTCTTCTTCTCCTTTCCTACAATTCTTGTTTTTCCTTCTTTTCTTTTCTTAGTTATTTATTTATTTATTTATTTATTTACTCAGAGTTTCAGATACAGTCTTATTTGGCCATTTTACACTGAAACAACATAAAGTAGAAACAAATAATAACAAAAGATAAAAAACAATAACAAGATGGGATAGATTTACATGTTCTTCGTCAGTAATATACAAAAGTTACGTTCTGGAAGGAATATATCTACATTCAGGGGAAGTTTGTTGTAGATTTCTGGGAGCCTATAAAACAAGGAGCGTTGTAGAATGGATAGCCTAGTGGTTGGGTTGTGGAAGAGTTGCAGGTTGCGCGTTAGCTTTTGGGGTACCCTAAGTGAGAATTCACTGATTAGGAGATCTGTTCTGATTTTGCCATTTATTATTTTGTATAAAAATTTCATGTCAGCTAGATCACGACGAAAGGATGGAGCGTGAATATTCAGAGCAGCCATGGTGTCTGATTTGGATACATGTCGAAAGGAAGGTATTCTATGGCGAACAATTGCAAGAAAGAAACTGAGAACAGAATCTATTCTGGTGAGATTGGTTTTTGAGGCCATTGCCCAAATTGGGGAACAGTATTCAAGGATGGGCGAGATGAAAGATTTAAAGAATAAAGCAAGAGATGATGGGTTTTGAATTTCGCTAAATCTGTATAGAAGACCGAGAAGGCGCATGGCTTTTTTAGTGGTAGCGATAATATGATAATTAAAAGTGAGTTTTTCATCCATGATAATACCTAGGTCCTTTTGGGTGGAAACGTTTTGGATTGGTTTGTTTTCAATAGTATAAGTAGACACCACTTTGTTCTTTTTTAGGGAATAAGTAAGGAAAGAGCATTTCTGAGGGTTTAGTTCTAAATTCCACTGACGACACCACTTAACAAGTTCTGTGACAGCAGTTTGAAGAATCATCATGTCATGATGCGATGAGATCTCCTTAAAGAGTTTACAATCATCCGCAAACAAAAGTATATTGATAGGGAGGGAGGACAGTTTTTCAGGGAGGTCATCCATGTACAGAAGGAATAGGAGCGGCCCTAAGACACTCCCCTGGGGAACTCCAGACAAAACGGGAAGAAAGTTAGAAGAGGTACCTGAAAGAACAACACGTTGTTCACGCTCATGGAGGTAGTCCTGGAGTAAAGAGAGAAATTTGCCATGGATGTTAAATCTGGATGATAATTTATGAAGGAGAAATTTATGATTAATTTTGTCAAAGGCTTTCGAAATGTCCAAATATATAGTGTCAAGTTGGGAGTTATTATCAATAGCTCTTTGGTTTGTATTTACTTTCATATTATCGTTTCGTGGAGAATTGTACCGTGATGACCTACTACACCTATTGAGCATATCAACATCTTCATCGAAGTGCCCTGCTATCAGATTCTGCCTTTTTGCCTGCAGTCATACGTCACCGTCGTTTATCTGGAGATCTTCGCTCATCAACTGCAAAATAGATTTAAATTTCTTCTACACAGATCGTCACCTCTGCATCTCTTTGACCCCTGATGGATAAGGATTCTAGTACGGATACTTGGGATTAGTACCGATTGACTCTGGTCTTTTTCAGGTATGTTTTGCAGATAGTGTTTTACAACGAAGTAGAAATTACGATACGTAATGTGCAGATTGTGATCAAAAATTTAAGAAAATAGGCCGCATCGTGACCTTAGTGTACTGTTTGAAATGCCTCTAGTGATGATACTTCCCTTGATCAAAATGTATTGAGGTATGTCATTTGTTATAAAAAGAAATTACCTTGTTCTAGAAGATGGAATAGGTTAAGGATTCCTTGGGATTGGATTATATACACGTCTTGCCTTGTAAATGCATGAACTGTATTGGATGTTCCCGATTATAAGATTAAGCATCCATTTTCTTCTATGGAAATTTTCGTCGAGTATTTCTCTTTGTGTACCTTGTGCAGGAAGCATAGGGATTCCTAGAGGATGATTGTACTTTCACATGAACTTTTATGAGGATTTTCTGTCAGCAGGAACTTTTATTGTGTTCAATCATATGATATATTTGGTGGAATGTATTCCAACACCATGGAATTAATGGGCTTTTATAAACTTGAATAATATTCGTAGTGCAGAAACTTTGTTAAAAGCAGGACACCTTCTTTAACTTTTTTTTCAGTGATATATTGAAAATGTGTGGTGCTATATAGGTGTTCCTCTTTGAAATATATATTTGGTATATATATGTATAAATATAGGCTCATAATACCTCTTATTATTGCTAGTCATTTCATCAGTGTATTATAATATATTCCATGTCATTCGTATGTTGAGATAAATTCTCTTAATATTTATTCAGATTAACCATATGATATTACTTTTAATCTTGTTTTATAGACCTTGTATGCATATTTATTAAAATGGGTTATTTGCTATATTTGCGGAGTGGATCTCCTCTAATGCATTGTTGATTTATGGCCACAAGGATATATATATTTCTGTATTATTAGTGGCTTAAATTTAATCATGATTTGGATGTCATTTATATATATATAATTAATTCAATATTTATGGGTATCACAATTTTTTTGGGTTTTGTAGTTCATGATGGGAGTAAAAAAAATTGCAAAAAAAACAAACATACAAAAAAACAAAAAGAGTATATACATGAATATAAAAATTTACTTGCTGCATTTTCAAGAATACGTATTTAGTGTTTTTAGGGATATAATTTTTTGTTGTTTATTGTTAAATTTGTGCCTGTGTGACCTTTCGGAGCAGAGGGAGGTTGTGACGTTTGATATACATTATATAAATATCATCCCGCCACAGTCACTCTCTTCTCTTGACATACGAGAGTGAAATATGCCACGCGCCAAATAAGACACTGATGGTTACGTAAAGTATCAAGTTGCGCAGCCTTCTCGGTAGAGGGCGCTCGCTGTCTCAGCACGTAACTTCGCGCATGCGTAAAATATACTTGTCGACCGAGCAGCTTGGGAACTGGGTAAAAAGAGAAGGAGACACAGTACAGTTCCGATACTCTCGAGACCAAGGACAGACAGCATTCGACGCCAGCCGGAGCGGAGAGACTACAGGTATATCAAGTAGTTCGCGTAACAGGTGCCCGACCTTTTACCTCCCCTTCGTTGCGTATTTGGCATGGCATTTTAACTGACCTTATACGTTTGAGTTGCCATATCTTCCAAGCCATCTGGATTCTGCCATGTAGCGTAACGGGGAAGGAAGGAGGTCAGTATGGGGGTTTTGTCGAATTCATTTTTTGTAACTCGGGTACACGACTTGTTTAGTAACAGAGATTAATAGTTCTAAATTGATGAGCAAGTTGTATTGAATTTCTTATTACAAAAAGAAATTAAGTAGTGTTAAATTAATTTTTTTGCCTCTCCACTCCGCAACCGGCTGGTTTATTACGTATACTTTTTTTTACAAAAATAATAGTAGACCCAGTGTCCGGGTACTGGGCCATCATTTGGAGCTCGAACCATCATTTGGAGCTCGATCGCCTTAATGGATTTCTCTCGTAAGGCATGTGTTGCCAACTTCTTACCCGAAAAAATCACCAAGATTATGACGCTTGTTGTAGCCTTTTATGATGTACATTTTGAGGGCAGAGTTGACAACACTGTGGGTTTACTGTAGCCTTTTATGAGGGGGGTTTATTGCCCTCTGTTTACATCTGGCAACACTACCGTAGATTTTTTGATAGTGTTGTTAATTTATTGGGTTTTTTCACTGTAAATTTTCATCAAAGGACCTGAGGGGTCCATGTATTTTTTTATGTCTGGCAATACTGTTGGGGGGCCTAGTGTTGACAACACTGTGGGTTTTTACTGTAGCCTTTTATGAGGGGTACCTATTGCCTTCTGTTTACATCTGGCAATTTTATTGGATGTTCCTTTTTTTGAGGCTCGAAATTATTATTTGAGGCTTGAAATCATCATTTGATGCTCGTCGGTGTTGCCTACCCACTCTACAAAAATTCTACTATATCGTAACAATATGATTTTTCACTGGCTAAGCTAACCTACAAATAGGAATTGGCGGCACTGACTTATAAACCAACTGGGTCCTCTTGGCATGTTTTTTCATGATGTGTTGCTAGGCTATTGAGCATCTTGGCGTATACAATGTATATATTTTTGAGGGGGAGGGGTTATAGCTTTTTACGCTGTACGAATACTGGAAGCTTGACAGTGACAACCAACAGAGTAGGTAACACTAGTTTCTGACAGTGAATTTAAAATAAAATATTAAACAAAATACATGAGTAAGCACTGTGATTACAAATAGTACCAGTGTTATGCCCCCCAACTCCAACTGGACAACTGGGGAAAATAATTGTACAACAATTTGTACCTAATTGTACAATACTTGTACCTAATTGAGAGAGCCTTCCCGTAACTTACTTCATGTACAATTTATATGTTTTTACAACTGTGAAAAGAAAGCATATGTGTTCTGTATGCACACATTTATTCTTATTTTTCGAAGTTGAATGAAAACACGTGTTTTTACGTTCTCGTAATACTGACCTTGCTCTACTGATTTTAAATTGCTTCCATCCGCTTTTTTTTCTGTGTTATTTCCGCATGCACGCAACATTCGCTTTCAATAGACAGAAGGAGTGTTAGTATAGCAGGCTCCGAGTTTTACAATTTATTAAATTAAACAATAATTTATGTAAGAATATACTTGTACTTACCGAACACAAAATAATAAAAGCACATGTGAATATTTGCGTGTGTTCATGTTATATGACGGCTGAGTAAAAAATAATGTTGACGCCCCGAAAGATAAAAGTTCCTGGTTCGACATCAGATGCATGCAATTTTTATGTTTTGCTCTCCAAAATCTTGATTTTTATGTTTGTGCTATTTGTCATACAGCAGAGGAGAAGAGGGGAGAGGGGAGGGGAGGGGGTACTATTAGCACCATCTATTAGCAAACAATAGAAATAAAAAGTAGGGTCAAACTTTTTCAACACCCAAAAATTTTAAACGTCCTCGCGTAGTAATACGATCTAGCTGAAGATGTTTGAAGGAGTACTCTTAGTCGACGAAGCTAATTGCTAGGGCCCATATATTGCTAAAATGTTCTTTGATTTGCATATTTCTCATACCGCCATATGTTGTTCTAGTTGACTTCTTCCAAAAAAATGCTAATTAGCGAGAGTTAATTAAGCAAGGCAAGTAAAAGAAGCAAATAGAACAACATATGTGCCGGCGTGAAATATGTAAAAATTCGATTCAGAGGTGGATCGAATTAAAATTGGGGGATATTTTGCATTTTTTCCCTATAATGTACAAAACATTTACCGTACATAATCTTTTCCATTTACAACAGTATAAAATAAGAGGAATGTGTGACAATATCCATATTAATTAGGAAGGTATGTCGTATGCTAGGTTAGCTAATTGTGTCTTCTACAGTTTTATTGTATAGACGGTGTTAAAGGCGGAGCTACTGCGGATCATGCGCACTCGTCTGGCCCCCCCTCGAACATCCGGTTACGCTTACAATATTATGGATGTTAATATGAAAGGGCAAAGTGGAGATTCTTTTACAAGGAAATAGGGTGTCAGCTGCGTAGCATATGGTTGTACAGTTCGATTGGGAACAAATTTATTGAATCAAGTATCACTTCGTAGGTTTCCGAAGGACGTAGACAGACGAAACCTGTTGATACAAGCAAAACGAGAAAGGATTGGTACCCGGGAAAGAATATTTGCGATTTGCATTTTGTTACAAGCATGTTGATTGTTTATCTGCGTATTGTGTTGTGGTGAAAAGCACGCCTCTTAGTGAGGCTTCAAACCGAAGCGACACAGGCCCATTTAGTCTATAAATAAGCATTTACCACTCATGGTAAATCAAGTCTCAGGCGGCACAATACATGCTATTGGGAATCTGAGCGACACGTGCAGCTTGTCGTGCTTCGATTACACACCGAAGCGACAAGCAACAGCCCCTTTACTCTAAATGAAACAATTCATCTTGCATACGAGTACAACAGAGCGAGGCGACACGATGTATTGTGCTGAGAAAACAACAGTCCAGTCCAAGCGACACGTGTATTTTCTCGTGGTGAATTGGTTTGAAAGGAAGCTTTCAGACTGCAGCGATACGTCTCTCTTGGAAACCAACATTAAAAAATAAACAACACCTTCCGAACGACAAATTGCAGGTGTTGCTTGTTGCTCGGACTAGACTGTTTTATCAATACCTTGCATTGTGTTGCCCCGGCCTGTTATTTGCGCAAGCGTGACTGATGAATTGTTTGCTTTAGATCGAATGCTTCTGTGCGAAATTCCGATATCACTTGTCGCTTTAGTCTGAAAACTCCCTTGTTGCTTGAAGTAAATTCGTGCGGGTGAAAGTGGCATGCCATATCATAGATTTTTCCTAAATCCCTTATGCAGAAAGGAGACGTTGAAAGCATATATATTTACTAGTATTTGTTATGTGTCATTACAGCTGCAGATTTGTTGGCAAAGATTCACTTAAGCATACTTTATATCATATAATAGTATCATTAGTTTTATAGAATTATTTTTCCCTCATTTTTCTATTTATAAAATAATTTAATATACTGTATAAATGTTTGTCGTACATGATATACTTGTATGTACGTAGTGTGCTATAGAACTGGCGGCCACAAAGATAAGTCATATTTTAATAATCTGTTCTGCAGTTGATCATTCGATGGATTCTAGACGTCCACTTCTTCATAGTAGAACTTTAACAAATGCCTTTCTTGATTATCGTCGCACAATTGATTAAAACAAGCGCTCATTTCTTACTTCGTATGCCGGTGAATTTGCACTGGCAACAATAGGGATTGACCTAAACCGGAAGTTACGGGAGGACCGGGTAAGACCTCACCAATGTTTATGTTTATATTTTTAACACGGTCTATAGAGGGAAGATGGAAAAAGAGAGCTCTACGGAAACTGACGCTCTTAACAATATTGTACGCCTGTGAAAATTACATATAAATAAGACTTAAGCGTATTATCTGCTTTCATGTCAGATTTTCCCAACCTGTGAGCTGTAGTGTTTAGGTGATAAGCGACCTGCTCAAATATGATACTGTTGACAATATTGTACGCCTGTGAAAATTACATATAAATAAGACTTAAGCGTATTATCTGCTTTCATGTCAGATTTTACCAACCTGTAAGCTGTAGTGTTTAGGTGATAAGCGACCTGCTCAAATATGATACTGTTGACAATATTGTACGTCCGTGAAAATTATATATATAAATAAGATTTAAGCGTATTATCTGCTTTCATGTCAGATTTTGCCAACCTGTGAGCTGTAGTGTTTAGGTGATAAGCGATCTGCTCAAATATGATACTGTTGACAATATTGTACGCCCGTGAAAATTATATATAAATAAGGCATAAGCGTATTATCTGCTTTCATGTCAGATTTTCCCAACCTGTGAGCTGTAGTGTTTAGGTGACAAGCGACCTGCTCAAATATGATTCTGTTGATAATATTGTATGCCCGTGAAAATTACATATAAATAAGACTTAAGCGTATTATCTGCTTTCATGTCAGATTTTATCAACCTGTAAGCTGTAGTGTTTAGGTGACAAGCGACCTGCTCAAATATGATATTGTTGACAATATTGTACGTCCGTGAAAATTATATATAAATAAGGTATAAGCGTATTATCTGCTTTCATGTCAGATTTTCCCAACCTGTGAGCTGTAGTGTTTAGGTGACAAACGACCTGCTCAAATATGATACCCCACCGTTCGGTAGGGACGCTAATGTGGCAATATAGCACGGCGTAGTGCTTGCTTCTTTTATGCAGTGCATGTTCATTGGCTAGCTAGTAACTAGTGTTGCCAACTGTAATAATGAAGCACTATTTCTGTCATGGAAGGGGAAAAGGCAGGTAAAGTGGCGGTGAGTTTTGTTGGATTGGAAGCACCATATTTTTATTTTATACTAAGTATTTGACCGGTTTGATGTTGTGTGCGTGTATTGTGTGTGTGTATGTAAAAGTGTGTGTTTGCTAATGAATGTTAAATTCCATAATGCCTCCAGTTCTGTCGAAGTTGAAATCAAAAATCTTGCATAGCCAAGCTCGGGAAATTCTAAGCAACGTGCACGAGTTCATGAAGGAGGAAGCCAGTCATGGTGTTAGCATCCCAATAAAGCATTTTGGCAAGAGAGCAGCGAACAGCAGCAACAAATTGTTCATATTTCATAATTTTGGAATTATTCAAAATAAATAAATTATGTAGCTCCAACATCATTTCAACTCTGGCTCCGGCACGTGTTCTTGTAGAAATTGCATAGAGGAGGCTGTTATTTTTGCTGCTTAATGCGATACATATTGTTTTCTGTGTTAAAATTGCCATGCTTTGATGGGTGATAAGCCTATTGAAAACTGTGATCGAGCGAGATATTCTTTTGCGCTGAATAGTATTGAAATAACATAAGAAGTCTCATTATTTATTTTATATTTTGATGTTTTAGTTAGGAATATATTGATTTTCAATTTTCCGTTGCTGCGTAATGACCGGGGGGGTCGAAATAGAGCGGCATCTGCCGCCACCTCCCAGGGAGGCAAAATGACTGCTTCAGGAGGAGTGTTATGGTGCAATTGTAGCGGTTTAACACGTTCGCATGTTATTATCTGCCGTTGCAGTTCCATACCAGTGTATACGGGTTTTGGAAGTGAAAAGTTAAAACGCCACCAGTGCATTAATGCAATGAAAAATAATATATATATTTTTTTATTTTGTTTGAAATTACTCAAATAAGGAATTGTATGAAGAAGTCTTCTTTGCAGTATTTTTGGTAATTTTACTTATGTGTTAGTTCATATTTTGCGAATTTTTAGTCCATATGTATGTAGCTACATACAAAGTCACTTGTTAGTACATATTAATCCTAGTCCTGGTATAATGCATGACGTTTAAAACTCAATGTTAGATAGACCTGAATTCTCTAATTTTATTGTTGTATGTAACAGCTGTGCATCGGCGCACTGCATCGATTTTTCTATCTGCTCTATTAGCAACACTGCTTTTTTAGTTGTTTCGCGCATCGCATGGCAGAATTATCTGCGCTGGACTCTACCCAGTGCGGCGACCTGTTCACCCAGCGATGTGTCTCTGCTCACGAACCTTTCGAAAGCTGCATGTTCCAATTTTTTGTCTGTTTTGTGACGTGCGTCCAGATCCGTCTGCGTGGTGTTGTAAGCGATGTCGTGATCTTTGCATGCGGCGTCCAACGGATTCACACCCTTGTCTCCTCTCTCCAATTTTTTCTCGAGTTTGGTACCCGGTCCGCAGTACTGGTAGCCAGGTAAATGCATCTCAAAAAGTAACTTGTTACCTTTTGACAACAGGCACCTGTACGTGTTCTCGAAAAGTTTGGAGCAATCCAAATACCAGTAACTGATGAAACTGTACGATGGTCTGGACATTGGAACGTTTGACTCGGAAATAAAACCACTCGACGATTGTCGTGAAAATTTAGTCGTTGTGTTCGACGACGCCATCTTGGAAAATCAAAATGAAATTCGCAACTTTTTCACGCAAGGTCGTCACAAAAAAAATGGATTGCTTCTACCTAGCTCAAACATTTTCCAAAATTCCAAAACAGTTAGTACGCGACAACGCTAATTTCATATGTTTGTTTCGTCAAGATTATACCAACCTCAAGCACGCGTACGATGACTACGTAGGCGGAGACATGAACTACAATTAATTTTCGGAACGTTGCTGCTCTACTTGCTGGAACGGTGACGATTTCGGATTCGCGACGATCGACATGACGAGGAAACCCAACGACGGAAAATACAGAAACAAAATCAACGACTTTCTAAACGTTGTAACGTTGTGAGAAACGACGTTTATTTATATACGTATATATATTATAATGATACTATTATATGATATAAAGTATGCTTAAGTGAATCTTTGCCAACAAATCTGCAGCTGTAATGACACATAACAAATACTAGTAAATATATATGCTTTCAACGTCTCCTTTCTGCATAAGGGATTTAGGAAAAATCTATGATATGGCATGCCACTTTCACCCGCACGAATTTACTTCAAGCAACAAGGGAGTTTTCAGACTAAAGCGACAAGTGATATCGGAATTTCGCACAGAAGCATTCGATCTAAAGCAAACAATTCATCAGTCACGCTTGCGCAAATAACAGGCCGGGGCAACACAATGCAAGGTATTGATAAAACAGTCTAGTCCGAGCAACAAGCAACACCTGCAATTTGTCGTTCGGAAGGTGTTGTTTATTTTTTAATGTTGGTTTCCAAGAGAGACGTATCGCTGCAGTCTGAAAGCTTCCTTTCAAACCAATTCACCACGAGAAAATACACGTGTCGCTTGGACTGGACTGTTGTTTTCTCAGTACAATACATCGTGTCGCCTCGCTCTGTTGTACTCGTATGCAAGATGAATTGTTTCATTTAGAGTAAAGGGGCTGTTGCTTGTCGCTTCGGTGTGTAATCGAAGCACGACAAGCTGCACGTGTCGCTCAGATTCCCAATAGCATGTATTGTGCCGCCTGAGACTTGATTTACCATGAGTGGTAAATGCTTATTTATAGACTAAATGGGCCTGTGTCGCTTCGGTTTGAAGCCTCACTAAGAGGCGTGCTTTTCACCACAACACAATACGCAGATAAACAATCAACATGCTTGTAACAAAATGCAAATCGCAAATATTCTTTCCCGGGTACCAATCCTTTCTCGTTTTGCTTGTATCAACAGGTTTCGTCTGTCTACGTCCTTCGGAAACCTACGAAGTGATACTTGATTCAATAAATTTGTTCCCAATCGAACTGTACAACCATATGCTTCGCAGCTGACACCCAATTTCCTTGTAAAAGAATCTCCACTTTGCCCTTTCATATTAACATCCATAATATTGTAAGCGTAACCGGATGTTCGAGGGGGGGCCAGACGAGTGCGCATGCTCCGCAGTAGCTCCGCCTTTAACACCGTCTATACAATAAAACTGTAGAAGACACAATTAGCTAACCTAGCATACGACATACCTTCCTAATTAATATGGATATTGTCACACATTCCTCTTATTTTATACTGTTGTAAATGGAAAAGATTATGTACGGTAAATGTTTTGTACATTATAGGGAAAAAATGCAAAATATCCCCCAATTTTAATTCGATCCACCTCTGAATCGAATTTTTACATATTTCACGCCGGCACATATGTTGTTCTATTTGCTTCTTTTACTTGCCTTGCTTAATTAACTCTCGCTAATTAACATTTTTTTGGAAGAAGTCAACTAGAACAACATATGGCGGTATGAGAAATATGCAAATCAAAGAACATTTTAGCAATATATGGGCCCTAGCAATTAGCTTCGTCGACTAAGAGTACTCCTTCAAACATCTTCAGCTAGATCGTATTACTACGCGAGGACGTTTAAAATTTTTGGGTGTTGAAAAAGTTTGACCCTACTTTTTATTTCTATTGTTTGCTAATAGATGGTGCTAATAGTACCCCCTCCCCTCCCCTCTCCCCTCTTCTCCTCTGCTGTATGACAAATAGCACAAACATAAAAATCAAGATTTTGGAGAGCAAAACATAAAAATTGCATGCATCTGATGTCGAACCAGGAACTTTTATCTTTCGGGGCGTCAACATTATTTTTTACTCAGCCGTCATATAACATGAACACACGCAAATATTCACATGTGCTTTTATTATTTTGTGTTCGGTAAGTACAAGTATATTCTTACATAAATTATTGTTTAATTTAATAAATTGTAAAACTCGGAGCCTGCTATACTAACACTCCTTCTGTCTATTGAAAGCGAATGTTGCGTGCATGCGGAAATAACACAGAAAAAAAAGCGGATGGAAGCAATTTAAAATCAGTAGAGCAAGGTCAGTATTACGAGAACGTAAAAACACGTGTTTTCATTCAACTTCGAAAAATAAGAATAAATGTGTGCATACAGAACACATATGCTTTCTTTTCACAGTTGTAAAAACATATAAATTGTACATGAAGTAAGTTACGGGAAGGCTCTCTCAATTAGGTACAAGTATTGTACAATTAGGTACAAATTGTTGTACAATTATTTTCCCCAGTTGTCCAGTTGGAGTTGGGGGGCATAACACTGGTACTATTTGTAATCACAGTGCTTACTCATGTATTTTGTTTAATATTTTATTTTAAATTCACTGTCAGAAACTAGTGTTACCTACTCTGTTGGTTGTCACTGTCAAGCTTCCAGTATTCGTACAGCGTAAAAAGCTATAACCCCTCCCCCTCAAAAATATATACATTGTATACGCCAAGATGCTCAATAGCCTAGCAACACATCATGAAAAAACATGCCAAGAGGACCCAGTTGGTTTATAAGTCAGTGCCGCCAATTCCTATTTGTAGGTTAGCTTAGCCAGTGAAAAATCATATTGTTACGATATAGTAGAATTTTTGTAGAGTGGGTAGGCAACACCGACGAGCATCAAATGATGATTTCAAGCCTCAAATAATAATTTCGAGCCTCAAAAAAAGGAACATCCAATAAAATTGCCAGATGTAAACAGAAGGCAATAGGTACCCCTCATAAAAAGCTACAGTAAAAACCCACAGTGTTGTCAACACTAGGCCCCCCAACAGTATTGCCAGACATAAAAAAATACATGGACCCCTCAGGTCCTTTGATGAAAATTTACAGTGAAAAAACCCAATAAATTAACAACACTATCAAAAAATCTACGGTAGTGTTGCCAGATGTAAACAGAGGGCAATAAACCCCCCTCATAAAAGGCTACAGTAAACCCACAGTGTTGTCAACTCTGCCCTCAAAATGTACATCATAAAAGGCTACAACAAGCGTCATAATCTTGGTGATTTTTTCGGGTAAGAAGTTGGCAACACATGCCTTACGAGAGAAATCCATTAAGGCGATCGAGCTCCAAATGATGGTTCGAGCTCCAAATGATGGCCCAGTACCCGGACACTGGGTCTACTAATAATTCTATCAGTGACTTGTTTCGGCACCATCTCAAATAGTGTATGCACGATTGTTGGGACGTGTTTCAAATGGGTGTATCTATTTATATTTATTTGTTTTAATATTTGAATGAAGATTTGGTAAGGGGATTGAATGCGTGTATATATAAATTAAATTTGGGAAGAGTTCATTGTTGTTTATTGTAGGTTGTTTAAATGGGAACTGAAAATAAGTAAATGACAAAGTAAGGGATAAGTGAATGTAAAAGTAGTATTTGAGGTCCGCTTAACTTTAAGTTGTGAACATTATTGACTCCGTATATTTTCATTGCATTGTTATATTCCGGGAAATTAAGATACTGAACGTATTGTACTGATCAAGTCGCTGTTCTTATATTTTTTTTTACAAAGTTAAACTGTTCTTGAATAAAACCTTGTTATAATTTAGTACAATTTTTGATCAATCGAAGAGTGGACTAAGATATTACTGTTTTGCAAAATGGCCGTTGACGTAGTATAATCTAGGGTGAAAGTGATAATTTATCTGGGTTGTTTTGGGCGTACGTAATTTTCTTGGGAGGGGGAACTAGACGATTCCCCCACTTCTCAATAAGATTGCGTTATCCCGGATTTGTGCACTCGTCGATTTGAGTTCTTTGTCTCCTGGAGCAAGCCAAAATTTGATCCACGTTGTTCAGGGTAGTATATTGGGCTGGGCGAAATAATAATACTAATGTAGCGGCTTCCAAAAACATCATATGCTTCAATATTGTATTTAGAGAATTTTGCTATCTGGTAGCAGTAGTATATGCAAAATTGAAGCGTAAGAAATAATATGATAGTATTCGCCACACGGGTTATGTATTTTCTAAGTTCAAGGAATCGTCGAAATTGAAAACCTCTCACCGCAACCTTTTTCGTCTAGTGGAGGTACAAACTCGAAGTTGGCCACTCTCACCTGGCGCCGAAGTGCCGTGTTGCTAAGTCTTCAAATTTAGGCTTAGATTTATTTCGGGGCTGTCAAAGTGAGGACTAAA
Source organism: Lepisma saccharinum (assembly GCF_977018435.1). Classification (NCBI taxonomy): domain Eukaryota; kingdom Metazoa; phylum Arthropoda; class Insecta; order Zygentoma; family Lepismatidae; genus Lepisma; species Lepisma saccharinum. Next base: position 178,952 of record NW_028142940.1, read on the forward strand.
ATTGGTAATGGTTTTAAGTGCCAAAAGCGAAAGTGTTGAGGAATCGCATTGTTCCGCACATCAGGCCTTATGAACGTGCACACTAGGGACCTCTTTATACTCCCATTGAGGAACTTAGAGAGATGCCAACCACATTTCACGTTTACCACATTATAAAGCATGGCACATTTCACAGTTTAACATGGAAAAAGGTGTTTGAATTATTGTGGCACTTGCAGAGTTTGCCAATTTTAGTCTTCAAGTTGCGAAGAAGTCATTGTGAATTTAGGATGGGAAAATATCAGTACAATGTGAATGACCTCTTCTTCTGTTTCTGAATTTTCTCTCATTGCAAGAATCTTAATGCTTTTCCGAATAAATGTAAGAATAGACTTGTCTGGTGAACGTTAATTTTTATGGATCATTATTGCTATTTGTGAGTCTTATTCGACGCTTTAGTATTATTCAAAGGACCTCTTTTCTAATTCCCTCATTGTGTAAAATAGTCTCAAATACCAGTCTGAAGTGCAGATATTTCCTTCAACGAAAGAGGCAATATTCTATCTAAGAGAAAAGTATCCCCAATTTCCATGTTTTCTTGATAATTGTATGTTTAAGATTAAATAAATTTAAGGTCGCGTCGTATCACATAGTAAAGGAAAGTTCTTCCAACCACACCCCTTGGAGAAGAAGATACCTCTTACATCGCTGTACCCCGCCAGACATCTTCCCTTCTTATTTATAGGTCCCGCTAATGACCTAACCTATTACAGGAAACTTCAGGTGTTCGGCTGTTCAGCGACACACCCGTCCATCCCAACGGACAAGAATTCAAACCAAAAGCCAGTACAGAAATACATAGACATTTACAAAAGTTGCACACTAATATCACCAAAACACATGAAACTTAAAATCAGCCTCTCTAATTAAAATTGTAAATATGTAACACAAAAAGGATCCAGTAATGATCTTATCATTACAAAGCTCCAAATACGTATAACCGTAGTTTAGAATAAACGATTTTTCTGGAAACGGGAGATCTAGAATAGTGGGATGTCGGTAAATATATTTCAAAAATGCTTGCTACATGTTTGTAGATTTCATTTGTATCTTGTAAAGATTTCGAATAGATATTACTGTTTTGGTATCGTGTCATATATTAAAATAAAAATGTCCTTCCACATATTTTAAATTATTTTTATTTATATCGCAATAAAACGAAATGTAGAATATAGGATTTATGTTGAATAAATATTAGTGTAAAATCAGCAAATTTACTTGTCATTCTTGAAATCAAAGCAAACAGAATTGCTGTAGATATATTAACGCCCCACAAGTCCATAAACTTCAATTACGGAAACTTTTTATTAATTTTTCAGTCCAGCAGAACCTTTTGTATATCACAGTTTCGAGGCCCGAAACTTTAATGTGAAGGAGAGACGAGTTATGTTTGGGCCAGTTGAACTTACAGGTGCGTTTATCTCTGTGAGAGTTTCAAATATTAAAATTATTATTTATTATTTTCTTGTAAAATTTGATGCAAAATATTAAATTAAAATATGTATTGCCATGCGATAAGTATAAATATAATTAAAGTGAGGAACATAATTTCTTCCAAATATACAATAATATTTTTGTGTGATTCTGTATGATAGGTAGAATTGTTTTCTGAAATATAATATAACCCCTACTATTTTTTTTTAAATATATCCCAAGCGTCAAAGAGTTTTATGCATTTGTGAAGTCTTATGTGTTTGTTAGAAACTCAATTAGTTCATAGTCGCAACATGTTAGCTATTGTGCTAAATTTTAACAATTACTGTGGCGGAAAATATATTATTAAAATAATTTAATATTGAATTGGCTTTAGAGTTCCCATTTTGGACGTCGTTGACATCAAATTTAATAGCTACATTAAGAGACGTCAAATTAAAGATTTTATCGACTCAGTTTGCACTCCTAACGCTAAGTAGATTGGGAACATTCATCAAACATTTATTTCTTGTTATTTAAGAGGTTTAAAGTTTGATGTTAAGTATGGTCAGGAATATACTCAGTGACATAGAATCTAAAATAGTCAAACAGTCTGAAACTTTAGGAGATCAAAGTAAAAGCGTATCCAAAATACAGGAACAAATAGATGTATCCAATAAAATATACAGTATTCTAATGACATAAAGTCTTTGAAAGTATATGTTGTCCAATTCAGAAAAGAGTGCATGCAACGCACAGGGAAATTAAAAATATAACTTCGATGATCTTGAAAAGAGAAAGGATGATGAATTTGAGGGTATAGTTTGTAAATTAAATGATGAGTTAATGAGAAAATTGGTAGCTTATCAAAGCGTTTTGATGCTCAGTTGGACGATTGCAGTTCTGCAACTAGACTATGTACTTTAGCAATTTATTTAATGAAATGAGAATGAATAGCTATGAAATGTAGCAATAGTGATGATCCAGTTGAGCATGGCATAAGTGTGCAATCAGTAGGTGTTCAATGCTCTGGCACATTTTATGAAACAAACACTGAAAATGTTTAACCTAATGACAGTAACCCATATCTGAATGTTCCACAAAAAATCGGTATTGTTGACACTAGGTGCGAGGTACTTTAAAAAGGCTGAAACCAGAAATTACGTTTTTATTTCGACCTTAAAACAAGATTTCTCAGAAATAAATACGTAATCATTAGATACAACAATTAATTAGGCTATATGAAAAGAACAGAAATTTTGTCTGTTGTAGATGAAGTAACATTCCCCGTAAATAAACATTCGAGGTTAGGTTTAATGCGTGATGAGAATATTTTTAGTAGTGACATGTATCTTACTTTTCAGTTTATGTATAAACCTTTGCACGTACCTCGTTTCGAAGATAGAGCAGTGAATACTGACTCATGGCTAGATACTATTCATGCGATCCATTAAGGAACATTCAAAGTAAACCAGATGTAGGTATTAACTGTGACTCTGAAGTCGTCGGACTTGTTGATTCGGATGTGGTTGGAGTTAAACATTTAGTCAGTAGACTTTATAGTAAACACAGGTTAGAGCATAGGAAGCATAAGCGTCATACCAAGAAACGTTGATACAGTAATTGATAATATTAATGCAGTGGATGAATTTCTGGTGTGTACCGAGTTCACACGAGGCGTTACACATGCTGAAGTTGATCCTTTATTAGTAATTAATGATAGCATAACACATGCTTTTATGAAGTCTGAAGAAATAAATAACTTCCCTCATTTCAGTGGGATATCAACAGATGTAGCACCATCTGAGTTTATGTAAAAGATTGATGAAACTGTAGATCTATATAATGTAAGGGAATCTGGGTGCATGCGGTAATTGTCAAAACTCAAGAATGTAGTTGGTATGTACAGAATAAATACAGTCTAACTATATACTCAGAATTTAAAACAGAATATTTTTCACACTACGAGAACAAAAGGTGGAAGAAGGTAAAGTTGTACAAGCATCTAAGTATTTCTCGTGGAAATATGCTACAATGTAAAGGTAAAAAGGTAAAGTTTTCCCCTGTGCATAGCACCACGCCATGAAGGCATATAGGGGGTGTGGGGGTAATGCCCGACACTTTCTTGATCCGGTCGTGAGTGGGGGTGATGTGATCAGCATCACGCCCCTGACCACCTTTACCCCCAGGGTTTCCCCCAGGTACCCATGTTATTCGACGCTGGGTAGGCGCCGGGGCCGCTTCCACCGTTAGAAAAGTTCCCGGATTTGAACCGGCCGGGGATCGAACCCGGGACCTTTAGCATGGTAGTCAGACGCGTTACCGACTGAGCCACCGCGGCCACCTACAATGTGTAAATAAAAATTACAAAAAGTTTGAATTCCATTCAGCCTCATGCAGAAAGGCACATTAAGTAGCACAGATTGCCACACTCTTACCACACAAGATACGAGAACATGTTGCAATTAACAACATCAATATCTTTCAACGAAGTTTGCAAATTATAAAGAATCCTTCAAGTCCAACCATCCAAGAACTAGCGATAACAACTTTAATGCAAAAAAAAACGAAATTTTAAGGCACGTGTTGGTAATGTTTCAGTTAGTAATAAATGTAGTATCAGCGAAGAATCTAACCACCTAACTAAACAAAATGTTGCAACTAGTAATGGTAAAATACATTTTATTGTACCGGTTAATAATGCTATGACGTTTACGCGCAATTTTAGGTAATTCAATTCTAGTAAAAGGTGTATTCACAACAGGACAAAAAGTGGTCTCGCAAATCCTCATCAATTAAAGTTGAATACACGGTATGTTCCATTCGCACAAAAGATACAACACTGATAGAAATGTACATTTTAATCTAAATTGTGAGATCATTTCTGACGTACGAGAACTAGAAAGTAGTCGCTGGTCAAATGTAGGTGACAATGGTTCTATCAGGCCAGTTGTACCGGCGGCAAAAAGCCGAATAAGATAAATTTCATTATTAATTTGTCTGTGCATGAACGAAGTCGCCACAAGTCGGCGCGACCATAGATGCTAAATCCTAAATTTCTCATTAAAAATTTAGTTTAAGTCTCTATTAATTAATAATAATCAATTGTACGTGATTTTATATTTTATTCATCGCCTTTCACTTCTTAAACATGTAAAACAAAAATCGTATCTTGTACTTATTGTTTAATTATACATACGTGACGTAACATCGTTCCATCATGGACGTCATATAAGAATGTGATGTCGATTGATAAATCAACGAATTTGAAACAAAACGCTCCAAGAATTACTCGAAATATAAAGTACAACTAAAATATGTTATACACTGTGTTGTTCTAATTCAAGAAGAGGAATCGAGAGCTGATCTATATAAAGGAAATCTTGAAAGGTTTGTTAGTTCTGTATTGTGCTCATTCTTATGTGGGACCTGTGTATTTACAGTGTAAAAATGATTTGGTTTATTGGTAAAAGTTGTCAAGGAGAATAATTCGATTATAGTATTGTTTCATTGAAAGTAGAATGACAAATGGGATCATATCATATGTTGATTAGTTGTGTACATATGAACGAGTATTAGTGCAGATTGTGGAATCATATTTTCATGTTTGCAGGAGAAGGAAGGCATTGTGAATACTGGAAGTCACCATTGAAACAATTTGAAAGTTGAGAAAAACCATTTGTCCGTGTTAAAGATGCAGAAAATTGTAATGTGTGAGTACTAATGATGTATTGATTACTGTGATTATTATTATGTGATTACTCGTGCTCCTAATCGTTGCATTCGATTTTTTGTTTCGCATTAAACACATTATGAACTTTAACAGATCATGGAAAATTTGTAAATTCTTAGGCGATGAAACCTACCAATATCTAGACGACTCGCGCATTTTCGACGTGGCCTTTGGCCACGTCTCTAACGCTCGCCGACGTGGTTCTCTTATTTGGAAAGTTTTGAACATAAATTTATGTGTGTTTGCGCTGTAATATGTACAAATAATCAAAATACTATTGTTTTTTCTTAATAATAAGCTGGGTATGTAATAACAGTTTCAAGATAGTTAGTTAGATGTTTTATGTAAACGAATTCAATAGGACACTAGATTGGAAAAGTAACATTTTACTTCTGTAGTCAGTTTTACATTTTTAAACATAATTGAAATAAAGAAATGATTTTCCTTCATTCTTCGCAAATTTCTATCTCTTCTCTGCAATGAATTCTGATGCTCACATTTAGTTGAAACAAGCACGATGCAGATATTTACGCATTGAGTATAACAATATGTACGTAATTGTATCTGGGCTGAAACTCCTTATTATGTACAGGGTGGCTCAATAAGTCACTTAACACCCTCAGTACAAGGCCACTGCGGCATGGAACGTGAAAATGGCGATGACCAATCATTGCCTGGCCAAGGGGGAACCACATTGACGCCACCCACACGGTCGGCGGCCATCTTGATATCCGGCATTAGAAATCCTTCACAGTGACAAGGCTAATGTTTATGTTCATAAATAAGTTTATAAACAGAATATTCAATCTTTTTATCTGATAACCCATTTTCGACAGATCAAAGCTGAATGGTTAGTGTTGATAAGTTAATGGTGTGGCGTGCTGTGTAAACAAGATTGGTTAGTCAATTTTCCATCAACGGAACCTTAAATGCTTAGGGCTACTTGGATTTGTTAAATAAACAGTTTTTTCATCCTTGCTTATGGAAGAAGGTACTTTTTACAGAGTTTTTTCAATAGGGAAGAACACCAAAACACTTATGTAAACGTTATGAACCTGTTTTTGTCCAAAGTTAGTTATCAGATGACAAGGGTCGCATATTCTGTTTATGAACTTCCTTATGAACATAAACATTAGCCTTGTCACTGTGAAGGACTTTTAATTCAATGGAAACGTCACACTGTAAATTGTTCGCGACAACCATTCATAATGCACAGCTCTTCATGGATGTATCCGATTAAAATAATGTACAATGGCATGCGAACGTCTCTCCATAGACGTCACTTTGATCTCGATGCATTACCGAAGCGCTAAACAAATTTAAGGCATTTTTCTAACACCTCGAAAAGGAGCAAATTGCTAAAAGAATTCAGTCATAACTTTTTACTGGTTAAAGATACATCGAACAAACCTTCACCATTGCATTTCTCGTGAAATTCTAGTCCATTTTGATATGTCGCACGACCCCCTTCCCATTTAAAATTCTGAAGTTGAATTCAAGATGGCGGACATCAAGATGGCCGCCGACCGTGTGGGTGGCGTCAATGTGGTTCCCCCTTGGCCAGGTAATGATTGGTCATCGCCATTTTCACATTCCATGCCGCAGTGGCCTTGTACTGAGAGTGTTAAGTGACTTATTGAGCCACCCTGTAGATGTGACCCTTGTTTCAGGCACCTTTTCAAAACCACGAGTTCATTCATCTGTGTGCTAATGATCTGTGAGAAATATAATGTAGCTAGACAATTAAGAATTGAAGGAAACAATGTGTGCTGCAAAATATTGCGTGGCAACGGTTTCTAAGGACTTGAGAAAAGGGCATTTTCACCCGTAATAAAGGGCTAATAGAGCGATTTTCGAATTTTCTCGGCCTTCTGGGACAATTTCATAGGGGGTCTTAATCGGGCATTTTTCGCCTCCGGGGCTTCCTTCATGGAGAATATTTATGTCAGTGAGTCAGTGGGATTGGGGCTATATATATATTGGATGAGACCTATCACACTTAAATCGTACGATTTATTACAACGTAATCACATAGGAGCATCGTTATATCAAACCTACACCTAACATAAACATATGGATTAGAGTGATGTAAATACAGTTATCTACATAAAACTTATACACCTACATAAATAGAGTTCGATTCAGCTTTATTCCAAACGTATAGTTTCTTTATTTCCTTCAGATTCATGTTGCATCTTATTATATTTAACTTTTTCGTGTAGAACCGATTACTTTAACCCAGTCTAGTTCGCTGTACTTGTTGACACTCAGTGTAGTGCAGGTGTACCCCGGTGTCAGGTTTGTGCAAGGAAAGGCTCTTCGACCTACTAGACATAGTGGTGTTCAAGTTTAGAAAATTCATCAAATGCCTGTCTGCTGCTTAAAACGTTCATTTGATTCGTTAGCATTCATCACGTGATCATACACTACATGCTACACCGCTCCAGAACATAATGCAAATGCTGCAGACACAAAATGTACTACTTGACTCCTAATCGACGGAGTAGACGAGTTGGTGTTGCACCGTATAACCAATTAGACGGTTTAGTGCAAGGTGAGTGAAAAAGTGTAGCGAACTAAACGGGGCTGTTGTAAGCCAAAGTTGTTTCTTTTTGGCAGAAGTTAGTTTAAATGTAAAGTTCAGTAAGACATAACTGCTGAGCATTTTCGGAAATTTAGTTCAATGTCCCTCTTCTACAATAACAGTAATTCTTGTATTTGCATTGTCCTACACTTCATGGTTCCAAGCAAAGAATGTAACTTACAATGAGAATTTAGAAATTGTGTAAATACGAGGAAACGTAACGTATTATATTAAATAAAATATTCACAATCAGGTAACATTTTCCCCCAATATAATTGACTGTCTTTCATTTTATACATGGCTATTCTTGTATTCAACAGAAACCAATGATCCAGTAAAAGGATGTTCTTTAAGTATCTTTTTTTGTGATGGCAAGATTTTTTCCTCAAATCACAAATGACTATACGCCATGGAAAATATCTATTGTGAATGACAAAAAAAAGGAAAATATGTAAATCTTTTTGCATTATGTTGTATTATTACATGTTTCTAAAATATTATTTTTCTCTTAGAGCTCTGATATGGATGGATATGGAAATTTGCAACAAGATATTATTAACAAAACTTAAGGAATACAGAGTATGCGGAGTGCAAGAAGAAAGTTCGTGCATGTAGCTTTCCCAGATGTAAGCAAGTAAGTGCGTATATTACATTGTGGATAGTGAATGTCGTCAATGCAGTCATCACTTTGCTCACTTGCTTCACCAAACATTTGCCCCAGTGGGATACTAGCATATACTGTTATCTTCTAAATTCTATAATAAGTAATGATATAATCTAAATCATTCAATCTTACAATTTTGTACCTTAGTAGTCAGAGAGGGGGAACGAGCGGCAGCGCGCCCAAAATCTAACAATTTTATAGTGAGCTCTCTTAGTGTAATTTAACTGAAAATCATGATTTTTAGCTGATTTTACAAGTGTAAAAAACTGAAAATTTGTTTTACGCAACAGCTTAAATTCCAATTTTATTGTATAAAAATTCTAAGATTTAGATAATTTCCCCCTATGACACCTATTTTTTTAAATTTCACTTTTTCAAATAACTAAATCGAAATCCATTATTTTTTTAACTGTAAAAAATAATTGACTCGCATGAGTCAATCTAAAATGTGTTTGCAAAATACCCCAGTATACATTCGGTCCATTTATATTTTAACCGAAGATACCGTACTTCCAAATTCTCATATCCTCCAGTGTAAAAACATTAAAAACAGATTTTTGATCAAAGTAAACAAAGAGGTTTGTTAATTGCCAAAAAATATATAGTTTTGTATACTAACATATAAAAAACAAATATTTATTACAGTGTATACTGTATTTTTATATTCTCAGTTTTTTTAAATAACATACATTTTTAATTATTTTAATTAAAAATATGTCATCTTAAATTTTTTTTATATATAAGACCAATCTCAAATTTTGTAATTTTTAAAAGTTAATTTAAGATACCAAATGAAAAAAAAAGTATATTTAAAACTAATTCCAAAACTTAATTATAAAAAAAATGAATAATCAAATTTTTTTATATCATATTATATAAGATACAACTGATATAAATAATGAAGCATTAGATATTCCCTATTTTCTAACTAAACCTAACTAAAACCTAAATTATAAATAAAATAAACAGTCAACTTACAATATGTTCTCTCAAAATAAATTTTATTTTATCATCAAACTATAGAAAATCTTCTAAAAACAAAACATATTTTTTATTATTGTACTCTTACAAATATTCTACACTACAATTATAAACATCAATTAGATGATATTTATGATAGCTCTTGCAAAGAACTTAAGTTAAAACATGAAAATTTTGAAAAAATAATTTAGGATTGTCACTTTGTGATACAAATCATAAACGTGAATTGAAAATAGCAAAATATCAAACCCTTTGGAGGGGGAAGTCGATCTAGTTATTTCAGATCACCAGAACAGATCAGAAAGAAAAAAGGTGTATTGAATATTCAAAATGATGAAAATAAATTATTTCTTTGGTGTAACGTAGCACATTTTCATCCAGCTAAAGATCATAAATATCCTGTCTCTCAATATAAAAATATGAAATAGAATTTAGAAAAGCTATGAAAGGAATTAAATATCCAGTACACATCTTAGCTATCGACCAATTTGAAAAACAATACAATGAACACAATAATTGATCGATAGCTGTTCATTTTTATGGTTATAATAAAAAAAGATGATATTTATGTACTCAAAGAGAATCATTCATTACCACATGATATACACAATATAAATTTATTATATGTTAAAAAATAACCAAAACAACACTACCGTCTCATACAGAATCTCCAAAAATTGACAAAACGTCAAGTAACACCACATCATGGTAAAATTACTATATGCGATAGATGTCTGAAACCTTATTTTTTGGAAGGGGTAAAATATCAAGCGAACAACAATTAGAGCAACATATTAGAAATTGTAATACTCATCCTCATGTAACTTACAAATTTCCAAAGAAAAGTATAAAATTTAAATGTATAAGGCACTGCTAAAACATCCATTTATAATCTCTGCTGATTTGGAAACAATACAAAAACTAATAGCAAACAACTTTAACCAAGATTCAAGAACATCTTATACAAGACATATAGCTAAGCATGAAGCTTGTAGTTTTGGACTAAAATTAATAACTACTTACGGGATCCAGATACCAGATAACTTAAGAGAACCGTTTATATATCGAGGTGAAGTTGCAGCCAAATCATTTATTGAAACACTTCGAGAGTGGGTAAAAATTCTTGCTCCATTCTTACGTACAGAAAAACGAATGAAGGATCTTACACCAGAATCAAAACAGGAATATAATAATGCCATACAATGTGTGTACTGTAAAAGTAATTTTGATTTAGATAATAAAAAAATTCTACACCACAACCATTTTAATGGAGAATATTTCTATACGATTTTTAATTCATGTAACTTGAGAATACAAAAAACATTTTTATTCCAGTAATTATTCACAATTCAAAAAATTTTGATACACATTTATATATAAAAGAATTAGATTATGATGCAGAGAATATTAATATTATATCACAGACTAAAGAAAAATATATTATTGTAGAGAAAACTATAACATTAGAAAATAAAAGAACAGTTGTTCTTAATTTTTTGGATTCATATCAGTTTCTTCCCAGCAGTTTAGCTACTCTGGTCAAGCAATTAACGGAAGACAAATTTATTTATACAAAATAAGAATTTCGGCAATATGGTATAAATTTGCTAATGAGAAAAGGATCCCTATCAATACATGGATGATTTTGAAAAAAAATGAAGATACACAGTTACCACCGAGAGAAGCATTTTATAACCATATTCAAGATAAAGAATGCAGCGAGGAAGATTATAAACTTGCACACACAATTTGGGACATGTTAAGTTGTGAAACGATGGGAGATTATCATGATTATTAATAGAAATTAGATGTTCTCTTTTTGCCTGATGTGTTCGACACTTTTCGAAAAAAATGTTTTGAAAACTATAATTTTAATCCTGTTTTTATGTGTACAACACCTCGTTTATCTTGGCAAGCTATGCTTTTAAATACTGGATTTGAAATTGGTATTCTCGAAGATACTGAACACTTTACATTTGTTGAATCTGCTGTACGTGGTGGTATAGTACTGTGTCCTTTAAGATACATAAAAGCAAACAATAAATATTTATCTAATTATGATACTAATAAAAAATCTAAATATATTTACTCTATTGATATGAGCAATTTATATGGGTATCTTATGACTCAATCACTCCCAATTGTTAATTACGAATTGATGACCCACAAAGAACTTGAAAACAGGGATTTTTTTAAATGGGCTGAAGATCATCCAAAAGGTTGTCTATTGGAAGTTGATACGCTATACCCACCATGATGTCAGGAGAAACACGACGTATTAGCTATGGCATCACTATCTCAAAAGGTTCCAGGTACAGAAGAAACAAAATTAATGTTAACATTCGAAAACAAATATAATTACGTACTTCACTATCGACTGTTACAATATTACGGAAAGCAAGGTATAATATTTACAAGAATCCATAGGGGGTTTAAAAATTTGATCAAACAAAATGGTTAGCTCAATAACTTGTGAAAAAAACAAACAATCAAAAATAAACAAATTCTAAAGTTTTAAAAGATCTTTATAAATTAATAGTTAATGCCATATATGGAAAATATTTAGAGAACAAAAACATCGATTGAGGTGTAGTTTGGTGACCCTACATACAACCGTTTTATAGAAATTACTGAAAATATCACTCTTATTGAAAGAAGTAACACCGATGTAGTGTGTGATGTGCCAATAGCTTCGGTTGTTACAATTCTTGAATTATCTAAATTAGTAATGTATAAATTTCATTATGATGTGATGCAAGCTAGATACGAAAATATAAAAGTAGCATACATGGATACTGATGGTTTTATATATGGAATAGAAACAGAGGATTTGTACAAAGATTTACTAGATATGAAAATAAAACATTTTGATTTTTTAATTATATAAAAAATTGTCCTTTATATAATTTATTATACAGTGTTAATAACACTATGATCCCTTGGAAGACTAAAAGATGAAGCAGCAGAATCTATAATATCAGAATTTGTTGGCCTTAGAGCAAAAATATTTTGTGTCAAAATAGATGAAAAATAAGAAGAAATTAAAAAAGCTAAGGGTATGAAAGTTCCAAATATAGTAAGACTGTCAATGGATGATTTAAAATATAGTTTATTAAAAATGAAAATGAAAAAAATAATGTCTGCATATTATCTTACCAACAAAAACCATGTTGTTTATACTAAAATAAAAAATAAAATAGACCTGGATGGCCATGACATTAAATTAGAAATATTAGATTGTAACATCTATACTAGAGAATATAGAAACTATGAAAATTTTGACACAAAACATTGTAATAAATGTAAATTAAGAAGTTGATAAAAAATAATTATGATAGTAGAGTTGAGTACTCGACCGGTTATTTTTATTAATTTAAGCACAATAGAAAACCTATTTTGATGATGTTTTTGTCGATTTTATACTCTTGCAAATCTGTGATTTTTCACCTCGTACTTCGTACGAGTGATACGAGGTAAGTTATTTTTATTAATTTAACCACAATGCAAAACCTATTTTGATGATGTTTTTGTTGATTTTATACTATTGTGAATCTGTGTTTTTTTCATCTCGTACTTCGTACGAATGTCATAATTTCTTGCAAGTTAAAATACGTAACACCTACACCCACGCACGCTTACACCCGTGCACATCTAAACCCACGCACACCTACACCAACTCACGCACACCTACACCCACTTACACCAACCCACGCACAACCACGCCCACCTACACAAACATACACACACCCACACACACTTACGCCTATTTACTACCGGTCTACTTCCGGTTTACTTCCGGTCTACTTTTTTTTACTTCCGGTCTACTTCTGGTTCACTTCCGGTCTACTTCCGGTCTACTTCCGGTCTACTTCAGGTCCACTTGACAGATACTTGTGAGTTTTCCAGTTTTTTTATGTATACACCCACGCACACCCACGCCCACCCACATAAATTTCCTTTCGGTCTACTTCCGGTCTACTTGGTTGGTTATGACGTAATTAGATGACCTGCTGTTTTCTTATTGGTTGGATTATGACGTAATGCTATGACGTGTTGTTTTCTGATTGGCTCACTGTTTCTGATGTTTTCAACGCGGTCCGCGCTTAGGTTATTTAAATGCGAAAGCATTACAAGTCAGTCAGTATCGTGAGAGTGTGTGAAGAGAGAGGACGTGTTGTTGCAGTGCTGCTCATAATTTTTTAGTTAAAAGTTAAGTATTCAATTTATTTTTAAATCTACATACCGCATAGTAATTTCGATCAGCTAGACTTTTGGTGTTATCAGATGTTACTTGTTGTCCCCAAAAATTCTGTATAAATAACATAGCTGAAAAATTTATGGTAATAGCTACAATTATTTTATTTTGAAAGTGGTTCAAGTTTTTTTCACACAGATTTGACTTGATTGTGTGTTTGGTAGATTTTCCTGAGAAAATTAGTAGTCAGAGAGGAGGCAAGAGCGATAAACCCCCCAAAATATCTAACAATTTCATAGTGAGAATTAAATGAAAATCATGATTTTAGCATGTCTTTCCAAGTGTAAAAAGCTGAAAATTTGTTTTACGCAAGAGCTTAAATTCCAATTTTATTGTATAATTTTTTTTTATAGTTGCAGAAGTTCAAAAAACACAGTTCTACTGCACGTGCCTGGCGCTGGGATGCACCTGCAGTCCACCATATGTCTAAAAGTGTAGCCAACTAAACGGGGCTAATATTTTCTTAATTGCAATTATTTTTCCAAAGAAACTTATGCAACACAGAAATATTGGCAAGAGTTCTTATGTAACCTAATCGTTTTTACTCAGACAAATCAATAGTTTTGCATTCCAAACATTCCTCGAGTGTGTGTGTGTGTGTGTGTGTGTGTGTGTGTGGGTACGCAGATATATTCTTCTTAGGACCGGCGTATCTTTAAACACCTTTCTTAATGGGACCAAAAAAAATGTTGGGACTTTTTGCCGGTCCCAATAAGGAAAAGGCCATTGCGAGACTCCTGAGACCCCTTTCGACAAGTACGCGAAGTATTTCGAAGGTACCAAAAAGTTCATATTTGTTGGAATAGTGTTTATGTCGCTGTGTTACACTCTGCCACCTGCTGGTGAAACCTGGTACCTTCAAGGCTGTGTAAAACTGTGGTGTTTAATCGCATCCCTTGGTACCGTGAAGTGTGGGTGTGTAAAATCTTGGATCTATTTCGCATGTATTGGTACCGAACATCGCAGGGGGTTGAGAGGCAAGGAAAGGTTCGTTCGGCGGCCGCCGGGCTTCCCCGCTCGCCTGGCCGTCCTGTTGCTCCCGAGCTGTCAATGTTGCCAACTTAAAACTTTGGAACCAAATCTGTTCTTCTATTATACTCTATTCCTATACTCGAACAATACTCTTCAAATGTGACTTTTGTATGTCCCATAACAAATTATCAGTTGGTTTTAATATAACACTAGTAAATGCACTATAAATGCATTTCTAAAGCACATTTTCTTCCATTGCCAAGAAACAAATAGCAGAGTTTTCAGACTTTATTGGTAACATCTCGTTACTTGTTTCGGTCATGCTGAAGAAAAATGAATTGATAACGAAATAATAATAATATTTTTTTAAAGAAATAAGAATGGAGATTTCTGTTCAAAAGTGACAACCGACGGGGCAATAGGGGTGGGGGGTTATATCGAAGTGACAAGTGACACAGTTACCTTGGTCTATATGCAAGTCTTCTCATATCCGCCAACAACAGACCAAGACGACATGATGCATAACATTCATGGAACTTTCAGACCGAAGTGGAAGGCGACAAGTGACACGTATCGCTTTGAGACAATTGCAACACTAATGAATTCAACATTTCGAAACAAAGCAATGTGACAAGTTGCACGTCTCGCTTATTGCTTCCGTGTTGCACAGAATGGGCAGTTTTATAAATATCGTGAATTATGTCGCATCGGTCTGGTGTTCGGGCTTTCGCATTTTAATGATTTGTGATAGACTAAAGTGGTCCGTGTGTCTTGTAACTTGTCACTTCGATTTGAACCTTAATTGTCACTTGCCGCCGTTATGTGATACTTGTTCCCTGTAGCTTCGGTTTGAAGTCTCTCCGTAAGAAACCATTCAACGCGTGGGCACGACCCCAGACGGGAGAAACACGGCAACGCTCATTGCGAGAAACACGTAAGCGACACATGATGTTTGTCGTGTGCAATTGGTTCGAAAACGACGCACGGGTCCCGGGTTCGAATCCTGGCCTGGGCATAGATGTTTGTGAGTGTTTATTCATCAATTTCATCATGTCATCAGTCATCCCCATCTTCGCAAATTAGTCAAAAGTGGCATAAAAAGCGAAGTAAAATATAGCAAAATAGCATTGGTTCGAATGTTTCATTTATATTTTATCGAATATTTCATATATATATAAACGCTCATATTAAGAATAACAGTGTGTACAAACTAAGGGGTTCATACCGAAGTAACAAGCAACACGCACCTCTTAAGAATATAAGCAAGCATACCAGAAGACGCCACCAGATTAGAACGACGCAATGCGACTCGCTCGACATGTGCACCTTGTCATGTCACTTCGAAACGTCACATATACTTTTGAGTGTTTGTTTCCAAGTTATATGCTTCGCTTCTCACTTTGGTCTGGAAGCTCCCTAAACTCGTACAGGATTCGAACACAGAATCCACATTGTAGAGACGGAGACAAGTGTTCATACGTCTAAAAGCTAAGTGCTTGGTCTGAGTCCTTAACTTCAATGTAGTTCTTTTTCTAAGGACCGTGTTTGGAAACACTGTTGCTTTATGCGATTCACCTCTGCGGCCACTGCGCCGTGCATGAGTTTTTTTGCTACGTTGCCACACTTTTTGTCGTCTTCACTTCCCGCCCTCTCTGCTTAAAGTGCGACTTGAAAAGTTGATAAGCTCCACACCTGACAACGTCGCGGGGAACACAAGTACGCTCCCCTCTTGCAGAAAAGGAGCAACGCGACTTGCTAAGCTGCCCGTTATCACGTTCATCTATCTCTCCATTGCGTATCAGCTTCACAAAGTAGGAAACCCATTATTTCGTATGTTGAAGTTGATAGAATTCCATTTAAGTTACATTCTGTGTCCTGCTCTTGTTGTCGTGTTGTTTATGTGCGTGTATTGAAGAGAAAATATAAATAGATAACATACAAATTCTTACGCAGGGATATTCGAATTATTATATGCGTATCATCCTTAATGCACATTCTTACTTACATAAAACAACAGAGAGGACAATGAAATAAGGGTATCTTTGCTAATGTTCTACAACAGACATTTTTGGGGAAAGGGGAAAACCTCGAGTACAAATCATTGATTTTATTCCTTTATGACAAATAATGCCTGGAAACTACACATGTACTTACCATCTACGATCATAAAGAAAATATTAATTCCATTAATTTTAAAATGACAAGGTAAAAAAAAAACTATATAAATACTCTTCCCGTTTCTAAACGTGAATAATATGTAGATGTTTATTTGATTGAGATTAAAATAAATTATGTAATAAAATAAAGGGCCAACAAAAAATTCAGTTTTAGTAAAAGGAAGCGTGTTCATTTCCTTAGTGTGGCTTTATTGAGACAATATTTACGAAGTTACACAAACAAGTGTACTTAGGGGAACAGCGAAGCCCTAGGCAGAGGTTATGCCATTAAAATGTGTGTGGGCGGGTGCTACAAAAGGTAAAGTTCTTTCTTGTGCATGTTACGGTGCTACCTTTCAAGCAGAAGATATGGCTCCACACATTCTCGATCACGGCCGTACTGCGGGTGATATTATCAACAGCACGCTCCGTTGAAGGCATAGTAAAAAATGAAAGCTATGTAGTTAAACTTCCCCTTAAAACGGTATATGCGGTGGAGCCATATAGTGGTTCGGAACCCACTTTAAACTGAGGGTCCAGTCCCGATTAGCCTAACTGTGCATAAAGTGGAATTAAAACACCAAATGAATCGATCAATCAATCAATGCGTATATGTTCTCATTCAGTAAATTCGACTCTATTGTAGCTGCCGGCCCTCATGGCGGAGTGGTTCGCACATCGCGCTACGTCACCAGGGGTACCGGGTTGGAATCCCGGCCTGAGCGTGGATGCTTGTGAGTGCCCATTCATCAATTTCATCATATCATCACTCATCCCCATTTTCTCAAATTAGCCAAAAGTGGCACAAAAAGCGAAGTAAAATAAAGCAAATCAATCGATCAATCTATTGCAACTAACCTTCGTGGCGGAAAGGTTAGCACAGCGCATTACGACGCTACTTGGGTGTTCCTTTGTGGGCGCTCTCCATCAATTTCATCGTATCATTACTCATCCCATCGTTTCGTCTAGACAAAAGGGAAAGAAAAGCGACGCTAAATAATAATATTCAAATCAAATCAACTGTATTGTATTAATTTTTTTTTCACCTTCCGGTCTGCATGAAGGAGTAGCTACGAAGCCAGAAGCCCTAATTTAGAATCCTGAGTAAGGCATAGATATATCATTGTGTTCGTTCTTTCATTTATTTCTGCATTCCACCATTAATGCTCATTAACGATTAACCGAAGAAAAGCAATTCAGATTAACGTTAAAGGCTATACGTTGCATTTTTCTGTCGCTTCATTAATGTTTACCATTTCACTATCCTAGGGTATAATTTTAGTTAAGCAACGTAAGGAATATTTACATTCGAGGCAATCCAAGGCATGGGAAGGGATAATAAATTCAAAATACCGTCTTTCGAAGCGTCACATATATTTTATGCAGTTGTGTTTGTACGTTGAGTATTTTATTGTTAGTTGATTTAGTTTATTTAACGTCGCATTTCTACCATTTCTGGCTAATTGCGAGGTTTCAAATGAATGTTAGAAATTGATGAAGGGACAAACATATAACGCAAACCCCACAGAGGATTATACTGATTGTGAATCCAAGCGCTAGAACCTCCTTCTTCTGCACAATGCAGTCGAGGTTGTACTACGTGGAAGAGAGGTTGACATTTGGATGTATTGAACATTTTATTGTATTATAATTGTCAGATATACAATGTTACGAAGTAACACACTGTATCTAGGAAACTGTAATATATAAGAGACAGCCGCTCGGGATCACAGGATCATAAAATATGCTGACAGCACTAAACTTAACTCTCCTAAGCAACTAGCATGTTTAATTTTTACAATTAGAATTCTAAACAGTGGCGACGATTAGAGGGAGCGAGGGAGGCTGTTGTCCCCTTATTTATGCCACTTTTGCCCTCACACTATGCTAAATCTTATGCACCAAAGTAAACTGACTTTGCCCCCCCCCCCAGTTTTGGAACCCAATCTCCGCCACTGATTTTAATGACAATTCTACGTTGTTAGCAACCAATTTTCGCTTCGTGTGCACGTCGCACTGCACCACGTTCTCCGCTCTCTTGTCACTGCTGTGTGCCGTATTCTATGACATTTTGATATTGTCCTCGGATTTCTTACAACTTTTCTTTCGATCCTCGATTTTTATTGCATACAACAATGTGTACAATATTCACGATGACAACTTGCCTACTGCTGCATTTGCAAACTGGAAGTAACAAAATGCAACTAATTTTTACAGCTGTAATCTAATTTTGTATTGGTATAATTGTTACTTTCCCTTGCTCGTCCCTACTCTTCGCGGCCTCTTGTCCGGACTTCGAGGCGCCAATCATTCCTCTCCTGCTTGTTTCCCTCTGAAGTTCAAATGCTATGGAAGAATAAAGCTTTGAATTCAAAGCATTTAGAAGGAAAACGTTTAAGTAAATTTTGTATGTTATTCTAACGATATTAATATAAATAAATAAACTACATAAACATGTGTAGAATAAGTTAATTATTTTAGATAAACAAGTTACTTTTCCTGGATATTCAGGTAAAGAACTAAAGAGTTGTTGCAAGTCACTACCGTCAACATATTATGCGCCGCTCAGTGTTCTGTTTTCTACCCTATGACTACACCGAACAACCGATTGGGAATTTTAGGTTTAAAATGAAAGCCTTAACCTCCAAAAGTATCATATTAATATGAATTAATCTTAGAAAATGAATAAAACTCTTCAACAAAGTTTTAAACTATATAATTGTAGTTCTAAAAACCTACCGATTAAATTCTATTCTTACACAAATATCCATACTTTGAAACATATTTTTATAGAAAGAAATCACGACTTTTCAACAACACTTTTAATGTCAGTTAAAATATAATGATATTTTCAATCACTTATTGACGCATAGTCGTAACGTAATTTCCTGAGAAATATGGTGTGAAAAGATTAATTTCCCCACTTCTAAAGGTTCGACTCTGTGGACGAGTGCGTTGAGTGACCGTACACTCCGAGTTCGAGTCCCGTCAGCCTGGACGAGACTGTTTTGTGAGTGTCTCTTCATCCATTTAACATAATCATGATCCATCGTCGTGAATAGTCAAAAGTGGAAGAAAAGCCACCCCAAACTCGTGCACCCCAAGGTCTTGTCTGAGAAGTTAACTTTAGGTCCAGCGCTGAGTAACTGAACGTAAAACTAAAATCACAGTCAAAATAAATTCATTAAATGAAGGGCTCGGGTGTAAAAAATGGTAAGTGACATCTTACCATGTACATCTTACCCGTACCATCTTACCAAAATGATCAAAATGTCACAAACAGTTCAATCTGTTCTTTATACTTGATTTTTTGTTATTTTCTTGTCACCTGAAGTGAAATGAAGGAAGGTTTTTTCACCGTAACACTGGATTGCTCAGTATCCCTCGAAACGATCTCCTCTCAACGGATGATAGTGCATGAGAACTATTAGGAGCGGAGAGGTCCAAGGGCAAGGTGCAACGGGGGTATTTCCCCAACAATCTCTCTTTCAAACGATCATTAACAGATCTGCAGCAATAGCAACGTATTCACAATTAAAGTGAAACAAGAAAGGACAATAAATATAAGAATGAAACGTAATTGATTTATATTAATAGAAAAACTAAACACAATGTTTCACATCCGTGGCGAAGTGGTTAGCATTGCGTGCTACGACACCTGAGGTTCCGGGTTCGAATCCCGGCCTGGGCATGGGTATTTGTGAGTGTCCCTTCATCGGTTTCATTGTATATCAGCCCTTTCAATCTTCGCGATTAGCCAAAAGTGGCAGAAAAGCGAAGAAAAATAAACCAATTCAATCAATAAATCTTTCAGCTGTTCCATAATAAAACAATTTCAACAATTTTGAAACTAATTGACATCTTTAACCACTTAGTAAGGAAATCAGTTTGCTACTTGATGCAAATCTGATATTTATAAATGTAAAAAGATAATTGCTTTAAATGTATTTAATAATGTTATTTTTAAATATTTAGTGATTTTGTAATTAGTAATGTTGTATTTAATTACGTATACATATTAGCGCGCACGTGCGTGTAGATTCAAACAGTGATTTCACACCATGTACACGAAGCAAGAAAAAGAAGAGTCAGTATTGATTGATTGATTTGGTGTTTTAAGTCCACTTTATGCACAGTAAGCCTAATCGGAACTGGACCTACAGTTTAAAGTGGGATCCAAACCACTATGTGCCTCCACCGGGCATCGAACCCGGTACCCCTTTATTACAAGGCGACGACGAAGAGTCAATATGATGATGTTACACCCATATTCTGCCTACCGTTTCAAAGATAAGGGCCTCCGTAATTGTTTCATGCCCAACGCTGTCGCTTTGTAATCAAAGGATTCCGAGATCGAACTTTCATGCCTGCTTGCGGTAGATTGATCAGAGGCTCGAATCCCACTTTAAACTGTAGGTCCTTCCCGATTAGCCTGTCATGCAAACCGTGGACTCAAAACAAAGTTAGTCAGAAGGCAGAGTGGTTAGCACATAGCGCTACGACGCCAGAGGTCCCGGGTTCGAATCCTGGCCTGGGCATAGAAGTTTCTGAGTGTGCATTCATCAATTTCATCATGTTATCACTCATCCTCATCTTCGCAAATTAGTCAAGAGTGGCACAAGAAGCGAAGTAAAGTAAAGCAATATAATCAATCAATCGTTCCTTTGGGGCAGGTAGGAGATTCAGTTCAGACGTGACAGAGTAATGTGCAACGGCTTCACCCCTAAATAAAACCGAGACGCAGTGCGATAATATTTTCTTTCGACCTTCTTTTCCTTAGATGTTCGACTATGCATTATGGCAATTGCCAGTGAGTCACTGATAAAGTAAAAACATAAATGTGAAGGATAATGGCAGGTTGACGTGTGAATATACAAAATTATTGCTTAGGAGTATCAAAATGTAAAATCGTCGCGATTAAGAAAACAGGAAGAAAAGCCACGTAAAATATACAGTGCGTTCAATTTAAAATTGAACCCACCGGAAAAGCATCATGAGAGTAAGTATTAATTTCCTTGCCTCTTCGTTCCACACCAAGCTACGTGACTATTCAGCCGTCGTGTTACCATTACAAACAAAAAACATGCATTGCGTTAGGTATTCGTAAATGGGCGGACTGCGGTAGAATTTTAAATTGAACGAGCTGTAAATAACAGAGTATAAATAGTTGTTTATTAACTTTGGATATTCCATTTATGTTGCTTACGAATTTAGAAACGGTACCTGAATACTTTCTTCCGAAAGAAGCACTGCACAGGCACACAGCCTCCACATGTGTGCATATGTATAAATGTGTGATTAGAAAATAAATATGAATGACAAGAAACGTGATACTTTTTAAAGATGGTGGAGTTATTGATTTACCGTTACTTGAAAATACCAGAATCTCAGGTATTGACAACACCGAAATATCGATATATCGAAACGGTACCTTCGCTATTTTCCGGTACTTTCTGCATCTTCGATGTAACCGGTATTTCGAGATATTGAACCCCGGTATCTAAAACTCACTCTATACTCGTAATATTCTGAGACTGACACTTGCAAGGTATAAGTTTACTCTCCAGCACTTGAAATGAGAAGGGAAAGGAAAAGGGGGGGGGGGGATTTCTCGCACCCATAAGCAAAGATGAAGACATGGGACTGGATCGCAACTCTGCCATTGATTGCAACAACTAGGGTGATGTTTTAGCCCCTTTTAGCCCTAAATGAGTATCACCTCACCTCACGTCACGAAGTCTACGGTGTGTCACTTCGCGAGGTTTTCTTTCTCCTGATAGGAGAGGGAGCTCCTTTTTTAGTTTTACCGTTCGACGGGGAAAACGAGCCAACATCTGGGCAAAGCATATCAAGCTGTTGATCACGTGGCCTCGGGTTAGGATCTCGACCGTCCCCCAAACTTTACGTTGCAGAGAAACGAATGGCAAACGCGGTAGCAAGAGAACCAACAAAACGCACGCATTCATGCAATAAAAAGATTTTCATCTAAACCGTTGTTAAATGTTTAAAAACTCATACTTGACTGATCGAAATCAAATTATTTGAAGGATGAGGTCGACTTCTCACATGATCACTCTTTTGGTTTGCCTCTAATTGTGGTCATCCATTCTTAACTTACTTATTTCATTATTCCATTGATTTTGAAGTGGAGATGAGTGGAGTGTCAGGAAATTTCGTTAGAGAAAGCAGTTGCGGGGACAAGGACTCGAACCAGGGACCCTTGGCGTCGTAGCGCGCTGTGCTAGCCACTCCGCCACGGAGGCCGGTTGCTGAAACCATCGATAGACGGGATCCGTTATGTCTACTCGAAAATATGGCCTCTAAATATCGATATACTGAGAACCGACATTTTCGGTATCTTCGGTAACCAACATAAAGTACTCTCTTTAATGGTGACATTCATTTACCTATATCTTGTAAGGTTGAGTAATAGAGGCACTAACGTTATTCCCTACGAGAATATTTGTGCGCGTCTGTATTTATTTGCTCTCATCTACCAACCACTTCGACTCATTGTTATCTTTGCGATAGAGACGGCCGAAACACGCCCGCTCTAAATTGCAATTGATTTTGTAATGTTCAAAATGTTATAAAAATAAATTTAACTATATCCATGTCTATATGTCCCGTTTTTTTTTATTTTAGAAATCTCGCAACCCTACTTACAGCGAAAGGGGGAAACTACGTTCAAAACGTAATTACTCTCATCTAAAACGCTAGTAACAACAGAGAAGTAGGGGAGAAACGTTTTCAGCACTCTGAACTCAATATTTCACATGCATGTACTACATGAGAAGCAGCAAATTGAACTTTCCTAAAGGATAAATGGAAAATCTGCTGCTACCAGGGTTCTCTGGGTTCTACTCTAACTCCGCGCTATTAATTCGAGGAGACGATTTTCTTCACATATTGACTCACATGCTAGTCATTCATGAAAATCCGCGCTTTTAGTAGGTCATTCCCAAGCAGTGACATGAATAGATATTGATATTTTTTAACATTAAAATTCAAGAAACTATTTTCTAATGAATCATTTCTTCCTTTGTTGTTTATATTAGTGCAGTTATATAATAATTATAATAATTGCAAAATTATAATCATTAATTAAAAGGGAACCAATTATTGCACCAGTGTTACACACATATTTTATCATTTTCTAAACCTCAAAGTAATATGTCAATATTGAATCTATGCTTTTTCTTGTTCACATCAAATCACCTCCAAATTAGCGGCGATTGAAGGTTGTGTGAGGCCCTACACATCGTTTTATATATTCTGATAGATAGTCTGGTCATTGTTAAGAGACTAAACAAAATGCAGGACTACATTTAGAATATAATCGTTATATTTGCACCTTTAATCACTGCCACAGGCACTGTAGGAGCAATGCGTATAAAGTGTGTTTACAACACGCTCCGAAACGTTTGCCGGAATCATTTCAATGGGTGTGATTTCGCGCTAACAATTGTGGGGGAAGTTGTTGGCTGAATATCATCCAATGGAAACAGCCGCTGAGGCTCTAATGGTGATCGAACGCCGGACCGCATCATTACATGTGATACCGTTACCACTACACCATTGGGGACAATTGCGATAGCAGACAACGTTCACACCATTTCGCCATCTTTATTTGCAGTTGAAGTTAATTGTACAGCGAGCTTGAACCATATGGGGAGTACTGTATTCTCAACCAATTGCCCCCATGCACACGCCAGTGTTGCTTGTGTATATAAGTGTTCACTCACTTACAAGCGAAACCGAAACTCGAGCTCTCAGCGACACAAATCCAGACGCTTTGGCGCCTGAAACAGACGTTCGTTGGATCCTGCATTTCTACAGTCGTGGCCTTTGTCCCACTGCTTTGGTTGCGATGAAATATTTTGACAGGTTTCCGTCGTTCGCTGCAGGATACATGCAAGGCTTAACAGAAGAATGTTAATGATATGCATATGATATATAATGGTGATTAATTATTATTCGGAAATTAATACATGATTTATCTTCTGCAGAGTGTAAGAATTTCTTCTTCCGATAAAATTAACAACAACGAAATAATAAAAAAAATATTTAACCAGAAATCAACCTTTTGATATATTACCAAAGCAATTACCGACTTTTTTTTAATACTGTCCGATACTGTACGTAAATGCAGTCAGTACCTTTTCCCCCAAAATGATATGTTTACTGTCTCTTTATATATCTCTGGCTCTAATGAATTATTTATTGCCACGTAATACAGATGAAACTGACATAGGAATTCGAAACCAGAATTTATTGTGCTAAGATAGTGAGTCAACCGACATTTAACAATCGTTACTTCCTTTAACTTTTCAAGGCAGTCATAGCCGAGATATATAAAACAACGTTTCGATTATAATTCTGTGGGTTAAATTTGGATAATTTTTCGTAAGTAACGAAAACGCTTTGCTCGTTTC
Organism: Lepisma saccharinum; assembly: GCF_977018435.1. Taxonomy (NCBI): domain Eukaryota; kingdom Metazoa; phylum Arthropoda; class Insecta; order Zygentoma; family Lepismatidae; genus Lepisma; species Lepisma saccharinum. The sequence goes on from NW_028142940.1 coordinate 204,184, forward strand.
CGAATAGCACCTTTCAGTAAAAAGAAATTATAGATTGATCGAGTTCGTGTTTTAAGTCCACCTTACATACAGTATGGACCGGACTAGACCTACAGTTTAAACTGGAAACCTAACCATGTTATGCCTCAACTAGTTATTCGAACCCAGGACCCTTTGATTACAAGGCGGCGACGTTACCACTACGCCAACAAGGAGTCTCAGTAACCAATATATATATATATATATATATATATATATATATATATATATATATATATAAACACAGTAATAGGATGAGAAAGAGTGCCACAAGGGCGGATAAACTCTAATAATGGAGAGAGAGTGTATATAGCCTATATAAGTACACAGAAGAGTAACAGTGTACAATTTACTTTCTTTTGGTCTATAAAACAACCGATATTAACACACCTTCAAAAAAACAGCTTGTACATATGAAGCAAATTAAAATTGATATGTGAGGGCATAGTAGTGCGCACGGGGGTTGCCAGTGGTGCATGAACACCTCCAAATGCGTCCTCAAAAAATTAAGAATGTAGAAACAACCATTACAATAATGAAAATAATGTATCCCCTGCTGTCTTGAAATTTGAATTTTAATGGTTGGACCTTTCTAAAGGAAGAAGAGTGAAACGACTTGCAGCCAAAGATATCCTCTTCCCTATATTTAAGCTGCTCTTCCCTATATTTAAGCTGCTCTTCCCTATCCTCTTCTCTACTCTGCTTCGTAAATAAGGAAACTGTCGTGAGGCTAATGCTCTTTTCATTTTCGTCAGTTAATTTTTGAGCACCCTGTGCACTTTCACTTTTCCATCCTTAATATTTTCCTTTCTGACACTGCGCAGCATATCGTGCAAGAAAATATCTTCTAAACGCAACTCAAATTTCGCAAATTCTTCTTCGCTCATTCTCGCGCAAGATTTATGGTACCACTTTTTACAAAACTACATTCAATTGCCCCAGCATTCAAGTGTTTTATTCCAGCCAATTTCGGCTGCTTCGTTCTGAGACGGAGAGATCGACGTTCCAACCATGTTTGTACCACTGACCTACTTGTAGCTAGCTCGCTAATCCCTTAATCCCGTACAGCTGCAACGAAAAAGTCTGCTCACACGATCATACAGTACAGTTCTTTGTCACTTTCTTACGTAGAGCACAAATATTTTACACACAAATAATCCTATCTCAACTTATTATTAATACGATTTCTTAAGTTGAATGTATTATCTTAACAAATAACAAGAAGGATATCCTGTGTACAAGGCACCAAGTAAGGTTATACAAAATAGAATCTAAGTTGAAGTTTTATTGTGGACTGACGTCAAAAGCAAAAAAATAAATAAAACCGACCGTGGATTTTTATATTTAAATTTATATGTATAAATATACATACAGGGTGGCTCAATAAGTCACTTAACACCCCCGGTATAAGACCACTGAGACATGGAACGTAAAAATGGCGATGACCAATCGTTGCCTGGCCAAGGGGGAACCACATTGACGTCACCCGCATGGTCGGCAGCCATCCTGATGTCCGCCATCTTGAATTCAACTTCAGAAATTTAAATGGGAAGGAGGTCGTGCGACATATCAAAATTGGCTAGAATTTTACCAGTAGTTTTCATTTATTTCCCTTTAGTGCGTGTGCGGTATTTGTGTGGTATGGTGAAATGCATTTTGCAAGTCGCAGTTTTTTTTAAAAGAAACTAAATTTACAGAATAATTTTTAATCAGATGTCTATATCTTAAAGATTACAAGTGCTATTAATACAGATCATGCCATTAGTGGAAGTGAAGTTTCATGATAAGAACACTCTTAATAATAATAATAATAATAATAATAAATAATGTCGATACTGCCCAAAACAAGGAATAGTCAACGAGATCAAATGATATCAATCCCGCTCTGCCTGGACGACAAACGGGGCTTTGGCTTCTAGACTCACAGTCAGTCTGTCTGTTCCCCACTGCCCATGCGTATTTGTCATTGCCCTTGCATTAATTTCATCCTAATCTTCGCGATTGGCCAAAAGAGACAGAAGAAATAAATAAAATAAATCAAATCAATCAGAAGAAAAGAGCTGCAAATGGATGTGCCTTTCCCAAATTGAGGATTCATATGGCAAGTCTCGCATATAATATGAAGGTTAGGATGAATAATGAAACAGTTTGTTGGAACACACACAATTTCATGTCCAGGTTCTATCCAGGATGCGAAACTAGGACACCAAGTTTTTTTGCACGTTACGCTAACCATTCAGTCACAGAGCCGAACTAAGGGTCCCGGGTTCGAATCCCGGTCGGGCTTTGTTGTTTGTGAATGTCCATTCATCAATTTCATCATTTCATCACTCATCCCCATCTTCGCAAATTAGTCAAGAGGCACAAAACGCGAAGTAAAATAAACTAAATCAAATAAAAAAATAAAAATAAAAAACAGAGCCGAACTGAAATACTTTGTATTTGGCGAGTGATTCCCGACACGTAAACGATACAACTGGGAAGATAAAAAGAGACTGTTGCATTGGCGCCTTCAAGTCTGGGCAGAGCATTCAACCATATCAGTATCAATCACTCAACTTGATTTTGTGGTTTCAGTGTGAATAGTAAGCAAGCCCATACTGCCGGTCATTCTGTCTGTTTCTGTCCTCCAACTTAGAGATATGCGTGTGTAACATAGTGTTAATGCGCAGGGACATGTGAAAAATGCTAACGTTGGGATAACCGTTAAAATAATAGAAATGATAATTGCATTATGGTGGATTAAGGGTGATGTTTGTTAACTGACTGTCACAATTACAAGTATGGAAATTTAAATCTTTGTAGTTAAGTAAAACTCTTGGTAAAATATCTTCATACCAATGGCTAATAATGTATTTAAACGCGTCGTTTCTCAACGTATGGAGCGCGACCCACTGCAGGGTCCCGAGAAGGCGTTTGGTGTGTCGCGTAGTCGGGCTCGAAAATTTATTTTTTGTGTCTCAAACACTTATTACATTTTAATTACTAAGATACATTGTTTAACAATTTAAATTCAACTCTTGTTGTACGAAGTCTAAGCTCTTCATGTCTATTACTTGCGCTCTACCATCGCTTTTTGCCGGCATCTCTCAATTTCATCATGCGTGTTTAGTTAGACTAGAGTAAATTAGTCTTTTAAATCACATATTTACTTTTCTTGAAGAAAGTATACGTAATTTCATTACGGAAATGTAAAAGAGGGCTTCTTAAAGTACTCGATGTTAGCAAAAGTATGATTTTAAACTGGGTGCACACCCCTTCAAGTAATTTTGCCGGCGCCCATACTTGTGTGTCCCGTGAAGTGTAATATCCTTCAAGGTGGGTCCCGAACTGAAAAGGGTTGAGAACCATTTATTTAAAGGTAATATACCTAGATATTAGTATTTTCAGTTTCAGACATCACAGAGTGCGAAGGGGCGGCTTTTGAAGGACTGCTGAATTCGCCGCATTATTCCTGCAAGGGAAAGGGTGGGGATATCAAATTGTATCCATGTACATAAGAAGCACGGACTTGAAGTTTCCTATGGGATATATTAAAAATTACGTGCAACCCCCTCTCCTCTACCGCCAATAAATCTTTGGCACGCTGCTACCACGGGTCTGTACTCTAACTTTGCGCTTTTAGTCAGAGGAGACGCGTTTCTTCACACACTCACTCACATAATGATTCATGAAAATCCACGTTCTTAGAATGTCATTCCCAATCAGTGACATTACGAATAGAAATGCGGAAATATAGCTCGCGTACTTTGAAACAGCGTTCATTGAAAATAACCCATAAAGCTTTCACGTTGAACGGTGTTGAAACTTGGTTCGCGTCAAAATTCACTTCTTGTCGAATTGTATTACTCGTCCCCATCTGTTGCCACATCGATGGCGACGCAATCGATCACGGTTAAGCTCTGGCAATTAGTAATATTTTATTATTACTGCAAGAACTGTGCCTTACTGCTAGGCCTACTAAGTGAATTTCCCTTCCATACACGTTACATTAAATCATTTTATGAACAAAATAAATTTAGAAACATTGGTAGGGAACATCCCTAGAGGACAGTGTATTTTATTTTCATTTCTCATTAAAATATTTACAGTTAAAAATTTGATAACAAGATATTGTAGGAGTGGCAGCATTCACCTCTCCTCGTGATCCAGTCTCGATCAACCTATCTGTGAACAAAGTGAACTATATAGAATAATGCTGTTCCCTAGTCATAGAGGATCACCGACCTCTACTCCGATGGAGGTACAAGGGCTGATACTTTCTTAATGTCACTCGGCCATCCAATTTATAATAATATTTTGATACGTTTCGGGCGAGAGTATCTCATTTCACAGTTAATCCGCCCATGACTAAATTTAAATTGCATAGGCTATTTTACGCTTAATAGGGAGAGTTTCTTCTATTTTTGTGTCCGATTTTGGATATTTTACGTTGCTTTTCACCGTAGAAAGATGAAGTAATGGCATTAAAATCGCAAAAACAAAATGAATCGTCTATGCCTAACCAGCGTTGAACCCGCTTACCTCTGGCTCTGGAGGCTGTTAATCTCACCACTTAACCGTGGTTGGTTGGAACTTTAGTGAATGTACGTATGCCAATAAAATTGTTTATAGTTTGATAAGATATATTTCATTCGCTTACTTTCAGTTAATCGCAAAGATTATTTGGATCGAGTGTCTTGAGCACGTACTGCAGGGTCCATGGTAAATATGAAGTTAAGGAAACCGTCCCGTAATATTTCCATTGTACCAGAAATAGTGTTGCCCACGAGACGAGACTTTGGCCTGTCTCGTCTCGTGGAAATGCTGTCTCGTCTCGAAAATATTCGTTTGTCTTATGACACATGGTCAATCTCGTCTCGTCTCGAATTTTTGAAAGCCTGTCCTGTCTCGTCCCGTGGGCAACACTAACCTGAAAATACAACAGGAAAAATAGGGAGACAGAAGGGTGTGTATTTTAGGGACAAAATATCATTGGATATACCCATAAAAAAAATAGGAAGATAAAATATATGGGTTTGAAAAATCGTTTATTGATTGTACTTCTCTTGAACTTGCTTTCTGTGAGGCGAGAGGTTGTATACACCTTATCCCCTTGATGTTGTCGCGAAGTACGTCGTGTTATTTTATAGTTTACCATTGTCCTCGGTCTCCTTAGCGATTTTCTTTCAATCCTCAAATTTTGTATTGCATGTGGCATAGTTATAAACATAGTGATGGACAACTTGCCTGCTGCTTCAGCTGCAAACTTAAAATAAGAGAATCCTACTATTGCAGGTTTAATTTGTGGAAGCAAACGTTATCTTTTTCCTTCCTTCATTTCTACCCTTCACCGACCCTTCTCCAGACTTCGAGGCGTCATAAACTTACACAGCTTGCAGAAGCATTCTTCCCAAACTTGTTTCTGTCCGACTCAAGTGCTAGGGGGGAATAAAGCATTGGATCGTATCGTTTCTCAACCTATGGGGCGCGACCCGCAGCTGGGTCCCGAGAGGGTGTTTGGTGGGTAGCGAAGTCGAGCTTGAGAATTTACTTAATGTCTTGCAAAACTATTACATTTAAAATACTAGTATATATTGTTTCAATATTTTAAATTCAACCCGTGTTGTCCGTAGTCTAAGCTTTACATTTCTGTTATGCGCACCCTACCATTGCTTTTCACCGGCATCTCTCAAATTCAGCTTTTAAAATTATATATGTATGGCACTTTTCTAGACTGAAGTATGTGAAATTTGTTTAAGCAAGCGTAAAAGAGGGCTTCGTAAATTACTCGATGTTAGCAAAAACACGTACTATTATAAACTGGGTGCACACCCCTTCAAGTAATTCTGCCGGCACCCATACTTGTGGGTCCCGTGAAGTGTAATATTCTTCAGGGTGGGTCCCGTACTGAAAAAGGTTGAGAACTACCTTATTAGAGGCCCTTGAAAAGTTTGATTCGATTCACTGATTGATTGAGTTTATTTTACTTCGCTTTTCTGCTATTTCTGGCTAATCGCGAAGAAAAGAATGAGAAATGAAATTGAAGAAGAGACTCTCTCAAACAACCCCAATTCCCAGCTCGGGAATCGAACTAAGAACTCGTGGCGTCCTACCCAGTTCGTTATGCAGGGCGGTGCCCTAAAGGAAAACTTGGAATTGGAAGTAAATTCCGCACAGAAATGCGTACAGAGTAAGTGAATGGTGGGTGACGTTTTCTGAATACTAATGATAATAATTAAAGAGTTGATTTAAGTCCCGAGAATGAAGAGAATTTGTTCAAACCTAATCGGGTTTGAACGGAATCCAAGCAAATATGTGCCTCCACCGGACATGAATTCGGACCCTTGATAAAAAGTTGACAGCATTACCAGCGCACCATCAATATAAACGGCTTGAAAACATTTGCCCCTTTGCTCGTTTCAAGATGACTGTCAGTTAGAGTCAGCGCCAGGGTGCAGGTGCAGTCCCTGGAGGTCTTTCAGAGCAAATATAGAGAAAACCGAATGACATATAGTACAGACAGATGCCTTTTATCATTCTTCTGAAAATTTATCCAAATGCTGTTTATACGGCCTTACTAAAAAACCTTGCGAAAAACACTTCGTTATGTGTTGCCGAACAAAGTTCATACATTGCTGAAGACATTATTATAGTTCACAATCAAAATTATTTGGTTATACCATACAGTGTTGTAACGAGGCTAGAAAAAGCCATTTTACCTATCGTATATTAATTTTAAAATGTGACTTTTTGTCGTAGTTTTTTTTAAGTTTGTCCAGTTGCTTATGCCAAATCACAGGAATGTAAAAGCTTTAATAACAGAAATTGGGGGAGAAATTATCTCACACAAACTAATTTGGAAGCATTAGGTGACTGTAACATCTAGAAACAATAGATTTCGTGAATATAACTTGCCTGATAAATGCAAGACAAACCACATCGTTGGAAATTGATATTGCTGAAATTAATGTCGAATTATAGGGAACGATTGATTGATTTATTTGCTTTATTTTAATTCGCTTCTTGTGCCACTTTTTGCTAATTTGCGAAGATGGAGATGAGTGATGATATCATGAAATTGATGAATGGACACTCACAAACATCCAGGCCAAGGCCGGGATTGAACCCGGGGCCCTTGGTGTCGTAGCGCGATGTGCTAACCACTCCACCACGGGGGTCGACTTATCAAGAACGAAACAAGTTTCAAAATATTAAATTTCGTATGTAAATAAATCACCGAATGCATAGTCCGCGTATGCAAGGGCCAAGTGACGGAGCAACCAAAACGTTAAAAATTGCTTCATGTTTGTCAACCCGACGTTAGTCTACTTGTTAGCGTTGCTCTAACATTGAAATTTATGTGCTTGTATATCTGTTGTAAAATTCGAAAGTCTTTTGTTTTGTCACGGGCCGGAGGGGGGTCATAATATGGTGGAGCAGTGGTGGCGATTAGGGGGGCGAGGGGGTACTTGCCCGCTGTTCTTCGTCACTTTTGTCCTTGCACTGTGCTAAACCTTATCTTCAAAGGGAAATATTGTCTTTGCCCCGCGGTTTTGGAACCCAATCGCCGCCACTGGGGTGGAGCATTTCCTATCGTCATTCGGAGCTGTACCGTTATCTTGTAAACACATTGTCTATGTTAACTTGACGCTCACGTGTCGACCAACCACGAAATTGTTTTTTTTTTTTTTTTAGTGAATTGTATTGGTCTTCTTGTGCTTATGTGATTTTTTCTCATGATGGACAATACACACATATTGTAATGTCTCCCTTGCCCTCCGTGCGCACGCCTATGAGAAGGATTGTTACTGCTGTGACTTTCCATCCAAAGTATGATTTAGAACGGTCTTCTTATCCTGAACAGGTATTGAACTTTTGAAAGATCCTAGGTGATTACTTTGAAGATCTGCCTCTTAAAGGAGGAGTTCAATGATACATGGATTCAACACACACAGAAACGCTCAGGTCGTTATACCTGACTCAACTTTTATTCATTTTTATTATTTTACTTCACTTTTCGGACACTTTTGACTAATCGCGACGATGAGGATGAAGTTGATGAAGTGACACTCGCATCCATGCCCAGTCCAGAATTCGGAACATTGGACGCCGGGCGACAAGTAAATCGAGTTCACAACCGTTGACTTCGTAGTAACCATTTATCTACTCGTCATTATATGAACACTGACGTCATCAAAGCTGCTACCCTCGAGATATAAATAACCATCAAGACTTAAGTTTCGGTGATGATAAAAGGTAGACAGTTGTTGCTTCATTCTGCGTGCAACATTTCATCGTAACCTAACCTCTCGATTTCAATACACCGTGCTGTTTGAAACGCTCTTCTTTTCAACAGTTCACTCATTAGGTCCTTATTGATGTTGTCATTTATATAGGGTGACCGTACGTCCCGTTTTGACCGGGACAGTTCCGTATGAGAGACGTGTCCCGGTCGTCCCTTCGATATTATTTAAAAACACTATTTGTCCCGTTTTATAAAAGTCTAGGTGTTAGCTTGAAAACCAAGTATAAAGTTGAGACATTTCATGCTAAACAAATTTGTATTGTTTTGCGTGTGTTCCGTTATTTGTAGAGCAGTGCATAAGCATGTCCAAGAAGCGTACATGCAGTTTCAATAGGGACTTGGTACAAGACACAAACCAAAAACTCAAATGGCAAATCTCGCGTCAGATGTGTGGGGTAAGGTTTTCAAGGAGATTTTTAAACGGTTGATGAAAAAATATAGCTGCTCTCAAGAAGATTGATTGTTCTGATAAATACTTCTTGCACTCCTCAACTTTAGCGTAGGGCTAACATAAAAGGTTGATCAGAAGGAACCAGAAATACCGTGTAAGTCACACCGAGATTATAAAAACGACAGTTCATATTTCAAATAATAATAACGATAGTATAATTATAAAAATAATTTTATAATTAGGCCTAACTTATTTTTCAGGAGGGGAGGAGGTAAACTGATCTCCTTGGGATGTCCCGTTTTTGGGCCAAAATATTATGGTCACCCTACTACTAGGGCGCCAAAATATCTAGCTCCTGGGTTCTCATTCCATTGTAATTATCATGCTCTTACCATGAAAAGGTCTCCCACGTATTATCCGCGGTCCTGGGTTCGAACTCTGGTCAGAGCTCCAAAATTTGGGTGATGACTCAAAAGAATAAATATAGTTCGGTAAACTTATTAAGGACGATCTGGCTCCTTTTGAGAAAGTCTGATAACAGCGGCGATGGGACTCAATGCGCTCAACGAAGAACCCGTTGATAGGCTTTTGTCTTTAAAAAGGCTGTTGGACTCCATGGCTATGCAGAGCACCTGCGTTATATTGAAAACTAAAAATCCATTACGTGAAGTCAAATTAACAATTTTGTAATAGCAATTTTGAAGTAATAAGCATAATCTTGAGTTTCGGGTCATAGAAACAAATGTTTAGAGTGTGAGCGAGCAAATCAATTGTTACTAAATACATGGTAAAAACAGACAATTTGGTCCAAATTGAACAAAGTATATTTTGTCCCAATCCTCCATCCCCGGTCACGTCCCTGGTCTTGTATGTATACGTGTCAGTTAGAAACCGAATTCATTGCCTGTGTGCTCACTGAGGGTCTGCTTGAGACGATTCCCGACACTTTGGCGCCAGCGGACAGCTGGGTCGCTCGGAACTGGCTTTTGCCGCGGGCACGATTCGAATGGAAACAGACAACTCTGCTAGTGATTGTTGCAGTCTAATTCTCGAATGAATATTTCACTTGCTTTCGTTGCCTTCACGAATTCTATTTAAAGCAGCCCAATAAATCAAAGAACGAAATAGCTATATTGGGAAACTTTCAACAACTCTCATATTCGCAGCCAGAATATTTTACAATAACAGGTGTTAATTGTATTTTTGACTGTAAACACAAATCTTCCCACATTTTTCATCACGTTTCAATGAAGTCAAAAATTACAATGTTCAAACTTTCTTTTAATACTTTTCTAGTTATCCAAGTTACAAGATGTGATTTCTCAACAATAACTTTGTTGCAACATTAATCTATTTCTGTCATTGTAGTCAGCATTTCTTAGCTACGGTATAGTAAACGTTCATGCAACTTCCGACTCTTTAAAATGATACACTTTTACGTGAGGTGGGATCCCGCCAACATAAGTTAGGATTTGAGGAACAGAAACGGATGACAAGCTCACTCAACAAGAGGCCTTGCATCAGTGGTGCTTTCAAATCTGGGCCGAATAACAATTACAAAAGTCAGATCAAGTTTACGCCATAGATTAAGCTGATGCACTCGTATCCGGACTGAGATTTTCTGTGGTTTCTACAAACGACTGTAGGCATAGCAGCTTCGTCGTTGGCCAGTATTTTTCAAATATTCCTAAATCAAGTAATTGTCCAAAATAGTGGACATTAAGTGAGATAGGAAGTGTGGGCTCTAACAGCTACATTCGTGCAACGATTTAATAAATTTTATTTTACCTTTACATGATTCACAGTCATATCATCAATAAATATTCCACACCTTTCTGACAATTAATATTATAATGCAATTTCTGAAGTGCAATAATGAACGTGGTATGGTGTCTGACTATCACGGGGTGACTTACCTAGGATTTTATTATTAATTAATTCAATACTTCGAATCAATATTTAGCCATTTGCAGTTTTTTATGACAGGTCTGCTCATGAGAAACCGTTGAAGGGAAAAGTGAACTGTGCACCGTATCCGACGAAGAGAAAGAAAACTGTTCGTGTTAACTAACTAACTCCTTTATTACGAAGAATTTTTTTTTATAGGATAAATCTCTAACATGCCCACTAGTACGTATTCGTTTAGGTCTCTGGTTTGAATGCTTATTTAGAAAAATAAATAACAGAAATAAAAGTTTCATCGATGTAATTAAATGTTACAAAGATTAGAAATGTTACAAATTTCATCCGGTCATCACTCATCCTCGTCGTCGCGATTAGCCAAAAGTGGTAGGAAAGTGACGCTAAATAACAAAATCAAATCTTTCCAAGACCGCGAACACACAACCAACATCCATACATTGAAGAAACTGAATAGCAGCAAAAGTTTTAACATTTCCTTTCACGTGTGTGTATCTTTATTTTTTCCCTTTCAGCCGAGTACTGCAGTGTTGCCAGTTTCCTTCAGTGCTTCATTGTCAAAAGGTTTAACAACGATAAATATTACATCTCTACTTTCGACGTGTGAGGTTGGTTCGTGATGATACAAATGCTCAGCACTGAATAAAGATGATGACCGTGCTGAACATTTTGGCAACGCAGGAGCAGGATTGCATGGTAAACACCTGATTGCTCCCTTACTGTTGAAAATTATGCAACAGCGCCAGTGGATTGTTCTTATCTTGATGAAGCTACTTTTCTTGGGTGGATTTCGAAATCAAATCAAACTTGGGCGAATATACGAGTTATTCACTTCATTCGCTGCTGATACGTTTTCGCCTTTCAAGTAAATGCAGGAAAAGCACGCCTTGTGTGAGAAGCTAAGAGCATTAAAAACGTGTCCGTTCGTCCCTCCCCCTCTCTGTAAAAAAAAGCAATAAGAATTGCGCCATTTGTTCTCTTCACCCAACTCCATTCAGTTAATTATGTCAAACACATTACAAGACCTGGGCTCGGTGGTTTACTGAGGACGGAATAGGCAGTAAAATGTTACAAAATGAATGTTTGGCCCATCTTTCAGAGCTCAAAGACGAGGTTACGAAGTATCTTTGCGAAACTTTTCTTTGGCTTGTTCAAAGTATTTACTGGTGATTCTTTACTGCAAAGATTACTGTGGCTGTGTTTGCTTTATCATTTTTATTTCCGTCATGTCATGATCGGAGCTTCGAAACAGTCGAATGGTAAGGGCCTAATATATAGGGCATCCCCGATTTAGTAGTAGTTAAGTCGTCGGCCTGTAATCAAGGAGATACGGGTTCGATACACGGGAGAGTGGTTCGGATACCATTTTTAACTGGTCAATCCTGATTAGCCTATCTTTGCATAAAGTATATTTAGAACTCAAGTTAGCGCAATCACATAACATTTCGGTTTCTTGAAGGCAATTGGGGAGCTACGTGGACTAGCAGGTTCCGATCGAGAAAACCAGATAACAGCGGCAATGCGATTCGATGTGCTGACCACGTGTCAACCAATGAGGAAGTCTATTAACGGACCGTTGTTATTGAAGGAACCTTTTGCCACGGAGTTAGTGCATCGTAACTGTTACGGAGATAATTAATATATAAATTGAGCGGGTAAATACTAATAAAACAGGCTGTTATACTAACCACTACATCGGCTTGTATTGTGTTCACGCTAAACGGGGTTAAATTCTGTTACTGGGTGATAGACCAGTATTATGATGTGCAAGCTGCGAAGTTATGTAACAGTGGCGTATCTAGAAGTAGTTTTAGAGGGACGTAGTCTTATTTTTGATCAACTTTCCTTTCAAAACACGTAAAATATAGGAAAAGATGGCAGGATCTAGGAGTGGTAAAAATGACTCATAACTCCCTTATGCTTACATTCCTTTACTACATTTATGTGCACGCCACTGAAAGTTGGTGAATACAGACCACAAGTGGAGAGGGTTCCTTATTAGCGATAACAGAAGCGGGGTGTAAGGGATGATTTTCCTGTAAACATCAAAATTCCACGAATTACACCCTGTACTCAGGAAAGGGGGGGAGGGTTGCCACTAAGCTATCTTATGCTATAACCTAGGGTCGCACATAAATGAGGCCCTGAAGGGGCAGAAGTGAAAAAGACCATCGACTATTTTCTTAATGTTGTGATAATAGCAGATTAGAACATGTCAGATCCCTTTTACCTGCTTATTTTATGAATGAACGTAGAAGGAAGGAGTTTCTAGCGGTTAAATAAGTTCTTACATGATGATCCTATTTTCAAAGGTCACGTCACATAAACAATATGTACAATTGTTCCTCGTAAAAACGAATGTAAACATTTTAAATACCAAAAATTAAAAGTCAAGTGAAGTGGAGAGATACTAACGGTCCAAATCAACATGCTTGTTTCTTGGTTAATTCGCGTCCAGTGTGGCTACCGTAATGTAATGTTGGTTTCTGTTCCTTTAGTGCGTGTGCAGTATTAGTGTGGTATGGGGAAATGCATATTGAAAGTGGCAATTTTAAAAGAAACTGAAATTTACTGAATAATTTATAATCAGACGTCTATATTTTAAAATTTACAAGTGTTATTAATACAGAGCACGCAATTAGTGGAAGTGAAGTACCATGAAAACAAAACGGTTAATAATAATAATAATAACAATAATAATATCGACAGGGCCTAAAACAAGGGATAGTCCAGGAGCCCAAATTTTATAAATCCCACTCTGCCTGGACTACAGTCAGTCTGTATTGCGCACTGTCCCTACGTATTTGTTATTGCCCGCGCATCAATTACAACCTAATTTTCGCGATTGGGTAAAAGAGACAGAACGGAGAAGTAAAATAAATCAAATCAATCAGTAGGGAAAAAAAGTAAAATCCTCCCCTGTGCTTTGTACCACGCCATGATGGCATATACGGGGTGTGGAGTTGGGCCCCACACTTTCTTGGTCACAGCCGAAGCCCTGGCCGCCCCCAGAGTTTCCTCCAGCTACCCACTTTGTACGACGCTGGGTGGGCGCCAAGGCCGCTTGAACAGGTGTAAAAAATCCCGGTTCTCCCTCGCCTGGTAGTCAGACGCCCTAACGACCGAGTTACTGCGGCAGTACAAAACGGCAGCAAATGGCTGTACCTTTCTCACATTGAGGATTCCTGTGGCAAGTCTCGCATATAATATGAAGGTTAGAATGAACGATGAAACAGACTTTTGGAACAAACACAACTTCTATCCAGGATGCGAACCTAGGAGACAGAGTTATGTAGCGCGTCATGCTAACATTTCAGCCACAGAGCCGAACTGAAATACTTTGTAATTGGGCGAGTGATTCCCGACACTTACACGATACAACTGGGAAGATAAAAAGGACTGTTGCATTGGCGCCTTGAAGTCTGCGCAGAGCATTCAACCATATCAGTTACAATACCTCAACTTGATTTCATGGTTTCAAGGTAAATAGTATGTTGTGTTTCTGCCGTACAACTTATAGATTTGCATCAATAACATAGTGTTAATGCGCAGGGATATGTGAAAAATGCCAACGTTGGGATATCCGATAAAATAAAAGAAATGATAATTCAAGGATCGTGGATTAAGGGTGTTGCTTTGGTAACTGACTGCCGCAATTATAACTATAGAAAATTAAACGTTTGTAATTAAACTCGCCTAAATATTCTTGGTAAATTGTTTTGCATCTCCATACAAATTATTTAAACCCATCGTTTCTCAACCTATAGGGCGCGACCCACTGCTGGGTCCCGAGAGGGCGTTTTATGTATCGCGAAGTCGGGCTCGAAAATTAATTTATTGTGTCTCATAAAACTCTTATATTTAAATTACTATGATATATTGCTTTAACAATTCAAATTTAACCCGTCTTGTACGTACATACTCTAAACTCTGCATGTGTATTATTTACGCTCTACCATTGTTTTTTACCGGCATCTCTCAATTTCAGCATGTGTTATTAGTTAGACTATAGTAAATTAGTGTTTTAAATTACATATTTACTTTTCTAGAATCAAGTATGCGTAATTTGTTAACGCAAGTGTAAAGGAGGGTTTCTTAAAGAACTCGATGTTAGCAAAAATATGATATAAACTCGGTGCACACCCCTTCAAGTAATTCTGCCAGCGCCCATTTTTATGGGTTCCGTGAAGCGTAATATCCTTCAAGATGGATCCCGGGCTGAAAAAGTTCGAGAACCACTTATTTAAAGATAATATATATTTTGAGTTTGAGACACCAGAGAGGGTGAAGTGGCGGTTTTTGAAGGACTGATGAATTTGCCGCATTATTCCTACAAGCGAATGGGTGGGGATATGTGCACAAAATGTAAATACTCGTATTTAAAACGCCAGTAACAATAAAGAAATAGAGAGGAAATTGTTTTCAGCACTCTGTCCTCAATATTTTGTATGCATATACATAAGAAGCAAGGACTTGAAGTTTCTTATGGGATAAATGAACAATTACGTGCAACCCTCCCCTCCTACCACCAGAAAATCTTTGGCACTCTGCTACCAAGGGACTCTACCATAACTTTGCGCTTTTAGTCAGAGGAGACGTGTTTCTTCACACATTCACTGACATACTAGTCATTCACGAAAATCTACGCTCTTGAAGGTCATTCCCAATCAGTGACATTATGAATAGAAATGCGGAAATATAGCTCGCACACTTTGAAACAGTGTTCATTAAGAATAACCCAGGAAGCTTTCACGTCGAACGGTGCTGAAACTTAGTTCACGTCAAAATTCACGTCTTGTCGAATTGTATTACTTGTCTCCATCTGTCTCCACATTGCGTGAATTTTACCGTGAACCAATCGATCACGGTTAAGCTCTGGCAATTAGTAATATTTTATTATTACTGCAAGAATTGTCCATTACTGATAGGCCTAATACGTGAATTTCATTCCATGCCCGTTACCTTTATCATTTTATGAACAAAAGTAATTCAGAAACATTGGTAGGGATCATCGACAAGGAACAATGTAATTAATTTTATTTTTAAGCAAATATTCACAGTTGAAAATTTGATAAACAAGAAATGGTGGGCCTGTCCCTCTGGGAATCCAGTATCAATCAACTTTTCTATGAGCAAGTGAACTATGAAGAAGAACGCTGTTCCCTCGTCATAGTACAGGATCACCGACCTGTGCTCGGAACGAGGCACCGGGGCTGATACTTTCTCAATTTCACTAGGCCACCCAATATATTTTTTAAAAAATTGAGACGTTTCGGCACAGGCGAAAGTATTAGATTTCCCAGTTAATCCGCCCATGATAAATGTACATTGCATAGGCTATTTTACGCTTAATGGAGAGAGTTTCTTCTATCTCTGTGTCTCATTTTGGTTATTTGACGTTTCTCTTCACCTTAGAATGATGAAGTAATGCCATAATAATCGCACAAACACAATGAATCGTCACATTGTTATAAAAATGGCAGCGTTCAACGTTGGCTTCGATTTAGGGGACAGTTGCTCCCCATTTTTTGCCTCCGCACTAGGCCTCTTAATGCTATAGCGGAACCTCGAGCAAAACAACCTGCGCAGACCCGCGAATCCTGTGCACCGTACCCCCCGCGAGTAGAGGAGGGGGAGAGTGGGCCATGCTTCCTTATGGCCCGATGTGGAGGGAAGAAGGAGAGCTGAGCGGGGACTTTTCGTCCCAAGGATTTTTCCTTGTGGTCGATCTATAGGCCTTGTCTACCAAGAGAGAGTAAACTTTCCTTGTCCCCCCCGTTTGGCACCAAAAGTTGCCAAAAGGCCACCACTAGTCGTAAACATACACTTGTGAGGTTCTATCTATACCCCTTAAAAATATGTTGTTCAGCCCCCCCCCCCGAAAGAAATTTCTGGATACGTGCCTGATTGCAAGCTTATTTTGTGTAAGTAAATGTTTTCTTTTCCTTCCCTGATTCCTGCTCTTTGCTGACACTTCTCCAGACTTCGAGCCGTCATGCACTGAGACAGCCTACAAAAGCATTCTTCCAAAACTTGTTTCTGTTCGACGCTCAAATGCTAGGGGGCAATAAGGCATTAGATCGCATCGTTCCTCAACCTATGGGGCGCGACTCACAGCTGGGTTCCGACGGGATGTTTGGCGGGTAGCGAAGTCGGGCTCGAGAATTGATTTACTGTCTTAAAAATCTATTAAATTACTAAGATATATTGTTTCATCATTTTAAATTCAACCCGTGTTGTACGCAGTCTACATTTCTGTTATGCGCACCCTACCATTGCATCTCTCAATTTCAGCCTTTTAAATTATATATGTATGGAACTTTTCTAGAATGAAGTATGTGAAATTTGTTTAAGCAAGCGTAAAAGACGGCTTCTTAAAGTACTCGATATTAGCAAAAATACAATTATAAACTGGGTGCACACCCCTACAAGTAAATCTGCCATGCTTGTGCGTCCAGTGAGGTGCTGTATCCTTCAAGGTTGATCCCGGACTGAAAGTGGTTGAGAACTACCTGATTAGAAGTTTCAAGATGGCTGTCAATTAAAGTCAGCGCCAGGGTGCAGATGCAGTCCTGGAGGGCTTTAAGAGCAAATTTGGAGAAAACCGAATGACACACAGTACAGACAGATGCCTTTATCAATTTTCTGAAAATTTATCCAAATGCTGTTTATACGGCTTTACTAAAAAACACCTCGTTACGTGTTGCCGAACGACGTTCATACATTGCTAAACACATTATTAGAGTTCAGAGTCAAAATTATTTTGTTATGCGATACAGTGTTGTAACGAGGCTACAAAAAGCGATTTTACCTAGGCCTGATCATCGTATATTAATTTGAGAATGTGACTTCTCGTCGTACTGTCCACTTGCTTATGCCAAATCACAGGAATGTAAAAGCTTTAATAAGAGAAATTGGGGGAGAAATTATCTCACCCAAAAGAATTTTTGAAGCGTTAGGTCACTGTAACATCTAGAAAGAATAGATTTGGTGATTATAACTTGCCTCATAATTGCAAGACAAACTACATCGTTGAAAATTAATATCACTGTCGAATTATCAAGAACGATTGATTGATTGATTTGCTTTATTTTACTTCGCTTTTTGTGCCACTTTTGGCTAATTTGCAAAGATAGCGATGAGTGATGGTATGGTGAAATTGATGAATGGACATCAAACATCCATGTCCAGGCCGGGATTGAATCCGGGGCCCCTAGTGTCGTAGCGTGATGTGTTAACCACTCCGCCACGGGGGTCGACTTATCAAGAACGAAACAAGTTTTAAAATATTATATTTCGTATGTGGAAATACTGCATTTGCCCCCCCCCCCGGTTTTGTAACCGAATCGCCGCCACTTAAGCACAAGAAGACGAATTCAATTTTCTCATGATGGACAATACACACATATTGTAATGTCTCCCTTGTCGTCCGTTCGCACACCTATGAGAAGGATTGTTACTGCTGCGGCTTTCCATACAAAGTGTGATTTAGAACGGTCTTCTTATCCTGAACAGGTATTTAACTTTTGAAAGATCCTAGGTGATTACTTTGTAGTTCTGCCTCTTAAGGGAGGAGTTGAATGATGCATGTATACAATTGATGAATAACCCAACACACAGAAACTCTCAGGTCGTTATACTTGACTCAACTTTTTATTAATTTTTATTATGAACTTCACTTTTCTGCCACTTTTGACTAATCGCGACGATGAGGATGAAGTTGATGAAGTAACACTCACATCCATGCCCAGTCCAGAATTGGGAACAATGGGAGCCGGCGACAAGTAAATCGAGTTCACAACCGTTGACTTCGTAGTATCTTATTCTACAGACAAAGCCGTTGATCCCCGTTTATCTGCTCGTCCCCCCTTCGAGTTTGCGTGATCAAAGGTTTATTTACCGGTGGGAGCTCGAACATTTCCGTCGATTGAAGTTCTGACCACGTGTTAACCAATTAACAAGCATTTGTTATACAGGGACGTCTTGCCACGGAGTTTATTCATCATAACTGTTATGGAGATGATTAATAGATAAGATGGGCGGCAAAATATTAACAAAACAGGCTAATATCCTAACCACTAGATCAGCTTGTACTGTGTTTCACGCTAAACAGAGCCGAATTCTGTCACCGGGTGATTCAAGCGTGTTACGATGTGCCAGCTGCAAAGTTATGTAACAGTGGCATATCTACAAGGAGTTTTAGAGCAACTATCCTAAAAAGAAACTCCAAATTTAGGAAAAGATTGCACGATCTTGGCGTGGTAAGAAATAACTCATGCTCACATCCCTTTACTACATTTATGGGTACGCCACCGAAAGCGTGGGATTTCCTTATGTAACGATAACAGGAAACGGGGTGTAAGGGATGACTTTCCTGCAAGCGCTTCTCTTCCACGTATTACACCCTGGACTCACGGAAGGGTGAGTGGGGGGTTGCCACTAGGCTATCCCAGGCTATAACCTAGGGCCGCACAAAAATGAGACGTACATGGAAGAAGTTTCTAGCACTTAAATAAGTTCTTACATCATGACCCTACTTTCAAAGGTCACGTAATAAAATAATATGTACAATTTTATTGCTCGAATATAAACAGTTGTTCCTCGAAAGAACGAATGTAAACATTTTAAATGCCGACAATTAAAAGTCAAGTGGAGGGATATTGACGGTTGAAATCCTTGTTTCTCGGTTCGCGTCTGGTGTGGCTACCGTAATGTAGTGTTGGTTTGGTTTCCTTTAGCGCGTGTGCGGTATTAGTGTTGTATGGCGAAATACATATTGAAAGTGGCAGCTTTAAAGGAAAACGAAGTTTAATGAATCATTTTTAATCAGATGTATCGATATTTTAAACTATAAAAGTGCTATTAGTACAGAGCATGCAATTAGTGGAAGTCAAGTACCATGATAACAAAATTGTTAATAATAATTATAATAATGTCGACAGTGAACAAAACAAAGGATATCGTAAGGGCCTAAATGTTATAAATCCCGCTCTATCTGCACTACATTTTGCAGACAAAAGGGGTTTTGGCGTCTAAACTCACAATCAGTCTGTGTGTTGCATACTGCCTACTTTGAAACAGTGCTTGTTAAAAAAAAAAAAAAAAACAACGAAACTTGGTTCACGTCAAAATAGAGGCCTAGCAATCTTTGTCGAATTGTATTCCTCGTCCCCATCTGTCTCCATATCGATGGCGGGCCAATCGTTTCACGGTTAAGCTCTCGCAATTAGTAATATTTTATCATTACTGGAAGAATTGTGCGTTAGCTTTCCTTTCCTTTATGCTTACTTGTGAAATCTCGATTATTTATTTCAATTTCACTGGCTTTTATAGTTTTTATTCTTATTTTTAACATACGTATATTGTATTTTAACCTGTTCAAAAGATGTAACTTGTTTCTCTAATATGTAGACTTGAAACACGACCAATTTGTACTATTTTTATACCTTACTCAAACCTGTTCTTCCAACAAAAATGAATTGTGTTATTTAAGTCACGACTTTACAATCTTAAGATCTGTAGGAATTGAACAGGAAAGAGTCTCAAATTACATTAGCTTTACCTTTTATCGGCTACATTTGAATTGTACCTATTCTGCCTCAAGAGGAAAAGACAGAAGAGGCTAGGTGCCAGTCAAAATGTTGAATGAATGAGAATCTGACCAAAGAACCCTTGCAGAAATATTATACGTATAAGACATGATTGCATGCATGAAACCATTGTTTAACAAAATAACTGCAGTTAAGACTGGAAGAAGTTTTATATTATCCCTAGCTTATCCCTGGCGTACAATAAACGTAGACAGACTACTTACATAAGGGAGGCCTCAGAGGCCCACACATTTTCTTCTTCTTTAACATTAAAATTCAAGAAACAATTTTTTAAATGAATAATTTCTTCCTTTGTTGTTCATATAGCTGCAGTTATATAATATTGCACGAGTGTCACACAAATTTTATCATTCACTAAACCTGAAAATAACATGTTAATGTTGAATCAATGATTTTTTTTGTTTACATATGAGCAGTTCTATAGCTGTTATAATAATTACATTAATTACCATAATTACCAACCAATTGTACACTGTTACAAGGTACACAAGTACCTTGGCGGAACATACATCTGTATTAGGGCTGATAGGCCCTCAAATTAAATTTTCCTCGTATGTACGTTACCTTCATCATTTTATGAACGAAGGCAATTGGTAGCGAACATTGTAATTGACTTTAATTTATTTTCAATTTTTTTTATATACAAACATAAACAGTTGAAAATTCGATAAAAAATAGGTGGTGGGTTTGGAGTCTCTCCTTCCCCCCTGCCCATCACGGATAAGCTATTGCTAAGAATAAATCATTTTAATTAAGAGCGCGGGGGAAGGGGCTGTAGTGAAACTAAGTAGGTTATACACAATACAGTAGGGATCCTGGCTCCCACGGCAGTCCCGTGGATGATCTAAGGTCAATTTTTTCCGGCCTTGTCCATGCATAAAACGTCTCTGGAGCTCACCCAGCCTCAAACAAACGGGTGCCTAGGGTTAAACTTGGGGGGGGGGGTTAAAGGCGGCAAGAACGTGCTGCTGATCACATCACCTCCAAATTGGCCTAGACTGAAGAGTATGTGAGGCCCTGCACATCTCTTTAGATAGTCTGATGGTCTGGTCATTGCTACGACACTAAACAAAATGCTGAAGGACTACATTTAGAATATAATCGTTATATTTGCTTTGTACCTTCAATCACTGCCACGAGAGCTGTAGCTGCAATGCCTATCAAGTGCTTTTTCCGAAACGTTTTCCGAGATCATGGCGGTGGAAAGTGAACCACTGAGCCTCTAACGGGGGGGGGGGGGGGCAACGGCGGATCGCATCATGTGATACCTTTACCACTACGTCATCGGGAACAATTGCAATAGCGGACAGCAGTCACACTATTTCCCCATCTTTCTTTGCAGTTGACCTTAATTATTTGTGCAGTGAACTTGAAAGAAATAGGGAGTACTTATTTCCCAACTAACTGTCCCATGCACACGCCACTGTTGGTTGGGCTTGTTCACTTAGAAGCGAAACCGAAACTCGAGCTCTCTAGCACACAAGTGGCGATACAACTCCAGAAGGTTTTGCGCCAGGGACAGAGAACGGTTTAGCAACTGAGGTTCGGTTGGAACCTGCATTTCTACAGTCGTGGCTTTGTTCCACTGCTTTGGTTGCGATGGAGTATTTTGACAGCTGTCTGTATTTCGCTGCAGATTTGTTGCAAGGGGTAATAAAAGAATGTTAATGCTAGTATTACCTCGTGTGATATAACATGGATTATTATCTCTCTTTGGATAAAATTAACAACGGCAAGATAGCAAAGTATTTAATCAGAAATCATCAAAATGCATACAGCATTTACTTGTCTTTACCTTTTGATGTATTACCAAAGGAATTAGCTGTCTTTGTTTTCAAATACTGCCGATACTGTGCGTAAATGCAGTCAGTAACCCTGCCCCCAAAATGGTATGTTTACTGTATCTTCCAACGCTCTCTATTTCTAACTATTTACTTATTGGCTTCCTTAGGCAGATGAAACTGATATGCGAATTCGAACCCAGAATTTTTGGAGCTATGATTATGAGTCGCAGTCATAGCTGCGATATATAAAAGAAAGTTTAGATTACAATTCTGTTGAAGTAGGAGAATATTTCGTAAGTAACGAAAGCGCTTTGCTCATATCAGAATAGCACCTTTCAGTAAACAAAGGATTCATTTGTGTTTGTGTTTTAAGTGCACTTTATGCACAGTGTGGGTAGACCTACAGTGTAAAGTGAAATCCGAACCACTATGTGCCTCCACCGGCTATCGAAGCCGGGACCCCTTGATTACAATGCGACGACGTTACCACTACGCCAACAGGGAGGTCCCAGTAAACAAACAAACGCAATACGAGTACAAAGAAGTGTAACAGTGTAAAATTTACTTTCTCTTGTTCTACCTACTAAACACCCGATATCATCACACATTCAAACACCATCCCTAGTTTTGGTTATCGTCAATATTTCCTTGCACACACGAAGCAAATGAAAATTGATATGTCAAGGCATGGTGGTGAGTACGGGGGGTGCCAGTGGGGTCTGAGTGTCCTCTCATATGTCCTCAAAAAATAAAATATGTAAAAACAACCATTACAATAATGAAAATAATGTCCCCTGCGCTGCCTCCAAATTTGAATGTTAACAGTTGGGTCGGTCGAGAGTTACAACTGAGGCCTCCCCTCTGTTCGATACCCTGCCCTGTGGAGGCACATAGTGGTTCGGATCCCACTTTAAATTGTAGTTCAGTCCCAATTAGCTTTACTGTGCAGAAAGTGGACTTAATAAAATACTTACCAAATTCAATCAATCAATCAGTCGAGTTAGTGCCGGTAGGGTGAAGAGACTTGCAGCCAAAGCTGGAAACCATCTGGAGAGATGACCTTTCGTTCGGGATTCACAAGAGATGAGAGGAAATAATTGAATGCTTGTCGAGTTTCAAACAAATGATGTTGACTAATACAATTAAATGCAATGGTAACAATACCCACAATAGTTTCCAAAATGATCTACGTAATCTGTACGATGTTTCTAGACGAGAAACATTCTACTTGAGAGCAAACAGGTTTCAAAGTAGACTTCGATTGATTTGATTTATTTAACATCGCATTTCCACTACTTTTGGGTAATTGCGAAGATGAGGGTGAATGGTAATACGATCAGATTGATGAAGTAACAATCACAAACCTACATGGACGATACAACCCAGGCACCAGAGCCTCGTTAGTCTGATAAATACAGTTCAGGGTCAGACTCCAAGATCCAAGACACACATTTTGGCGAAGTACAAAATAATTTTAACTATATTCTTCTTATTATTATTCAATTTGTTCGACATAGCATGCAGTTTTTCTTGCATAACAATTGTGTTACTGAATTCTAATTAGATTTTTTATGTGTAAATATTTAGCGTACTACATACTGCACGAGAAATTACTCTACTCGATTTATATAGGGCCTCCTTAATCTGTTTTTCGGGGGGGGGGGGTGCAAAACTGATATAGCAGTCACCGTTTTGCTGGTGTGTATTAACGCTTTTCGTATAGTAACGTTATCGGCCTGTAATGAAGATGTCTCCGATTCGATTTTCAGTGGCGGCACATATAAATAGTGTAAATACCGTCACAACTCACAATAATAGGAAAAGCTGTGCTAAGGTGATAATGCATACCCATAAACAATAAGGTCAAATATTTATCTTCATATACCTAATGGTTTCTGTGAACCATCTCCCATGCAGGCATATGTGTGTGATGGGTAGGGAGAGGAGAGCGTATAGTTTAGAATTCTATTACTTACGTGTTAAGTGACATTTCAAAAGCTGAATATCTGTTCCTCAGCATCATGAAACATGACCTTGAGACTCCGTATCGTATCGTTAACTAAATAAGGACGGAGAAAAGGATGGTAATTGGACATTATTGATTGTTTTGGTGTACTTCACTTTTCTTTTCTGCCACTTTTGACTAATCGCGAAGATAAGGATGAGTTCTGGATTTCTCCCTATATTTTAGTCGCAATTAGTAACCGTGCACAGTTTTTTAAAGTAAACGCTTCCTCCACAACTACATAAGTTTGAGTAGAAAAAAATAGTTACAAGGAACACAGACATTTGCTAGTAAAAAAAAGCGTGATCTGCGCGCTTTACAAAAGTACTAGCAACATTTTTGCTTGGTAATTAACAAATCACCCAACTTTTTAACGGCTACGGCCACTAGGCCTAACTACATATAACAAAGCGTCACAGATTCAACTACAGTTTCTGCCTCGTTCGATACTCTCATCACGGGAATTTAAACGTCATTTCTACAGCAATTCTTTTCTCAAAAACCACGACAGTGCAGTTATGCAACGTGCGTGTATAAATTCCAG
Organism: Lepisma saccharinum; assembly: GCF_977018435.1. Taxonomy (NCBI): domain Eukaryota; kingdom Metazoa; phylum Arthropoda; class Insecta; order Zygentoma; family Lepismatidae; genus Lepisma; species Lepisma saccharinum. The sequence continues at coordinate 228,744 of NW_028142940.1, forward strand.
CCACAGAAGATCCTCCATGTGGAGATAAAGAGTGTGTGCCAAATGGCAACCGTTGCGGAGAAAGCGGGACGGGACGGATAAAGCCGCGTTTACACCGAATGTTACCTACAAATGTTATCAACATTTTGTTACCAACACGGTTAAGAACAGACATTGCCAACAAATGTTGGTTGCCATAACACTACTTTCACTTTATTTTTGTTAATAACTTTTGTTAACATTTTGGCTGCAAGAAGCCGACTGTGGAGGAAGTTGATTACTCTCTGTGGCAACATGAGTCATTTTGGCGCAACAGAGAAGACAGAAGATTCTGGATGAGACCTTCACTGCGGGCAGGAACTAATTGTAGCGGAAGTGTCCTTTGATCTTTACCGACTTCTAGTGGATAACAACATTTCTGTTTCCAACACGGGAAATCTGTTGCTAACATGAGATGTTGATAAGAAATTCATAAGCGTTTTTCGAAATATTACCAAAATTTGCTGGTGACGTGTGTGACCAACCCCGGTGTAAACGCGGCTTTACAGCATGGATAAATACTGGAAAGTTTCGGTACAAAGTTTGCTTTCCAATAGTTTTGTTATCCTGAATTGGTATTGAACTACAGCTAGGATCGTAGCAGTTAGTCAACACACTATTCTGTTCATCATTTGAAACTTTTCAGGTACTAAAAAAGCACATTAACAGTCGAAATAGACGATTACGTTACATTTACATGTAAATGTAATGTAATTGTTTGAGCAATGTTAATTTGTTCGAGCAATAAAACGTAAATAAGAATTTTAGAACTAAGAATATGATTTACATTTATTGATTATAAAGTACATTGATTGAGTTGGTGTTTTAAAGTCTGTTTTATGCACAGTAAAGCTAATCATGACTCGAACTACAGTTTAAAGTGGTATCTGAACAACTATGTGCCTTCACCGGGTATGGAACCCGTCGAACATTTACTGCAGCTGCGCTACCAGCAGATGCAACCAGAAAACAACGACGCGACGGGAGACGTGCACGTTGTCATGTTGGTTCGAAAGGTTTGAAAAGTTGCATTTGTTATTGAATGTTTGTTTCCAAGTGACAAGTGTCGCTTCTCGCTTCGCTCGGGAAGCTCCCCAAGACTCGTACGGGATTCGAACACAGGATCCCTAGTCGTAGAACACGGAACCAAGTATTTATACTTCTCAAAGTTAACTGCTTGATCGCAATCCTTAACTACATTCAATTTCAATGTAGTTCTTTTTTTAACAGTCGTGTTTGGCAACACTGATAAGTGAAGCGAAGTTTTTATTCTCGCCCTGCAGCCACGGCGAGACCCTGGATGTCTTCTTGCGACTTTGCTACACGTATTGGACGTTTTCTGTAATCGCTCGCTCTCTTTAACGTGCGACTAGAAGAGAGGGAATTTTCCCCTGTGTCTGTTGTCACGGTATCTTACGCTTGATCTCTCCATTGCGTAAGTTTCACAAAGTAGGAACTTGCTGTTTGTGTGTGTGTGTGTTCAAAGTTCAAATATAGAGATAACATACAAATACTTACGCAGAGATATTCGAATTATCATATGCGTATAATGCATTTTCATATACATAAAACAACCGAGAGAACAATGAAATGTACATTTGATAATGGTCCCCAACAGAAACTTTGAGGAAGGAGAAAAACCTCGAGTTGAAGACATCGATTTCATTCCTCTTTGATAAATAATGCCTGTAAACAACATGTACTTGCCTTCTATGATATTAATGAAAATATTAATTCCACTGTAGTAAACACTACTTGCTAGATGGCAAAATAAAATATAAACTATATAAATACTCTTCCCGTTTCTAAACCTGATAATTTATAGCCGTGTATTTGATTGCATTTCATAATTAATAATGCAATGAAGTAAATGGTCACACAGTATTCAGGTATAGTGGAAGATAGAGCATTCCTTCCCTCGGTGTGGTCTTTATAAAACAATATTTACAAAGTTATAGAAGCAAATGTACTTGAAAGGACAGCGAAGCGTTAGGTAGATTTTATGCCATCAAAATATATGTGGCGACTGCTACAAAAAAAGTAAAGTTCCCCCTGTGTATGGCAACGTGCCGTGACACCATTCGATCAAATGATATGGCTCCACACATTCTCGATCTCTGCCGTAGTGAAGAAGACATGAATGATCAACACCACGCGCTGATGTAATCTAGGGATCCCGGGTTCGACACGCGGTGGAGGCACATGGCACAGTGGTTCGGATCCCACTTAACTGTAGGTCCAGTCCCGATTAGCCTTACTGTGCATAAAGTGGACTTAAAATTCCAAAAATTCCAATGAATCAAAAACCACGCTCTGATAAAGCATTATAAAGGGAAGTCTCCTTGAAACGAACGTATTCAGTTGATTCGACTATATTGCAGCTGACCTTCGTGGAGGAAAGGTTAGCACAGTGTATTACGACGGTACGTGGTTTCGGTTCGAATCCCGGTCTGCTCATGGGTGTTTTTTTGACGGTGCATTTCATCATATTATTACTCGTCTTCGTCGTTTGGATTAGCCAAAAGTGAAAAAAGCGACGCTAAAAATAATCTAATAAAATGTATTCACTATTTACCTTCCGGGTTCCATGAAGAAGTGGCTACGAAGCTAAAGCCCTACTTTTGAATCCCGGGTAAGGAATGAATATGTCATCGTGTTCGTTCTGATTCCACCATTAATGCGCATTAACGATTAACCTACTACGTAGAAATACGCTTAAAATAAACGTAAATATACTTCAAGCGGGGTAGGAGAAAGTCTTTACGGACCTTGCCCTTAATAAAAACCTTGATTAGAAAGTGACATCGTTCTTAGTCCATCATTTATATATGCATAGAAAGATTTCAACACTGGGAAATATACAATATTACAGGATTATAAAAGACAATTATAAAATCACTGTAAAATTTAAGAACGATAAGGAGTTACGAGGATTTCCGAATAATTCGTTCCGAGTAATGTTCTTGTCCTAAAAACTTAGAAGAATCAGGTAATTAACTTGAGGTTTTATTTTAAATCTACTTTATGTACAAATAGGTTAGTCATAGTGGACACCTACAGTTTAAAGTTGAATCATAACACTATCCCCTTGCTTACAAAGGGACATGTGAAAAATGCTAACGTTGGGATAACCGTTAAAATAAAATAAATGATATTTGCATGATGGTGGATTAAATGTCTTGCTTTAGCTGACTTTCGCAGTTATAACTATCGAAAATTAAATATTTGTAGTTAGGTTCGCCTAAAATATATTGGTTGTTGGTTGATTTGGTGTTCACTTTATGCACAGTAAGGCTACCTAAAATATATTGGTAAAATGTTTTACATTTTCACACAAATGTCAAGTTAATGTACTTGAAGGTTATATATAGTGTAAGTTTGAGACATCACAGAGGGTGGAGGGATGGTTGTTGAAAGACTGCTGAATTCGCCGCATTATTCCTACAAGGGGAGGGGGAAACTCTGCGTTCAAAACGTAAATATTCTCACCTAAAACGCTAGTGGCAACAAAGAAAGAGGGGAGAATTGTTTTCATCACTCTGTCCTCAATATTTAGCATGCATGGACTAGTACATGAGAAGCAGCAACTTGAACTTTCCTAAAGTATAAATGAAAAATCTGCTGCTACCAGGGGGCTCTGTATACTGGGTTCTACTCGTAACGATGTTTTCACATGTTGACTCACATGCTAGTCATTCATGAAAGTCTGTGCTCTTAGTAGGTCATTCCTAATCAGTGACATGAATAGATATTGATATTTTTTAACATTAAAATTCAAGAAACTATTTTCTAATGAATAATTTCTTCCTTTGTAGTTTATATTAGGTGCAGTTATGTAATAATTACAATAATTGCAAAATTATCATCATTGAAAAAAAGAGAACCAATTGCACGAGTTTTACACATATTTTATCATTCTCTAAACCTCAAAATAATATGTTAATATTGAATCAATGCTTTTTCTTGTTCACATCACATCACCATCACCTCTAAATTAGCCGCGATTGAAGGGTGTGTGAAGCCCTACACATCGTTTTATCTAGTCTGATAGATAGTATGGTCATTGTTAAGAGGTAAAAGAAAGGTAAAGTGCTTCCCAGTGCTTAGCACTACGCCATGAAGGCGTATAGGGGGTGTGGGGGTAACGCCCCACTGTTAAGAGACTAAACAAAATGCATGACTACATTTAGAATATAACCGATATATTTGCACCTTCAAGTGTGTTTACAACACGCTCCGAAACGTTTGTCGGAATCATTGCAATGGGTGTGATTTCGTGTACATAATTGTGGGGGACGTTGTTGGCTGAATGTCATACAATGGAAACAGCCGCTGAGGCTGTAATGGTGATCGAACGCCGGACCACATCATTATATGTGATACCGTTACCACTACGTCATTGGGGACAATTGCGATAGCATTCAACATTTACACTATTTCGCCATCTTTATTTGCAGTTGAAGTTAATTTTACAGCGAACTTGAACCATATTAGGAGTACTGTATTCCCAACTAATTGCCCCCATGCACACGCCACTGTTGCTTGTGTATATAAGTGTTCACTCACTTACAAGCGAAACCGAAACTCGAGCTCTCAGCGAGACAACTCCAGTCTCTTTGGCGCCTGAAACAGACGTTCGGTGGAACCTTCATTTCTACAGTCGTGGCCTTTGTCCCACTGCTTTGGTTGCCATGAAGTATTTTGACAGGTTTCCGTCGTTCGCTGCAGGATACATGCAAGGCGTAACAGAAGAATGTTAATGATATGCATATGATATAAAATGGTGATTACGATTCGGAAATTAATACATGATTCTCTTCCGATAAAATTAACAACAACGAAATAGTAAAAAAATATTTAACCAGAAATCAACCTTTTGATATATTACCAAAGCAATTACCAATCTTTGTTTCTTAATACTGCCGATACTGTGCGTAAATGCAGTCAGTAGCTACCCCCTGCCCCCAAAATGATATGTTTATTGTCTCTTTATATATATATATATATATGGTTCTAATTAATTACTTATTTGCCACATACGACAGATGAAATTGACATAGGAATTCGAAGCCGAATTTATTGTGCTAAGAAAATGAGTCGACACATTTAACAATCATTACGTACTTTAACTTTTGCAGGAAGTCATAACCGAGATATATAAAACAACGTCTCGATTATAATTCTGTTGGTTAAAGTTGGATAATTTTTCGTAAGTAGCGAAAACGCTTTGTTCCTTTCCGAATAGAAACTTTCAGTAAAAAGAAATTATAGATTGATCGAGTTCGTGTTTTAAGTCCACTTTACATACAGTATAGTTAATAGGGACTAGACCTACAGTTTAAACTGGAATCCGAACCGTTTTATGACTCAACTGGTTATCGAACCCCCCGGGACCCCTTGATTACAAGGCGACGACGTTACCACTAAGCCAAAAGGGAGTACCAGTAACATATATATATATATATATATATATATATATATATATATTATGAGTACAAAGAAGAGTAACAGTGTAAAATTTATTTTCTTTGCTCTATTAGACACCCGATATTAACACACTTTCAAACATCATCTTGTACATAATGAAGCAAATTAAAATTGATATGTGAGGGCATAGGAGTGAGCACGGGGGTTGCCAGTGGTGCATGAACACCTCCAAATGCGTCCACAAAAATTAAGAATGTAGAATCAACCATTATAATAATAATGAAAACAATGTCTCCCCTGCTGTCTCGAAATTTTAATTTTAATGGTCGGATCTTTCTAAACTTAAAGCCAAGAGAGTGAGACGACTTGCAGCCAAAGCTATCCTCTTCTCTAAATTTAAGCTGCTCTTCCCTATCCTCTTCTCTACTCTGCTTCATAAATAATAAAAGTGTCGTGAGGCTAACGCTCTCTTTATTCTCCTCAGTTAATTTTTGAACACCCTGTGCAATTTTACTTTCCTTTTCTGACAGTGCGCAGCATATTGGAAAAAAAAAATCTTCTATGCAACTCAAATTTCGTAAATTCTTCTTCGCTCATTTTCGCGCAAGATTTATGGTACCACTTTTTACAAAAACTACATTCTATTGTCCCCTCATAACGAAGTTCATTGCCGCAACATTCAAGTATTTTATTCCAGCCTATTTCGGCTGTTTCGTCCTGAGAAGGAGATATCGACGTTCGAACCATGTTTGTACCACTGACCTACTTATCGCTAGCTCGCTAATCCCTTAATCCCTTACAGCTGCAACGGAAAAGTCTGCTCCCCCGATCAAACAGTACAGTTTTTTTTTTTCACTTTCTTATGTGAAACACAAATATTTTACACACAAATAATCCTATCTCAACTTATTATTAACAAGATTTCTTAAGACCCCTTGATTACAAGGCGACGACGCTACCACTGAACCATCGGGGAGGCCCAGTACATATTGTGCCAGAATATTTTAAATAGAAGGTATTAATTGTATTTTTGACTGTAAACACGAGAATCTAATAAAAATGTTCCTACATTTTCATCACGTTTTAATGAAGTCAAAAATACAATGTTCAAACTTTCTTGTAATACTTTTCTAGATATCCAAGTTACAAGATGTTGTAATTCCTCAATTATAACTTTGTTGAAACATTAATATATTTCTGTCATTGTAGTCATCATTTCTCAGCTAGGGTGTAGTAAACGTTCATGCAACATTCAACTCTTTAAAATTATGCACTTTTTGCATGAGGCCCGCCATCATAAATTAGGAGGGAGGAAAAGAAATTGATGACACGCTCACTCAACAAGAGGCCTTGCATCAGTGGTGCTTTCAAATCTGGACCGAATAACAATTACAAGAGTCAGAACGAGTTTACGCCATAGATTGAGCTGATGCACTCGTATCCGGACTGAAATTTTCTGTGTCTTATACAGATGACTGTAGGCATAGCAGTTTCGTCGACGATCAATATTTTCCAAATAATTGCCCTAAATCAAGAAATGTTCCAAAATAGTGGGACATTAAGTGAGATATAATATGTGGCTCCTTACAACTACATCCATACAACGCTGTAATGCACTTTACTTTACCCTTACATGTTTCACATTCATATTATTTATTAGTATTTTTTGTATTAAGAGCTCTACACCTTTCCAACGACATTCAAATCTAAAGTCTTAAAATACCACCATAAAATAGAGATTGTTCATTGTATGCTCGAAGGCTTGTTGCACTATGTATTAGTAGCAACATGTTTTGTGCTGCCAATTTGAAATGTTGAAAATGTTCCGTGTGTACGTCGATCCAAATTGTCTCTTTCAAGGTTAGTTGGTAAAGCTACACACAATAATAAAACTAGACCGTATATAATTGAGACAGTTAGCTTCTTGTGCTTTTGTATTTGAGTCTATGTTCTGCCAAGACGACACCGTCTACTTTTTATAAGTAATTAATTGAAAGCATTTCTTGTGACTAAGAAATGTCTCCCTATGTTGCTAATATCGGACTCTTGAGATAACAGTGCAGAATAGTGGTGTGTTCGTCTCTACCTCACTATGGTGAAGCCACTTGTTTTATTGCGACATGTTATGAGAGTTTTTTAGTCGACATTCCAAAAAAATGTAACGCAACATCAGTTTACGGTTGTGCTGTCACGGATACTTCTGGGTAGTAATGATTCCGTTGAAAGTTAATAGTGTTGCTACAACAAAGAAGTGTCCGTGACTCTACGATATGATTATTTACCAATAATATACTTCTCCCAACTCGGCCTCGAGAACGTTGGTTCTTTTCTCTTTCTTAATCGTGGTTGCGTATTGCAAGGGTGACGTGTTTGTGATATGGAGGTAGCAAGGTGATAAAAAGGGTTATTTTTTATCCTGCGTTTGAGACTGGGTAACTACATGAAGACGTACGATATTTAAACTTCTTGACTGTATGCTTGCTTTTGGTGCAGGTGGAACTCGTTTGTTTGAGTTGGTGTTTTCAGTCCGCTATATGTACATTAAGGCTAATCGGGACTGGACCTACAGTTTAAAGTGGAATCCAAACCACGAAGTGCCTCCACTAGGTATCGAACCTGGGACCCCTTGATTACAAGGCGACGGAGCAACCACTATGCCATTATTTTAAAGAATACCCTAACCGGAAGTATCCCCCTTTTTTCAATATATTCTCAAGATTTTCATTTCTCGGTTATTCTCAATTTTCATTTTTTCTCATTTGGACAAACACAAATACCCATGCCTTACCCGGGACTCGAACCCGGAACCCCTGGCCGTCGTAGCGCGCTGTGCTAACCACTCCGCCAAGGAGGTCGACTGGGCCATCGGGGAGGCCTTAGGTGTACTCGTACCCCTCCTACTTGACTAAGAGATGAACTACCGAAGTAAGAAAGAACCGGGCGTCCGGTAAAAAAGGCGCGAAAACGAAATGCTTGTGGTCTAGGTGATAGGACGCAAAGATACACCAGCAAACTTCACGGGTGACGTGGAAGTAGAGGTCAGGTGATGAACAGTTACTGTGATTGGGTGGTTGCAAGGAATGAGATTTATAAAACTTTTTATTGTTCGCTCTATTCGCGAAACAAACATTTCTGTACGCTTCACAACAAGTTTATACGTCAATCATTCATTATTACAATTATGCCCTATCTCAGGGGATCCCAAACTTTGTAGTTTTAAATTTTTTCCGCGACGCCCAAGTCAGAATGTAGGCATAGGCCTATCTAAAACTTGCAACGCTAAGTTAGTGTTGTTAGGTTGCTTGCCTTATGTTAAAAAATAAGCACATATTTCATATTCGGAAACAGTGTTTATGTAAAAAGGACTAAATAAGCAAATGTTTGGAACAATCATATCTAAAACCATCAGTACACTAACAAGTAAGTGGCATTTCAGTGAAATTATCGCACCCCGGGGCGCTAAGGAGCACACTTTGGGAACCACTGCCCCATTCAATATTGAATCAGTTTGTGAAGAAATGTTTAATTAAAAGAAATGTTTAATTAAAATGTCCATTAAGACTCACACCATTATATGCTTGGATAGTTTTACCGTACTGGACTTCTGGTAAATTAGCACTTAATTCATATTACAAATAAATTAAATAAGTTACTTTTCCTTTGCTCCTTTTGTTCAAATGTACAGTCTACATGGAACAGCCATCTGAAGCACCACCCTCCTACCCCAATCTAATAACTCCAACAGAAGTAAATTTTTTGTGGACTATAGTCTCCAAATTCTGTTCTCAACCGGAGAGATAAAATCGTAACAATTCTATTGCGAGTGACCCTTCACAACGATGAGGAAAGTGAGATCCTAGTTCCAGCGAATAATTCGTTTGGGCCGCTTCAGTAGATTATAATGTGCACAAAAATTATAGTTTCAAATATAATGAGTGGCTTCGCAAATGATCTGCGGAGACTGTATTTGTATAAGCATTCTCTTCCTTCCCTGAGGAGAATTGAATAAAACAATGGCTTGGTGTAGCTTTCAGAGGCGAGCGGCACGTGACACGCTTAACTTGCAAACCAGCATTTAGAAAGCGACAGGACAAGTTGCATGTGTCGCTCTGATTAGGCAGTTTTCTCAATACCGTGTTAGCTCATGCGCGGTGAATGTTTGAATTTAAACTAACTGTGCTAGTGTCGCTTGCCGCTTGTAGCTTCTGTGTGAATTCTCCGTGTCGCTTGTCGCCTGTCACTTGTCGTCTGCCGTTTGCAGCTTTTTTGCTTTGTATGGGATATTTCACACGAAAGCGACAACCAACACGTGTCCTTTGGAAGCGAACCAGCAGAAATGAATTGAACCTTTCGAACAGAAGCGACACGACAGGATGCAGGTGTCGCTTGTAGCTTGCGTGTCGCTCTGATTGGCCAGTTTTGTTAATACCGTGCATCATGTCGCTTCGTACTTTTGTTCGCGCATGCGCGGTGAATGTTTTGCCTTATATTGAATGGTCTAATGTCTCTTGTCGCTTGTCGCTTTGGTATAAAATCTCCATGTCGCTAGTCGCCTGCCGTTTATGCCGTTTAAGCAGATTCCAGACCGAAGCGAAAGCGACAAGCGACAAGCCTCGGTAATCAATGCAACGTTTGGAACTGATACAGCACGGTAAGCTGCAAATATTGCATGTCGCTTGGTTGTGTCACTCAAACTGGCTACTTTATCAATGTTGTGCATCGTGACGCCTCCACTTGTCGTGCACGGGCGGTGAATATTTTAGTCTACAAGACAAAAGGGACCCGTGTCTCTTGTCGATGTTGAAGCACACTGTCGCTTGTCGCCTCCGTCAGAATTCTTCCCCTGACCCCCTTCAAGGAGACTTCAGATCGAAGCGACAAGTGGCAGACGATAATCGACAGGCAACACTGGCATGAACGTCAGCAGGATTTTTCCAGGGAGGGGCAAGGAAGGTATTTTTTTCCAGGGGGGCAAATAAGCCACAATTTCCCAAATGTTCCCTCAAAAAACATTGCTGAAATTTGAATTTATCATGTTCGTGCATTAATTAACACATTTTATTGTGGCTGAAATGAAATCATATGTGTGAAATATATAATTTTTGGTTGACTTTCATTTTCCAGGAGGGACACGTCCCCCCTTGGCCCCCCCTTCCGGACGCCCATGAACACTGGCGACTTCAATCTAAAGCAAGAAATTCACCGCTAATGCGCGAAAAACCTAATGCATCGAGCCGAAAGCGACATGTGCAGCTTTCCCTGTCGCATCGATGCGATAGGTCGAATTGATTACTGAGGGTTCACTTCCAAGCGATACGTATCTCTTGTCGCTTGTTACCTATTGCTTTTCGCTTGGTAGCGTGCCAAAAAAGTTCACACCGTTGCGGCATGATAGGCCGCACAAGTCTGCTTTGATTTCTGAAATCTTCAAACAACACAAAAAAGTATGCAAAGTAAAAATTAAAAGTCAGCGATTAAGGTAAATGTGATTATTTTCTCAATTCCACAGTGGGGCAAAAAACCCTTAAGTACGCCACTGACTGCGGAGCAGTTAATCCCTTCCTAACTCCGCCGCGAAAGGAACTCTTTCTTTTCCCCCTCCCCCTTCCGAATGCTCTGCGCCGAGACAGATACGACGCTGTAAAGCGCGTTTCACAACTTATTGCCCAATTCGGTATGGAACGTAGCTGCTTACACACAGGAGGAAATCATGTGACCTACAAGAATTGTGATTGGTTGGACGGGTTTTGCAATATTGATTGGTACCCAAAACGGATGCAATTGTATTAAAATTTACAACACGTAAATTAGACAGGTGATATTGGCACCAGGTTCCAACAAGAATAGTAACCATTTTTTCGTGAGGAAAACTGCATAAATGATAATTTTCAAAAACCATGGTATTTGTAATCGCATGCATGGTCTCGACATTTTAAAATGACCTTCATTATGCTAATTTATCAAATTATAGTGGTTCCCACAACATATGTACACTCACTCGGGCCTTATAAGACCACGTTTACACGTATGTGTGTGTGTGTGTGTGTGTGTATGTGTGTTAATATTTTTGGCTTTGCTATTTATATAAAATTTCTTGGGGTCCAAATCAAAACTTTATACTTAATAAACCTATGACAGGTTGTTAAAAATTCTGTATATTAAATCAAATAGATTTGTAATTCAATTTATACAAATCTGCAATATTTTTGTGTTTAAAAAATATGAGCAGCACTGCAACAACACACCCTTACTCTTCAACAACTCTCACAATACTGGCTGATATGCAATGCAAAATCTCTTTATATAGCCTAAGCACAGACCGCATTGAAAACATCTGAAACAATAAGCCAATCAGAATATAACACATCATCACATTATGTCATAACCAACCAATCAGAAAACAACACATGTCTAATAATTTTTTGCATAATATTAGGTAATAATTTGTTGCAAAACATGATGCAATATAAATAAACCAGAAATAGGCCACAAGTGGACCGGAAGTACGCAAACCGGAAGTGGACCAGAAGTGGACCGGAAGTGGACCGGAAGTGGACCGGAAGTGAACCGGAAGTGGACCGGAAGTGAACCGGAAGTGGACCGGAAGTAAATATGTGTGGGTGGGTGTGGGTGGGTGTGGGTGTGTGTGTATGTGTGTGTGTGTGTGTGGGTAGCTCTTATGAGCATCTTGGCTTAGTTTTAGGTGTGGGCAAAAAAAATATCAAGAGGGGCATATTTTTAACAAGCTTATGGACAACAATCTGACAGAAGTGCCTTTTGTAAGTGCGGACAAATCAATCTGAGGGGGCTCATCATTTCACAGGAACTTCCCGAGGGCATTTTTACAAAAATCTTTGATTAGACGGGGTTCCACACTTGAGCAAAAAGCTCATATGGGCATGTTGAGCAAGTTTTAAGTGTAGGCAAATCTGCCTGAGGGGGGTTCATCATTTCTCGTCCTGGTTGTAGTACAAATTACACTACTCATATATTATTTGGGATAATTATTAGCCTATAAATACTGAAAAAATATTGCAAAAATACGCGAATAATATAAGATAAAACGTAAATATATATATATATGAGTTATGAAAACAATTCAGTATAAATAATTTAATCCAAGTTCTTAACTTGAAAGTATACGAATAAGATAAGTGCCAATATACAACTTAAATCTGCCTAACATGGCGGTCGTTACATGCTTTCATTTTTATTTTCATTTAACTTTCATTACTTTATTTTTCTTTTATTACCTTATTTTTCATTTATCTTTTTATTTTTAATTGTATACAATTAACTGTAAAGAAAAATATGGTCCCTGTAAGTTATTGTTAAGTGGAAGAGAAGGCATTAATGCCTTAACTTCGGCATGTAAACAAAGTTGTAAATAAAAAATAAAACTATGGATTCCATACTAATATCGGTATTTTTACAATCACTCTCTACCCTCCCCCATCCCTAGAGTACCAGGGGTGCCTTAGAGTTGAACAGCATTGGGAGTATCACTATTCATTCATCTTAGCGACCCCCAAAACTATGGATTCCACAATAATATATTTCATTTTCGATTATATTTTTTGCCACTCCCTTAACACCCCCTCCCCTAGTGGTACCACACTATTATACAGGAAAATAATAAATTCTAACAATAGTCTAAAATATAACTAATTTTAATTGTCATCGTGAGTATTGAGTAGTGACGTACTTAGCTTAGCGACTAAGAAAACCATGGAGTCTATAGTCATCTAGGTTATTTGTGACATTTCATTTTTCATGCCCTTTCATTGGGATATTTGCTATTTTCTTCGCGACACCTCATTAATGTTGGTCGTTTTCGATTATTTTTGATGTCATCTGATCCCACTCCTACCACTACGAGTTTCTTGAAGTTGAATGGCATTGGGAGTGTCAACATTCACTTTAGCGATTCCGGAAACTATGGATTCGACATTAATATCGACCATTCACATGTCACCCCTTTCCACACCTCCATTAGAGATACCAGGGTTGTCTTGAATTTGAACGGAATTGTGAATGCCACTATTCGTTTTAGATATACAGAAAACTATAGATACTACACAAATATCGGTAGTTTTCAATAGTTTTTATATGTAACTCTTTTCCCACCCCAACCCTAGAAGTGCCAGGAGTGCTTTGTGGTTGAATGGCATTGGAAGTATTACTATTCATGTCAGCGACCCTAGAGAATTTGAATTCCACACAAATATGGGTCGTTTTCGACAATTTTTACATCTCACCCAGCTTTCCACAACTTCCTCTAGGAGTGGCAGGTGATTGTTGGAGTTGAACGGTGTTGAGAGTGTCACTATTCATCCTTGCGACCCACACTTATATCTGTCGTTTTCAATTATTTTTAAATGTCATCCTTCCTTACAACCCCCACCCTGAGAGGTGTGCCGGGTGCTAACCCAAACGGTATCTGTTTCCAGGTTGCAGGTTACGCGTACCAAGTTTGGTTTAAAATCGCTCCAGGTTTTCGAGAGTTATGCCGGTACAATCACACATACACACATCCATTTTTATGTATTACAAGATATTATAAAAAATACTTATTTTTCAGGTCACAAAATGTCAAAATTTAGTGGGAATTCTTTCCAATTTAAACTATTGAATTTTTTATATATTTTTTGTATTTAGCGTCGCTTCTTTTGCACATCTAATAATCGCGACAATAAGATGATTGATGGCATGATGAAATTGGTGAATGAACTCACTCCTGGCGTCGTCACGGTAGTCGGATCTTATTATGTTGCGATTAAGAAAAGACACATGAAAAAAAATAAACAAGAAAGTTGCTATCGTTGAGTCGCAACTAATAACAGGAGAACGCTGAACTCCAGAATATTAGAATAAATTTGAAGATCTTAAAAAATCACATTTACATTTTAAAATTGCATAAATTTGAAAAATTCAATATGCTGACCAAAGCAGAACTTTATTTTCTTATAAAACATAAACCAAACATAACGTTTCAACCTTCTAGCAAGGTCTTCTTCAGACTCTGCGCCAAGTACAAATGTAACATATTACAAAACAGGATGATATATATATACACACAAACATTACTCCCCTCCAGACTATTAGAAAGTTGTTCTGGAACATTCTAGCAGTTGGCTTTCCCTTGCCAACTGTACATTCACCTGAAAGTCTAAACATATTCTTCCACATGGAATGTGGTTGGACTGTTTATCTCACGCTCTATTCTTTTCGTTATTCTTCCCTCTTCTCTCCTCTTTCTCTCTTGTCTTTTCCATTATCTCTAACAGCTTCTTCCATTCTTTGTTTATCTTCAGTACCCCATTCCAGTTCATTGTGTCTTCTTCACCTTTCTTCTCCACTTCCTTCGTCTTCTTCCATTTTGTCAATGCTATTCTCTTCTCCCTTCCTACCTGCTTAGTCTCTTCCCTCTCTATGTCATGTCCTGATCCCTCGTGTTTTTAAATATCGGATTAATCTCTCTTAAGTCGTATATCATCCCTATGTTGTTTCAACATGTCATTCAGCCTCTTTTTTGTTTCTGCTATGTACGCACTTTACCATTCTTTACATTTTACTTTGTACATAATCCTTTCCCCTCTCTCTTCTCTGTTTTCCTTTTTCATGTGTGCATTCTTCCCTATTCTTAAGATGCTTCTCCCTTCCTTCTTGTAAGTTTTAATGCCCGCTTTCCCAAGCACTTTTCATGTCTTTTCTGTGGTCTTTCCCATACTCCTTATTCCAGACCTCCTCTCTTTTTCTTCCCATTACTCTCTGCATTCTCTTCTTCTTTTACTTTCTCTTCCAATTCTCCCTTGCCACTTTTCTTCCTTCTTATGTTTATGTACAGTCTATCCTCCTTCTCATAGCCATTCTTTTGGCGAGATGTCTCTTCGTTCCCTTCCATAATAAAACAATCGTCGAAATATTTGCAAGACAGAATAATTTCTTCACATCCTTTTTCTACCGCTTTCTTTTCCCATTCATTCATAACCAATTCAGGCAATGCTGGGTTTAGGCTAGAACCCATATTCAGCCCTTCACTCATTAACATTATTTTATCCCCTTTATACTTCAACGGTTATTCGAAATGGTTTCCAGCGCTTTCACTACTCTTTCATTATCCCACTCTCCTATAATTTCTTGGCCGATTTTGTTTGTAACAATGTCCAAAACATGTCCCCTCTTGATGCTCGGGAACATTTTTTTCACGTCTAAGTTAAGCATTGTCACCTTCATTCTCCTCTTGTTTACTGTTGTTTACAGCTCTGCTTTCTTGCTGTGTTACTAACACTTCAATAGCTTTCTTTAATTTCTATTCCAAGTGTTCCATAATATTGTTTCTGAAATCCATTACTGGTTTCAACTCTATATCCTCTAAGTGTGTGTGTCTTCGGGGACCTTTGAAACTTGGTAGTCGTCCTATCTCCTTTATGCAACTCTTCAATCCTCTACACCTACAGCCTTGTATGACCCTTTCTGTTATAGTTTGTTCTTCCTCTGGTCCATAAATATCCTCATATCCGTTCTCGTTTAAGTCTTTAACCTTCCATTCTATTTCCATCAAAATAATCAATTGCTCCTTCTTTATCAGATTGCTCTATCGCCACATCACTTCTTGTCTTGATTTTTTTTCAAGATATGCTAAATGCTTAGGAAAGCTGACATTAAAACTTAGAGGAAGGGAGGGAGAAGCATCTTAAGATTAGCGAAGAATGCAAGCAAGAAAAAAAACAGAGAAGAAAATGTTGACGGGATTATTTACGAATTGTAAGGTAAAGAATGTCAGAGTGTGTACATAGGACAAACGAAAAATAGCACGAGAAACAGGTTCAAACAACAAAGGATGATGTAACACTTAAGAGAGAGAGAAATGCGATATTTGAACACATGAGAGGAACAAGACATTACATACAGTGAGATGAACCTAAGGAGATAGAAAGGAGAAGATAATGTTGTCAGAAAATGGAAGGAGGCTATGGAAATAGAGAAGAATGGTGAAGAAGATAAGTAGTATGATTTGTCCTATTACTGGGACAAAAAAGTATGACCCCCTTCAGACTGGTTTTGGCTACACTTAAAACTATGTCAAGATGCTTATATAAGCTCATTGCCTACAGTGTGCTACTCTGTCGAATCCAAGAATTTAGTAAAAAAGTCCTCGGGGATTTCCCGTAAAAAGTATGACCCCATCAGATTGATTTGGCTAAACGTAGAAAAATCTGCATCTGTTAGAATGTTGTCCATAGGATCGTAAAAAATATCGCCATCTTGGCATTGTTTTGGCTACGCTTAGAACTAAGCCAAGATGCTCATATGAGCTTATTTCTTTTAGTGTAATACTCAGTGTAATCTTATTAGTTACATACACACACACACCTACACCTACACCCACACCCACACATATTTACATCCGGTCCACTTCCAGTCCTCTTCAGGTCACTTTTGGTTTACTTAGGGTCAGTTCCGGTCAATTCCGGTCTACTTTCGGTTTACTTCCGGTCCACTTCCGGTCACTTGCTGTCCACTTCCCGTCACTTCCGGTTTACTTCCGGTTTACTTGGCGGACACCTGTGGGGTTTTTCAGTTTTTTAAGTATATAGTTTTATTAAGTATATAGTTTTTGATTTGAGTCCCAAAAAATATATATAAATACCAAAACCAAAAATAGTAATATATTAAATATACACACTAAGTATAGAAAACACACTGCTGAACCCAACTGATATTTTTTATTAAGTATAAATTTTTTGATTTGGACCCCAAGAAATTTTATATAAATACATACGACGAAAAATATCAAACACAATAATATTAACATACTAAGTATATACACTAAGTGTACAAAGCACACTGCGGAACCCAACTGGTATTTTTTATTAAGCATATAGTTTTGACTTGAAACCCAAGAAATTGTATATAAATACATACGACAAAAAATGTCAGATCAAACATATTGTAATCAATGCGATAAGAATATATCCAGCTCTAATTGGTCTAAGAACCAACGTGATTGTGATCCAGAGAACCGCAAAATACCCACTAAAATATGCCCAACATGCCATAGAATATTTTGCATGGCATACTTCAATAGACATATAGGCTCTTGTTCTGCACAGGCATCAACATTGCCCCCTCAGCCATCTACATCTGGTCTAAAAAGAAAGCTTGTTACATCCAATAATTCTAGACCGGCAAACCGACCACGCAATGCACCCATTCATAGCAGTTTTGACGGTCAACTAAGGGATTACAGTTTCGTATCAGAGCCAAGATGTGATATTATGAATTTTTTGAACAGTATAAATCCTGATACGCAAGCTATTCTAAATGCACAAAATGGCTCTTATAAGCTACCTCTTAAATTATATACTGAACATAAGAAATCAAACGGCACAAAATTTTTACACCCCCACATAACAGAAACTGTGGTTGTGTATTCAAATACAAACTTAAACAAAATACTAAGCAGGTTGACAGACCAATTGCTTATCAAACATTCTGAGTTTGCTGCTAAGGAATCGGGTTGGAGTCTTTGCGGATCCCCACACAGGCTCTATGTTAATATTTCTGAATTCAGACCTCTACCAGGTTCAACATATCTGCCTTTACCTGACGATATTATTACCAAAGAAAACAGTGGGCAACGTAGATAATACCGACCAGAAATGCTTTTTGTGGTGTATTTTGGCTGCTTTGTTTCCAGTTTTAAATAATCCACAGCGAAAAAGTTATTATAAACAGCATGAACATGATTTTGATGATGCTATGGATGGCTTAGAATATCCAATGCTTGTCCAGAATATCGATAAATTTGAAAAAAGGGTCAGAGATAGCAATGGCCGACCATTATCTATTAATGTGTTTTCTGCTGCTCTTGGCGATTGTTTGATAGAGCCTCTTAGTATCAGCAACCTTGATGATTACTCTGCTATCCCGATTGATCTGTTCTTAATTGAGGGGGATGGTACATATCACTACACTCTGATAAGCAATTTTCATGCTCTAGTCAGAAAACACATAGCAAATCCAACACAATATACAAGTTGTGTCGAAAGATGTTTGACTGTATTTGATGGTCGAATAATGGTAAATGGCGTTTGTAAAAGGAATATCGAAGTTGCTCAAAATAAGTTGGTTGAACATTTAAAATACTATGGCAACCATAAACCTGTTTATATGGTTATGCCCAAAACAAACGAAAATGCCTAATTCCAAAAATTCGAAGACTTGTTGGGGCACCCCGCGTATATAGTCTGCGTTTTGCAGCCCAGATCGTGAAGAATCATCAAGTACAGCGTATCAGCTACATGAACCTTCTAGTTTTTGTTATGTGGTTGTACAGGATGGTGTTATTAGTGAAGGACACTTATACATGGGCCAAGATGCCATCAATGAATTTTCTCGTAAAATTGGAAATGAGTGCCGTCTCATAGCCCATGATATATTACTAAAACCAACACCTATGCTAGCTTTAACAGAGGATCAAATCGAAGATTTTAACAGTATAGAAAAATGCACGGTATGCAATTCTGAATTTTCGGATACAAATAACAAGGTGCGTCATCATCGCCATATGGACGGTCGATATAAACAGGCTTGTGTAGTAGCTGTAATATTAAGATCCAGAGATCAAAATTTGTCCCGATATTTTGCCACGGTGCATCTAATTATGATTTTCATCGTCTGATCAGAAACGAAGGGTTTGACAAGCAGGATTTAAATATTTTAGTAGAAATGATGAAAAATATATAGCTATTAGCAAAACAATCAGTGTTAATGGCAGGCCCATATACCTCAGATTTCTAGATTCATATAGATTTTTGTCGGCTAACCTTGTCACTGTGGCCAGTCAATTATATGATGCCCAATTCAAAATTACGTCTGACACGTTTACAAATTTAGACCTGAAATTGCTTAGGAGTAAGTGTGTATATCCATACGACTATGTTACCGATTTTTAAAAAAATGACGAGTGTGCTCTGCCACGCAACAAGTGTTCTACAGCAAGCTCAGTGCATCAGGAATTAGTAATGATGATTATCGCCATGTCCAGTTAATGTGGACCAACTTAAATTGTCAGAATCTTGGTGATTATCATAAATACTATTTGGCACTCGATGTGACGCTCTTAACTGATGTTATTGAGGCATTTAGAGCAACCTCAATACAAAATTATTACCTTGACCCGGTCTATTTTAACAGTGCTCCAGGCCTAGCATGGTCTGCAATGTTCCTGAACACTAAAATAAAATTGGATCTGATCCAGGACCAGGATATGTATCTGTTCATCGAACAATGTATACGAGGTTGCATAGTACAATGTTCTCAAAGATATACAAAAGCCAACAAGTATGTCCCTGATTATGATCCTGTACGACCATCAAACTATATATTTTATGTGGATGACAACAGCCTGCATGCCATGATGGTTAAACTGCCATATGCAGGGCTTGAGTGGGTAACTATGGAACTATGAAATGTTCTTAGAGGTTGATCTTTCAATTCCTGATATTTTACACAGCCGGTTTTCTGATCTGCCGACAATTGCTGAGTTCCAGTGTTCGTCTGGCTTTAAACAGAGGAAATTCATGATGACTTTAAATCCAAAACAGGGTTATGGCATATACTACAAGAACCTCCAGTTCCTGATGCGTCACGGTGTTAAAATAACCAAGGTTGGAAAAGTCTTAAGGTTCAGGCACTCAAGATGGTTGAAGCCATATATTGATACAAATATCGAGCTTCGAACACGTGCGATAACACAATTTGATAAGATCTTGATTAAATTGATGGTCAATGCGGTGTATGGTAAGACCATAGAGAATGTCAGAAAACATACTGATGTCAAATTGGTTACTGACCCCAGCCAGAGCAAAAAAATTGTAGCTAAGCCTAACTTTAATTACAGAAGAAATTATGATGACATGAATAAAACAAAGATCAAGTTCGATAAGCCTATTTATGTTCAGGCTGTAATATTAGATTTGGCCAAATTACATATGCTGGTGCTTTATTACGATGTGCTTAAACCTTTTTATGGTGATTGTGTAAAACTGATATATATGGACACGGATATCTTTATCCTTGATATTCAGACAGATGATGGTTATAAAGATATAGCACAGCCTGCATTGCTTGAATATTTCAATACTAGCGAATTGCCTGGCCATTTGAATATTCAACTACACAACAAAAAGGTGCCTGGCAAGTTAAAAGACGAGACACTTGGCGATGTTATTGTAGCATTTGCTGGGTTAAGCGCCAAGATGTACAGCTTTGAAACATCCGTTGGTGCTGTTACTAAAAAATCCAAGGGCGTTGGTAGAGTAACTGTAGACAAAGAGATCAGATTTTAAGATTACGAATATTGTCTCAAATCATATAATACAATCAGAATATCAGAATGTAGAATCCAGATTGTGGATCACTTGTTGACTACAAATATTGTAAGAAAAGTGGCTCTCGACACACTGGAGACTGTTTATATATTGAGGTCCCGGGACACTATTACAAGCTTATATCTCTTTTAACAGAACTAAGAATCAGATACTCTATAATAAATAACCGATAAGAAAACACAATGCCTAACGATATGTTTGGCCATACAAGGCATGAAGATCACAGCGACGAGATTCTGATGCTTGACGTCAGAGTCAAAAAATTAAGAAGTGATCTTCAAGCTCTACAAACCACACTTAAGTCTTCAACTCGAGATTACCATTACAATCACAACGCATGGACCCTCTTCTTAAAATCGACCCAGAACTTAATTTGCTGGTTCAGAAATATACTGACTTGGTTACACTAGATAATCGACAGAGTTTTGAAGAGGCTGTAGCAGCTCTTCAAGCCAAATTTACGACTCTGGCTAGCAACTCTGAGCTACTGAAACAGCAACTAGAAGAGCAGATTGGTAGTGTCCAGACACAGCTCCAAACAATAGTCAAAAGCATAAAGTCCCAAGATGATTTTGAACTAGTGATTTCTACTTTAAAAGAACAGATTCAATCATTACAGATACCTAATCTGGACCCCTTAAACAAACGATAGCCGAAGTCAAAGAAAAAATCGAGACACCAGAAAATTTTATGAACAACCTACCATCTTCGGATGCTCTGAGTGCTATTACTCGTAGTGTTGCCAACATCAAGCTATAATTAGAGACATAGGAGGATTTTGGAAATAATCAGAGTGTCATCAGCCATCTTGAGGGTACCATAGCAGCAGTACGCAACGGTCTGACAAATGTACAAGAAACACTGGAGTCCCGTTTACCTGGTATTGTAGACACCCTTGCCAGTTTTCAGCAACAGATCACCAAACTTGAAAATCTTAATACCGAATCTAAGCTATCACATTTTCATCACTTCATCGATGATATTCAAACAAAGCTTAAAATCATACAACAATCAACACCTACTCAGGCAGACAAAGCCCTGCTCCAAGATGCTATGCGTAGTGTGGCTGACGCTAGTCAATTAAATGATGTAAAATTGGCCCTTGAGTCTCTGCAGTATACGGTGGCCAATCTGCCTACATCACAGGACGTTAAAAATATTGAAAGAGCCGTACATCGCATATTGAAATCTGAAGACATCAAGAATATTCAGACAGAGATCAAACAGCTTGCTCAGGCAGTGGCTGCTCTTCCAACCAATCAGCATATTAACGAACAGCATGCTCTCTTTGAGGATATCATAACCCAAGTCCATGATCTTACAGCCCAAAGTTCAAAATTGTCTGTTGTTGAAAATCTACAGCAAATTGTAGCCAACAACAGCCAGGGACCATAAAATCCAACCAAGCAAATGCTCTGTCTGTTTTTGCCACGCAGCTTCAAGAGATTGTGCAACAATACAAAAAAACTTGCTGTGTACATAAGAATCAAACCGGGCCACGACGGGATTGTTTGGACTATCAACGATCATCTTGAATCTGTAATAATTAAATTTCTTACAGCAGAAAAAGAAATAACTGGCCTAATCGAGAATCCTAAGCACACAGTAATCCTTGAATTCTACAGTGTAACCAAAAAGAATATGCATCACCGTTTACACCAAGTGGCAAACTGTATATGTTGTCCCCTGCACAAGTTTATTACCAGTTCGTCGTAAGAGGCACACTCAGACCGATCAAGATCAAATACTGGTTACAACCACAGGCCCAACACTACCATAACTTTTCAATAGCCAATGCTGACAACATACCAAAAATTACCAGTGTGGAGTTATAATATTTTACAGACACCGATACACTAGGAACAGCCTATGCTGAAGATGATGGTTCTTTTTAAATTGACATACAAATAGGGGATAAGCTGTATTTAGAAAATCCCGTAGTATCAGCCGCTGAACACCCCATAGATGCAATATTCTTGTTTACATACTATGTCTAGACAAACCATAGTTGATGAGCTTCACAGACAAGCCAGACGTAGCTATAAACTTCTGCCAGTGGTCACAAAAATCATAGACGATTTGTGGCAGGCTAACTTGGTTGAGATGTCAAGTGGACAGCTGAGAAACATACACAAAATCAACAAGGGCTACAAGTATCTACTTACTGTCATAGATACATTTTCAAAATATGCCTGGGCTGTGCCGTTCAGATCAAAGACTGGAGCTTGTGTTACAGAAGCTTTTAGGACAATCATCAATCAGAGTGACAGATTACCGCGCTATCTACAAACAGATAACGGTAAAGAATTCTATAATCTGGTGTATCAATAATTTGTTAAGAGCCAGTCAATACGACATTACTCAAGTTACAGCGAGCTCAAAGCCTCCATTGTAGAAAGATTCAACATGACCCTAAAAAGTCATATGTACGAATGTAAGTAATTTACGCTTCAAGGTAATTATAAATGGGTTCCTATGATACTAGAACTTCTAGATCAGTATAACAACTCGGTTCACATCATAATTAATAAAAAAACATCTGATGTAACCAAATCTGACGAGCTGCAATTGATCAACACTGTTTACTATCCGAAATATCAGCCAACAACCAGAAGACCTAAATACAAGGTAGGTGATCAAGTAAGGATTAGTAAATATAAACACATGTTCGAAAGAGACTTTACTAGAAACTGGAGCACTGAATTATTTACAGTGGTTCAAGTTATACCTGGACTCTTAACACATATATAATAAAGGCCATCACAACAAAATCCTCAAAGGCAGATTCTATGAAGAAGAACTTAGCAAAACTAAACAGCCTGACACATATCTCATAGAAAAAGTCATCCGCAAAAAGGCAACAAGCTACTGGTCAAATGGCTAGGTCATCCGGAAAACAGAAGGATCTAAGCAGACAAAGTGATACTATGAACACTTGGGATGTTATAAAACGACTACCAGAGCCTCAACAGCAGACTAAGAAAAATCTTCTACCTGATAATATTCGTTGTGTTATTGTTGGGCCATTGGGTTGCGGTAAGACTACACTACTGGTTGATAATTTTTTATTGGCACCCAACTGGTTAGACTGGAAAAACAGGCACTTGTACGTCTTTTCGAAGAGCTTAGAACAATTAAAATATCAGCAGCTTATAAAGCTATACGATGGATTGGATATAGCCATTTGAATCAGATGTTAAGCCACTCCATGACTGTCTCGATAACTCTGTTCTTGTGTTTGATGACATTTTATTAGATAATCAAAACGAGGTTTGAAATTTTTTTACACAGGGGCGGCTCAAAGAGATAGATTGCTTATACCTGGCACAGACCTTTTTTAATTTACCGAAAATGCTGCTACGAGACAACAGCAATCTCATATGTGCGTTTCGTCAAGATCATACTAACCTAAAAATCACAAACGTGACGAGTATGTAGGTGCAGATTTAAGCTACAACGATTTTTCTAATTTTTGTGGTAGTTGTTGGAACCAGGACAGCTACAGGTTTGTTTCAATTGATATGACAAGGAAGCCCAATAGTGGTAAATATAGGAGTAAAATCAACGATTTTCTAGACGTAGAGACGTATATAAACAACCATGACACGACCAATCGTTGACGATCTTAAATTAAGAGACTATCTTGTAAAACGATTCAAGGGATGGAAATCAGAGAACCGAGGTTTTTTTAACAACACAAGCGCACAGAACAGCCTATTATTGATGCTATTAGTGAACTGGGTAAAAATATCAAAACTGTTACAGAGCAGAACCAAAATTATATCACAGAACTTGTGCCGGTAGCTGCTTGGAACATATTAGAGTTTCCAATCACCACCCTTTCTAGTATTCATACACCTAGTCATGTTCGTCCTCAAAGAATCGAAGCTAGTCAGGATCCTATTGCATTGGGCCTTCTTGCTCAAAAAATATTTAAGCACACCTAAAGACAACAAAGGCGAGGTCTTCAGTTTATATGATGACACAGAGCGTGACCGTAGCATCATTCATAAAATTGGCAATTTTAGAGTTACGTTTATGGACGATGATCTGATTGTATATTCCGAATCTCATCTTGGAGAAAGAGGCGGTTTTGTTAAGTATCCTGGAACACCTGGATTGTGAGAACTGATGACTCGTAAACGGCCTGACGACTATAGAGATCAAGACTATGAGTACTGCAAAGAACCTCCAAAGGGGAAGCTCTCATGAACAAAATAGCTACCATTGCATCCAACAGCTACAGACTTTTGCTCCGTCAGTTATTAAAACTTATCTAGTGTCCATCTACTTTTCAATCATCACTTACGGGGCATCGGCGTGGGCCTCATCGTCATTGCATAAAATAACGTACGTTCGTAAGCTAAGATCTTCTTACAGGAAAGTAATTCTAAGAGTTACCGGGGCTTTTAAAACTACTTCGTCGGAAGCGCTGTTTGTCATGATGGAAACTTTGGCAATTGATTATCAAATTAAGCTGAGGGCAATGACTTATCACTTCAAACGTGGGAACGAGAGGGAGATAACCGAACAAATGGGAGAATTCCTCCCCACCGTCCAGGAGATCAAGGCGAAGATTCATCGAGACTGGCGCGAGAATGGGACGAGTGCGAGAAGGGTAGAAGACTGCATAACTTCATC
The DNA here is from genome assembly GCF_977018435.1 of Lepisma saccharinum. Taxonomy (NCBI): domain Eukaryota; kingdom Metazoa; phylum Arthropoda; class Insecta; order Zygentoma; family Lepismatidae; genus Lepisma; species Lepisma saccharinum. Next base: position 254,228 of record NW_028142940.1, read on the forward strand.
CCCTGCACGCAGGAGAAGGTTTTTAACAGGGACGTCACGCCATCCAGAGGGCTGATACATCTTCTACCAGGGCACGGACCATATGGAAGTTACCTCACAAAAATAGGTAAAAGGGAAACCGACGTATGCCGAGACTGCCGGATGGAAAGAGACACGCCAGAACACAGAGTTTTTTCCTGCCCCGCCTCTGATGAACAGATAATATCGGCCAGAAGAGACCTGCCGAATAACAACATCTTCGAACTGATAAGGAGCGAACATGTAAAGAAGTTATGCGACCTCGCAGATTTAGTGCCCAATATCGAGTTGCGGAGGTACCTGACGGAACCGGATACCCGGTGCCCACCAGCCCCCCTCCTCAACAGGAGCCCCGCAGAAGCAGCAGGATACGGAACCAAGTCCCCACACCCCCTCCCCGGAGACCGTCACAATCGCGTCGGGAGCAGATACCAGAGGAAGAAGAGGAGTCGGCACCGGAAGATTCAACCCGAATAAGAAACTTCAGTGTCCACTGGGAGACGAGAAGCCGCCGCACGGAGAGGGTTACGCCCGTCCAATCAGCCTGGAGAGAGCCATTAAGGTTGCCCGGAGAGAAGTCGTCGAAGAAGAAAATGACCTCAAAACCATCTCTAGGGATAAAATAATACAATAGCATAATAACGAAAAAAAAACAATTTTAAAAGTAATATCAGAACCCCACATTAAATCGTGACTAAAGTTTCTTTAATAATACATCCAATATGAGGGACCATAAACTCTTAGAAATTTAACTTGAAAATTGCTAGACTTGGAATCTGCTGGAATCCAGTAGGCACCAAAGAGACTTAATATAAAAGGAAATTTCGAAAACACAAACAAATTAAATTAAAATATTTTTTTTAACAATGTAAGTGTAGTAAAAACCATAAACATACATTTATATACTTATTATTAATTAATATAATCTAATATAAACCTTGGTTTATCTTTTCCCTTTTTTATTTTTTTTATTATTATTATTATTACTAAGTCTACATATAATTATTTGCGTATTTTATGTCATATTTATTTATCTATTACATGTCTAACAATTACAGTTTCCGCATAATTAGCATGCTATCAAAACTTAGTACCCTGTATTACTGATTCACGTTAAATTGTGCGGCTGTGATTTCATTCTGAGATCTCATAGCAGCCTCAGTCTGCACGGACATTGAAACTCGCACGGCCACTGTCGTTCGCGTGGAATACAAAGTCAGCTTCATGTCGCATAACCAAGTTGACACGGAGTGCTGACGCCGGTATCTTATCGGGCGTGTGTCCTCAACACATAAATGCAACAACGGCAAGATAAATAAGAAACTACAAAACCTCTTACAGTGAGTGTATATTAGGAATCGACATCCACTAAATGAATGAACTAGCCCAGTATTTCAGTGCATTAAACTTCCTTCAAAATAGCAAATTCTCCCCACACACTACAATAAAGCCTGATCTGGAAACCAGACAGGGAACTTGCGTCCGTGCAGACTAATCCAAGCAATCATTCACCCCAATCTAAACTCTCACCCCATCATACTCTCCCCTCAAGCTTAAAACAGTTCTGGATACCAGAATGGTTGTCCCTCCTGTACATAGCACTTCCTATCGTACTATCTAAACGATAACTAAAACTAACCAATAAACTAACATAAATTAATCCATAACTACTAATAACAAGTTTAATTAATTACCAATCATACAAATGCACAGTAAATTTACAAGAAATCTTTAAGACTTGTTCCGGTCACCAGAACGGTCTATTAAAATAATACAAACTAAAAATTATTAAATGTAGCTATGTATAGAATCTCCATGTATTTTATTTTCTTTTTTTGTACTTGTATTTTATGTATGAAAATAAAGATGAGAAGAAGTAGGATAAAAAGGCGGGGGAACCGTTTACATTCAGGAAACTGACGTCCTGGTGTATTTAAAGGTACCAGGACATTAAGAGCATACCCTCGAAAGTACGCGGGTGGAGGCGGGCTACTTCGGGACGTTTCGCCCTTTAGATATGTATAAGTGTTTAAAAAGTATTCTTTTACATTCACTAAATATGTTCTGCACTACTGTCTTCTTCATGTTCTAATTAAGTATTGTATCATGATTCATTCCATGAACTAGTGTATATTGTATATCAATTAAATTCAGAAGGAAAAGCTTTGTAATGAGATGTAGGGAAAATGCAGTGATCCAATGAAATGTATGATAAAGTTATGAATGTATACATTCTAAAGGTCAATAAATAAATAAATGTTTCGTCATAGTACCCTTGTTTGTACTGCAAAGAAATACTAATAAAATCGGATGCCCTGTAAAATAGTAAAGTCTAGCAGTGGAGCAAAATACAACAACTTAATCAAGCCCATATGGACACAAATCAAAACAGGTAGCGGAATCAAACAGTACAGCACCCTGCCTAAACAATTTGTCTGGGTTGACGATGTAAGAAAACTGATAGATAGGCTGTTCGTCATAGCTGGCGAAGAAAATGCCGGTAACCATACTTTTTACAACGAAATAGTCGGAATTATGGATATGATAGCCACCAAATTGTCTAATTTTATAGTCAACAACACTAAGGGCATTGGATATCTTATTAAAATTATTAATACTCTACCCCCTAAATTTTGGAATATCTCTGAGGGTCGTGGGCTGGTTAATGACATCATAAACAAGCTGCCATTTGAGCTACACATACCAGGCTATCAGTATTGTGGTCCAGGTACCAAACTAGATCATAGACTATACAGAGGGGACCCTGGTGTTAATCCCCTAGATGCTGCTTGTAGAGACCGTGACATAGCATACAACAACACACATACCGATCTGGACAAGCGACATGTGGCAGACAGAAAATTAGAAGAGGCTGCATTCGGTAGTTTAGTAAGCAGAGATGTTTTTTGGGTGAAAAAATAGCAGCATTGGGACCACCATAGCTATGAACACCAAACAAAAACTGGGGTGGGGGTTGAAACAGACTAAATAAACTGGCCCAGCAATAAGTGTTACAACTTAAATTTAAACCACTTATAAGCTATGTAATCCCAGAATATGTATATAATAGACCTACGATGAAGGCCAGGGGTCTTCCGTATCACGTACCTTATGTAGGTCTTAAATCTCTTGGTACTATCGATAGTCTTCTAACCAAAAAGCAGCGCAAAAGAAAAAGCTTTTGTCTTGCAAGGGCCTTGGTATGACGATGTTACTTAGTACCCACCAATTAAAAAAATTACAGCAATTCAGAGAAAAATCACATGTAGTTGGCTTTATATTTAGTATTCCGGCTATCTTAGCAGTCCACGGTGCAGTTGGTAGCTTAGCAGGGGATCGGCTGCCATAGCAAAAACAGTAATAGATGCCAAGAAGAATAAGGTCGAATTATCTGAACAAAGGCGCCCTAATCTGGCCATAGAAAAACAAGGCAAAGGTCTTAAAAGAGTCATAAATAAGTTTAAAAAAAAAACAAGCGCCGCTTACGAACCAAGATATTGAAACTTTAATCGAACCACTTTGCATCAAACATTTTAACGGTGTATACATGTCTGATTCTTTACCAAAACAACCGCTCAAAAAACAATGTGGCATAGTCAATTTTAATAGCTACAAAAATCAGGGCAGACACTGGATCTGCTATCTTAAATATTCAAACAAGGAGGCATTTGTGTTCGATTCGTTTGGGGGGATTCCACCTAATAATATAGTAAAATATATAAAATCTCATAATCTGTATTACAATGACGATCGTATTCAAAATTTTGAAGATATTAATTGTGGACATCTGTGTTTATCTGTTCTTACATATCTGTCCCAAATAAACAAACCTTTAATTGAAGATTTTCAAAAGGCCCTATGGTATCAAAAATATCATGGGCATATTCCATCTGACCAGCCAAAATTCAATCTTTAAACTCAAACTACATGATGATATTATGTATCCCAAATCAATAGCTCTTAGAGCATTCTACGGCATGTACTTGATCCCTAATATTACACACCATAACAATACAATCACAGTTGGGAATCAATAAATTGTCATCACTCCAGGATAGTATAATATATCTACTTTAAATGATCAGTTACCTAGTGGTGCTGTCTTAACTCAAAATTCTGTCACTCACAGAGTAGAGATTGTGTCTGCTACAGAGACAGTGGACCTGGGTACTATAGCAAAGCTATTAGGTTTCCAGAACAACACAAAACTTGAACCAACCATCAAACAAACTGCTGTTAATATACCTAAATTCTTGGCCCTAGAGACTCTGAATATTCATTGTAATGTAGCCGAGGGTACGATCACCAAATCAGATGGCATAGGCACTCACAAACAAACTGGGATCATCGCAACATTCAAACCTAACTCTGAATTTATGGAGCCAATCATCTACACTCCATCACCAATATTATGTTTTCTGGTGTGCCGTAATAGAATCGACTACATTGAGTTGGTGGTCACCAATGAAAAAGAAAAAAATAGTTTACTTTGCCGGAGCCACAAGAACCGCCATCATAGAGTTTAATATATAAATAAAATACATACTAAAAATGGAGCATATCGAAAGCTTCGAGTTACAGTCGTTCCCTCCGAACCGTAGGACCTTTTGCCAATTTGAATCAGCCCAACACAGAGATTGAGGTTGACCTTGACGTAGGGGATGGCTATATACACCCCCCCCCCCAGAGAAGACCTATAAATCAAGTTTCATGTTGTCAGCTCGACGGCACAGATTATTCTGCTAACTCAAATGTAAAACTAATAGACAATTGTGTGCCGCATCTGTTTTCTCAAATGGAGATCTGAAAGCATGGTGTTGTCATAAACAGAGTAGACAATCCTGGTATTACCTCTACAGCTTTGGCAACACTGAATTTATCCAAGACCGAGGCCGTACTACAAAATCGGTGGATTTGAGGCTGGCGATAAAACAATAACTAAGAGCCACACTGTATTGTTTCCGATGCGCCTGTTACCTGGAATATTTTCAGATTACAAAGACATTATGTTGAAGGTGGTTTAAGGATCACATTTCGAAGAGCCGCCAATGATAATAATGCTTTGATGCGTACAGTACGTTAAACTCCACTGGGGCAGCTCTGCCTAATACCCTACCTGACGAAGGCAAATGTCTTATTCAGACTATGGAGCTAAGAATCTCGGTTGTTTATTTATTTATTTCCCTTCAACAGAGACAAATCTCCAATTACAGAAAGGTAATATAAAATATCACATTTTCATTTACAAGTTGTATGTACACACGTACACATTCTCCCTCCTTTCTCCTTTACACACACACACACACATATTCACAAACATAGACAGATAATACATATATATATATATATATATATAGACATCTTGGTGACAGATCAGGTTTACTGCTTAACTGTGACAACAGAAATTATCATATATTTACACATTTCATCTGAATTACACAAAACAAGTATCACAAACACTGGTACAATATATCATTACAACAAACTTCAATATGACAAATCCAATTCTCATAATAAATGCATTATTAAGAGAGATACCCCTTTAACATATTCATAAATTTGGTCCGTGTCATGCCGAAATCCAAGTCCACCAAATGATTTGAGATCTTGTTATATTGAAGTATCATTATTTGTATTGGCGAACCTTTATACATTTCTGTTCTTGGGATTTTGTATGAGAGTAAACGTCTATTACGTAAATGACCCTGTCTTACATTAAACCATATTCTCTCTAGTATAGAACTACTATCAATATGTCCATTTATTATTTTATACAGAAACATTTGTTGAGAAATTTCACGTCTATTTGACAGGCTTACAAAATCAAATTCATTTAATAAATCATTGTATGGTATTTTAAGAATTATTGGCGATATTCGATACTTCTTATAATATAAAAATCTGAGAAATTTCTTCTGTATACGTTCAATCATATTTTTCTGGGACTCACAGTTTGGCGCCCATACGGAACAAGCATATTCTAATTTGCTTCTAACTAAACATTTGTAGAGCATACACAAAGAGCATATATCATTTAAACTTTTAGCATTTCTTATTAGAAATCCAAGATTCCTGTAGGCATTCTTGGTAATGCAAGAAATATGCTCAGTAAAAGTCATATTATGGGTAATAATTACTCCTAGGTCTTTAATTGAATACACTCTTTTTACAAATTCGCCGTTAATAACATACTTATCATTTCGCACATTATTTTGTGCTCTAGTAAATATCATGTATGAACATTTCTTAATATTAAACTTGATATCATTCTCTACACTCCACCTATGAACCATGTTTATATCAGTCTGTAATTTCCTAGTATCCGTAATATCCCTAATTTCTCTATATATTTTAACATCATCTGCGTACACTAAACACTTTGAAAATTTGATTGTACCTGGTAAATCATTAATATAAATTGCAAAGAATAGAGGACCCAGATTTGAACCTTGTGGAACCCCAGATTTAACATCATAAACAAAAGACTTCGCTTGTTTATAAGTTACATATTGTTTTCGATTAATAATGTAAGATTTGAAAAGATTTACATATTGTGTTGAGAACCCAAAACTTGCAAGTTTTCTTAAAATAATATTATGATTAATTCTGTCAAAAGCTTTTGCGAAATCTATATATATTGCATGTACACTAAGTCTCTCGTGGAACGCATCATGTATATCTTGGACAAAATTTATCAGATTTGTTTGTGATGATCTACTTGGAAAGAAACCATGTTGATTGTCACTTAAGAAACATTTTACATGATTAAATATGCGATTGTATAGGATAGACTCGAATACTTTCGCCGGTGCACAGAGAATCGATATGGGCCTGTAATTTTCTATTTTTGAACTTTCACCAGATTTTAAGATGGGGCATACACGCGTTTCCTTCCAGATATCAGGGAACATTTGTGTTTTCATTAATACGAAGCCTGTTATGCTCTTAAATACAAAGCATATATACTGAAAAATCCACAGATTCCTTTACAATTTTATACAAAACAATGTGTTCAGAAGTCTGCCACTGGTTGTGCTGTTTCAGACTGGTCGAGACAACAACCAGCAACAAAATTCAAGTAAGTTCGATAACTGCAATATCAAGAACATATATCTTAAAAACGGCAGAAACGAGGTGTTTTCCATTGAAAATTATAATTTAGAAATGTCCAAGGAAGATTTTCTTAAATTATACGAGACCTATACAGCATACAAAAGAGTCACTACTGGCAATACCGACATGTATTACTCACCAGTAGTGTAATTTATGCTATAGCTGGGTCGAGAAAGTATGAAACCCCCTCATGCAGATTTGCCTACACTTAAAACTTGCTCAACATGCCCATATGAGCTTTTTGCTCAAGTGTGGAACCCTGTCTAATCCAAGATTTTTGTAAAAATGCCCTCGGGAATTTCTTGTGAAAGTATGAGCCCCCTCAGATTGATTTGTCTACACTTACAAAAGGCACTTCTGTGAGATTTTTGTCCATAATCCTGTCAAAAATATGATCCTCTTGATATTTTTTTGCCCACACCTAAAACTACGCCAAACGAATTAACACACACACACACCCACACATATTTACTTCCGGTCCACTTCCGGTCCACTTCCGGTCCACTTCCGGTTCACTTCCGGTCCACTACCGGTTCACTTCCGGTTCACATCCTGTCCACTTCCGGTCCATTACCGGTCCACTTCTGGTCCACTTCCGGTTTGCCTACTTCCGGTCCACTTGTGGCCTATTTCTGGTTTATTTATATTGCATCATGTTTTGCAACAAATTATTACCCAATATTATGCATTAGACATGCGTTGTTTTCTGATTGGTTGGTTATGACATAATGTGATGATGTGTTATATTCTGATTGGCTTATTGTTTCAGATATTTTCAATGCGGTCCGTGCTTAGGGTATATAAAGAGATTTTGCATTGCATATCAGCCAGTATTGTGAGAGTTGTTGAAGAGTAAGGGTGTGTTGTTGCAGTGCTGCTCATATTTTTTAAATACAAAAATATTGCATATTTGTATAAATTGAATTACAAATTTATTTGATTTAATATACAGAATTTTTGACCACCTGTCATAGGTTTATTAAGTATAGAGTTTTGATTTGAACCCCAAGAAATTTTATATAAATACCAAAGCCAAAAATATTAACACACACATACACACACACACACACAATAAGTATACAAATCACACTGCTGAACCCAACTGATATTTTTTTTAAGCATAGAATTTTGATTTGGACCCCAAGAAATTTTATATAATAAACCAACCACAAAAATGCCAAATCAAAAATATTGTAATCAATGCAATAAGAATATATCCAGCCCCAATTGGGCTAAGCAGCAAAGGAATTGTAACCCAGACAAATGCAGAACTCCCACAAAAATATGCCCTAAATGCCATAGAAAATATTGTCTGGATTATTTCACATATAAACATAAAGGTACTTGTTCTGCACAGTCATGAACACAACCATCTACATCTGGTCTGAAAAGGAAGCAAGAAACACCTGTTAATGCTAGAGCGGCAAAGCAGCCACGCTATGAACCCATCCATGGCCAATTAAGGGATTACTGGTTTGTATCAGAGCAAAAATGTGGTATTAAGAATTTTTTGAACAGTATAAATCCTGATGTACAGGCAATTCTAAATGCACAAAATGGCTCTTATAAGCTGTCCCTCAAATTGTTTACACAATATAAGAAACCAAACGGCACCAAATTTACACAGCCCCACATAACAGAAACTGTACCTGTATATTCAAATGCAAATTCAGACAAAATAATAAGCAGTTTGATAGATCAATTGAATATTAAAGAAAAACTAAATATGCTGACCAAGGCAGTAATTTATTTTATTAAAAACATAAACTAACGTAACGTTTCAACCTTCTAGCAAGGTTTTCTTCAGACTCTGAATCAAGTACAAAAGTAACCAGATACAACAAGAAGGGTAATATATATACACAAACATTTGTGTATATATATTACCCTTCTTGTTGTATATGGTTACTTTTGTACTTGATACAGAGTCTGAAGAAGACCTTGCTAGAAGGTTGAAACGTTACGTTAGTTTATGTTTTTAATAAAATAAATTACTGCCTTGGTCAGCATATTTAGTTTTTCATAATATTGGAATCAAGGCTTAATGGAGTTATAATTGAATATTAAACACTCTGAATTTGCGGCAAAAGAGTCTAGATGGAGCCTATGCGGATCTCCACACAAGCTCTATGTTAATATTTCTGAATTCAGCCCATTACAAGGTTCCACATAAGTGCCTTTACCTGCTAATATTAAAAACAAAAAAGCTGTGCTTAACATAGAAAATAATGATCAGAAATGCTTTCTGTGATGTATTTTAGCTGCTTTCTATCCAGTTTCAGATAATCCAAAGAGAATAAGTTATTATAAATAGCATGAACACAATGTTGATGAAGCAATGGAGGGTTTAGAATATCCAATGTCTGTTCAGAATATTGATAAATTTGAAAAAAAGGCCAGGAATATCAATGGTAAACAATTATCTATTAATGTATTTATTTGTTCTACTGGCCGTGGCAATTGTTTGATAGCACCTCTCAGAATCAGTACATTTGATGATGATTCTGCTGTTCCGATTGATCTGCTCTTAATTGAAGAGGATGATACACGCCATTGTACTCTGATACATGATCTTGAAGCTTTAGTCAGAACACAACTAGACAAATCTAATAGAATATTCAAGTTGTGCGGAAGATGTTTGACTGTAGTTGATGGTCAAAAAATGGTGAATGGTGATTGTGAAAAGAATTCAGAAATTGCTAAAAACAAGTTAATTGAGCATCTGAAATACTGTGGCAACCATAAACCTGTTCATATGCTTATGCCTAATCCAAGTGAAAATGCCAAATTCAAAAAATTTGAAGCCTTGTTGGAACACCCAGCATATATAGTCTGTGATTTTGAATCAAACCTCAAACCCCTTGCATTCTGCAGCCCAGATCCTGATTAATCTTCAAGTACATCATACCAGCTACATGAACCTTCTAGTTTTTATTATGTGATTGTACAGGATGGTGTGGTTAGTAAAGAATATATATACATGGGAGCAGATGCCATCAAAGAATTTGCACATAGAATAGAAAATGAATGCCATAACATAGCATCTAATGTCTTATTAAAATCAAAACCCATGTTGCCTTTAACAGAGGATCAGATTGAAGATTTCAACAATGCAGAAAAATGCCCGGTATGTGATTCTGAATTTTCAGATACAAATATCAAGGTGAAACACCATTCTCATACAGATGGTAAATTCTTAATGGCCCTGTGTAATAGCAGTAATATTAAGATCCAGAGACCAAAATTTGTCCCTATATTTTGTCATGGTGCATCCAATTATGATTTCCATCATTTGATCAGGTACGAGGGGTTTGAAAAGCAGAATTTAAATATTTTAGCTGAAAATAATGAAAAATACATTGCCATTAGCAAAATAATTAAAGTTAATGGTGTTCCTATTCACTTAAGATTTCTTGATTCATACAGAATTCTGTCTGCTAGTCAAGTCATTTGGTGATTATCACAAGGCTTATTTAAAACTTGATGTCACTCTCTTAGCTGATATACTTCAGGCATTTAGAAAATCTTCCATGGAAAATTATAAGCTGGATCCAATGTATTTTTACAGTGCTCCGGGCCTAGCATGGTCTGCAAAGTTTTTAAACACTAAAATGCAATTGGATCTGATCCAGGATCAAGATATGTATCTGTTTATGGAACAATGTATAAGAGGAGGCATGGTGCAATGTTCTCAGAGATATGCCAGAGCAAATAACAAGTATATTCCTGATTATGATCCAGCACTGCCATCAAATTAACGGTGGAAGCGGCCCCGGCGCCTACCCAGCATCGAATAACATGGGTACCTGGGGGAAACCCTGGGGGGTAAAGGCGGTCAGGGGCGTGATGCTGATCACATCACCCCCACTCACGACCGGATCAAGAAAGTGTGGGGCGTTACCCCCACACCCCCTATACGCCTTCATGGCGTGGTGCTATGCACAGGGGAACACTTTACTTTTTTTTTTTAGATGCCAACAGCCTCTATGGTTATGCTATGATGAAAAAACTGCCATATGCAGGGCTTGAGTGGGTTGAAGATTTCAATATTGAAGATCTTAAGGATTTTGATGACAGTAACTATGGCCTGTTCTTAGAGGTTGATCTGACAATTCCTGATAATTTACACAACACATTTTCTGATCTGCCCCCAATTCCTGAGGTTAAGTGTTCACCTGGCTCTAAACAGAAGAAATCGATGATGACTCTGGAGCCGAAACAGGATTATGTCATATATTACAAAAACCTCCAGTTCCTGATGAAACATGGTGTTCAAGTGACCAAAATTGGCAAAGTTTTGAGGTTCAGGCACTCAAGATGGTTGAAACCATATATTGATACAAACACAGAGCTTCGAACATCTGCAATGAGCCAATTTGATAAGACCTTGTTTAAATTGATGGTCAATTCAGTGTATGGCAAAACAATTGAAAATGTCAGAAATCATGTTGATGTTAAAATAATTACTGACCCCAGCCGGAGCAAAAAATTGATTGCAAAGCCCAACTTCAATTACAGAAGAATTTATGATGAGAATATGGCACTTTTCAACATGAAAAAAACAAAGATCAAGTTTGATAAGCCTATTTATGTAGGGGCTGTGGTATTGGAATTGGCCAAATTACACATGTTAAAATTGTATTATGATGTGTTGAAGCCTTTTTATAAGGATCGTGTAAAACTGATGTACATGGACACAGACAGTTTTGTTCTTGATATTCAAACAGAAGATGTTTATCAAGATATAACACAGCCTGAATTGTTTAAATATTTTGATACCAGTGAACATACAGAGATTCAACACCACAACAAAAGGGTGCCTGGCAAGTTAAAAGATGAGACACTTGGTGATGTTATTGTGGCATTTGCTGGGTTAAGGGCCAAGATGTACAGTTTTGAAACATCTAGTGGCGCTGTTGCCAAAAAGGCCAAGGGCATTGGCAGAGTGACTGTGGACAAAGAGCTTGAATTTGAAGATTACAAAAATTGCCTCAATTCATGTAGCACAATCAGAACATCAGAATCCAGAATTCAAAGTGTGGATCACTTGTTGACTAGCAATATTGTAAGAAAAGTGGCTCTGGACCCACATGATGATAAGAGATGCATTTTGTCATGTGGCATACATACTTTACCATGGGGTCATTGTGATTTGAAAAGTGGTAATCAATGCCCTATTACAGAGCATGATTTGAAATAAATAAACATGCCTATGAACTTATTTGGGTTCAAAAACAGGCTATGAATAACAGCAATGAAAATTGATTTGACAAGTGTACAAGAATCTCTAGAATCTCGCCTGCCTGGTATTGTAGACACACTTGTCAGTGTCCAGGAACAGATCCCAAAGCTTGAAAACCTCAACACTGAATCTGAACTATCTCATTTTCATCACTTGATCGATGATATCCAAACAAAACTTAAAATTTTACAACAATCAACACCCACTCAGGCAGATATAGCCCTGCTCCAAAATGCTATGCAAAATGTGTCTGATGCTTCTGAATTAAATAATGTGAAATTGGCACTTGAATCTTTGCAAAATACTGTATCAAATCTGCCTACATCACAGGAACTTAAAATATTAAAAGAGCTGTGAATCGCATATTGAAATCAGAAGATATCAAGAATATCCAGACAGAGATCAAACAACTTACTCAGACAGTGGCCACTCTACCAACTAATCAACATATTAATGAACTGCATGCCCTGTTTGAGGATATCAGAAGACAGGTCCATGATCTTACTGCTCAAAATTCAAAATTGGCAGTTATTGAAAATTTGCAACAAATTGTAGCTAATATCAAGCAACAGCTAGGGACCATGGAATCCAATCAAGCAAATGCCCTGTCTGTTTTTGCCACCCAGCTTCAAGAGATTGTGCAACAATACAAGAAACTTGTTGTGGACATAAAAATCAAGCCAGGCCATGATGATGTTGTTAGGACCATCAATGAACACCTTGAATCTGTAACAAGCAGATTGCTTACAGCAGAAAAAGAAATAACAGGCATAATTGAGAATCCAAAACATACATTAATTCTTGAATTGCACAGCATCCCCAACAAAGAATATGATTCACCATTTACACCAGGTGGCAAAATATATATGCTGTCCCCTGCTCAATTTTATTACCAGTTTTTTTGTTGGGGGCACACTGAGACCAATCAAGATCAAATATTGGCTTCAAACACAGGCACAGCACTAACCCACCTTATCAATAACAAATGCTGACAACAAACCAAAAATCAAGTGTGTAGAGTTAGAGGATTTTACAGATCCCAATACATTAGAAACATCTTTTGCTGAAGATGATGGCTCTCTGGAATTTCATATACAAATAGGAGACAAATTATATTTAGAAAATCCTGTAGTATCAGCTGCTGAACACCCCATAGTTGCAATATTCTTGTTTTCATATTATGTCTAGACAAATTATTGTTGATGAATTACACAGACAAGCCAGACATAATTATAAGAGACTGCCAGTAGTCACAAAAGGCATAGATGATTTATGGCAGAGCGACTTGATTGAGATGGCAAGTGGATAGCTGAAAAACTTAGACAAAATCAAGAAGGGCTACAAGTATCTACTCACTGTAATAGACACATTTTCAAAATTTGCCTGGGCTGTGCCACTCGACTCCAAGTCTGGAAAATGTGTTACAGAAGCCTTCAGGACAATCATCAATCAGAGTGGAAGATCACCGCGCTATTTGCAAACAGATAATGGCAAAGAATTTTATAATTCTGTGTTCCAACAATTTATTAAAACCAGTCAATACAACATTATCCGAGTTACAGTGATCTCAAGGCCTCAATTGTAGAGAGATTCAACAAAACCCTAAAAAATCTTATGTTTAAACAATTTACACTTCAAGGTAATTATAAATGGCTTAATATTCTTCCAGAACTTCTACATATATATAACAACTCGGTTCATTCCACAATCAACATGAAACCCTCTGAAGTAACTTCATCTGATGAGAAAAAATTGATCAGGACTGTTTATTATCCTAGATACCAGCCAACAACAAGAAAGGCCAAATACAAGGTGGGTGATCAAGTAAGAATCAGCAAATATAAGCACTTATTCAAATGAGGCTTTACAAGAAACTGGAGCACTGAATTATTTACAGTGGTTCAAGTTAAACCTGGGACCCTTAACACATATATAATAAAAGACCACCGAGGAGAAATTCTCAAAGGCAGATTCTATGAAGAAGAACTCAGCAAAACTAAACAGCCTGACACATATCTCATAAAAAAAAATCATCCGCAGAAAAGGCAACAAGTTATTCGTCAAATGGCTAGGACTTCCAGAACACAGCTGGATCGATGCAGACAAAGTGATAATATGAGCACCTGGGATGTTATAAAAAGGCTTCCAGAACCTGAACAGCAGATTAAGAGAAATGGCAAGTTGCTGCCTGAAAATATTAGATGTCTTATTGTTGGGCCATCGGCTTGTGGTAAAACTACACTAATGGTTGATAATTTTTTATTGGCACCCAACTGGTTAGACTGGAAAAACAGGCACTTGTATATCTTCTCTAAGAGCTTGGAACAATTAAAATATCAGCAGCTGATGAAGCTATATGATGGATTGGATATAGCCACTTTTGAACCAGATGTTAAGCCACTCCATGAATGTCTTGATAATTCTGTTGTTGTGTTTGATGACATTATACTGGATAATCAAAACAAGGTTAGAAATGTCTTTACACAGGGCCGACACAAAAACATTGATTGCTTCTACCTGGCACAGACTTTTTCAAAAATACCGAAGCAGCTGATCCGAGACAACAGCAATTTTATATGTGTGTTTCATCAAGATCATACCAACCTCAAACACATACATGATGAATATGTAGGTGGGGACTTGAGCTACAATGATTTTTCCAAGTTTTGCAGTAGGTGCTGGAATCAAAACAGTTATGGGTTTTTTCACAATTGATATGACAAGAAAACCCAATAGTGGCAAATACAGAAATAAAATCAACAATTTTCTAGACATTGAAACATATATAAATAACCATGAAAAGGCCAATCATTGATGATCTTAAATTAAGAGATTATCTTGTAAAAAGATTTAAGGGATGGAAATCACCGAACCGAGGAATTTATGAACAACACAAACAAACAGAACAGCCTATTATTGATGCTATTAGTGAATTAGGTAAAAATATCAAAACTGTTACAGAGCAAAATCAAAATTTGATCACAGAGCTTGTACCTGTAGCTGCAAGGAACATATTAGATTATCCAATCACCCCACTTTCCAGTATTCATACACCTAGTCCTGTTGCTCCTCGAAGAATTGAAGCTACCCAGGATCCTATTGAATTGGGTCTTCTTGCTCAAAAATATTTAAGCACACCTAAAGACAACAAAGATTAGGTCTTTGGCTTATATGCTGACACAGAGCGTGATGGTAGCATCATACATAGAATTGGCAATTTCAGAGTAACATTTATGGGAGATGATCTCATTGTATATTCAGAATCTCATCTTGGAGAAAAAGGTGGTTTTGTTAAATATCCCGACACACCTGGGTTGTGGGAACTGATGACTAGGAAGAGACCTGGCAGCTATATAGATCAAGATAATGAGCACTACAAAGAAATATTAATAAAATCAGATGCTCTATACCAGAACAATGATCCCACACAAAAAAGAGTCAAGTCTAGCAGTGGAGCAAAATATAACCACTTAATCAAGCCCATATGGTCACAAATTAAGACAGGCAGCGGAATCAAACAATACAACACCCTGCCTAAAGAATTTGTCTGGGTTGATGATGTCAGGAAACTTGTAGATAGGTTATTGGTGATAGCTGTGGAGGAAAATGCTGGCAACCACAATTTTTACAATGAAAAGGTTGGAATTATGGACATGATAAGCACAAAATTGTCTAATTTTATAGTGAATGACACTAAGGGGATTGGATATCTTACAAAAATTATTAATACTTTTCCACCTAAATTTTGGAATATTTCTGAGGGCCCGGGGTAGGTTAATGACATTATAAACAAGCTGCCATTTGAACTACACATTCCAGGCTATCAGTATTGTGGTCCCGGTACAAAATTGGAGCATAGATTAAACAGAGGTGATCCTGGTGTTAATCCCCTAGATGCTGCTTGTAGAGACCATGACATAGCATACAACACACATTCTGATCTTGACAAGAGACATGTTGCAGACAAGAAATTAGAAGAGGCTGCATTTGGTAGATTTGTAAGCAAAGATGCTTCTTTGAGTGAAAGAATAGCAGCATTGGGAACCACCATAGCTATGAACACCAAACAAAAACTGGGGTGGGGGCTGTGAATATGTATATAATAAACCTACAATGAAGGCCAAGGGTGTTATGTATCAAATACCTTATGCAGGTCTTAAATCTCTTAAAACTATTGATAGTCTTTTAACCAAAAAGCAGCGCAAGAAAAAAAATTCTTGTCTTGCAAAGGGTCATGGTATGAAATTGTTGCTTAGTACCCCCCAATTAAAAAAAATTACAACAATCTAGAAAAATATCACATGTGGGTGGATTTATATTTACTATCCCGGCCATCTTAGCAGCACTTGGGGCTGTTGGAAGCTTGGCTGGGGGATCAGCTGCCATAGCAAAAACAGTAATAGATGCCAAGAAAAATAAGGCAGAATTAGATGAATTGAAGCGCCATAACCTGGCCATGGAGAAACAAGGCAAAGGTGTTAAGAGAGCCATGAATAAGTTTAAAAAAAACAAGAGCCGCTTACAAACCAAGATATTGAAGCTTTAATCAAGCCACTGGGCATCAAAAATTTTAGAGGTGTGTACATGTCTGATTCTTTACCAGAACAACCACTCAACAAAGAGTGTGGCATTGTTAATTTGGATAAGTACAAAAATCAGGGCACTCACTGGATCTGTTATCTTAAATATTTAAACGATAAGGCATTTGTGTTTGATTCATTTGGAGGTGTTCCACCTGAAAATTTAGTAAAATATCTAAAATCAGCTAATCTTTATTACAATAATGCCCTTGTTCAAAACTTCAAAGATGTTAATTGTGGACATTTGTGTTTATCTGTTCTTAGATATATGTCTCAAATAAATAAACCATCAATTGAAAATTTTCAAAAGACCCTGTCGTATCTGAAACATCATGGGGGTATTCCATCTCACCAGCCAAAATTCAATATTGAAACTCAAATTACATGATGATATAGTGTATCCCAAAACAATAGCTCTCAGAGCATTTTATGGCATGTACTTGATCCCTAATATTACACACCACAACAACAAAATTGCAGTAGGGGATCAAAAAATTGTCATCACTCCAGGGCAATATAATCTGTCCACTCTAAATGCTCAATTACCCAGAGGTATAGTTTTAACTCAAAATTCTGTCACTCACAGAGTAGAGATTGTATCTGCTACAGAAACAGTGGATCTGGGTACTATAGGAGAGCTGTTAGGCTTTGAGAACAACACAAAACTTGAACCGGCCATCAAACACACTGCTATTAATATACCTAAATTCTTAGCCATAGAGACTCTGAATATTCACTGTAATGTGGCTGAAAGTATGATCACCAAATCAAATGGCATAGGCACTCACAAACAAACTGGCATCATTGCAACTTTCAAACCTAATTCTGAATTTATGGAGCCAATCATCTACACTCCATCCCCAATATTATATTTTCCTGTGTGCCATAATAGAATAGATAATATTGAATTGATGGTCACTAATGAAAAAGAAGAATTAGTTGATTTTGCTGGAGCCACAACAACTGCAATCATAGAGATTAATATTTAAATAAAAATACATACAAAAAAATGGAAAATATTGAGAGTTATGAGCTACAATCATTCCCCCCAAACAGGAGGACATTTGCAAATTAAAATCAACCCAACACAGAGATTGAGGTTGATCTTGATGTAGGGGATGGCTTTATACACCCCCACAGAGCAGATCTATACATCAAATTTGATGTTGTAAAGCTCGATGGACCAGATTATCCGGCAAATTCAAATATAAGATTGGTAGATAATTTTGTGCCGCATCTGTTCTCTGAAATTGAGATCAGAAAGCATGGTGTTGTTATAAACAGAGTGGATTATCCCGGCATTACCTCCACAGCTTTCGCAACACTAAAATTATCCAAAACCGAGGCTTCTTACTACAAAATAGGTGGATTTGAGGCTGGTGATAAAATTTTATCCAAGAGCCACACAGTGCTGTTCCCTATGCGCCTGTTGCCAGAATTCTTCTCAGATTACAAAGATATTATGTGGAAGGGTGGTTTAAGAATCACATTAAGAAGAGCTGCCAATGATAATAATGCTTTGATGAGGTACAGCACATTAAACTCTACCGGGGAAACTTTGCCTAATACCCTACCTGATGAGTGCAAGTGCATTATTCAGACTATGGAGCTAAGAATCCCGGTTGTTGAATATGAGGCCAGTTATGCTCTTAAATACAAAGCAGATATAATAAAAAAACCACAGATTCCTTTACAATTTTATACATATCAATGTGTACAGAAGCCTGCCGCTGGTACTTATTATGAGTTTGATGCTACAAATTCATTCTCCAGTATACAATACGACATGCCGGACTTTGTGGTGGTACTGTTTCAGACTGGAAGACACAATAATCAGGAAAAAATTTCAAGTAGATTTGATAACTGCAACATCAAGAACATATATCTTTAAAATGGCAGAAATGAGGTATTCCCTAAAGAAAATTATAATTTAGACATGTCCAAGAATGATTTTCTTAAATTATATGAAGCATTTACAGCATACAAAAGGGTCACTACTGGCAATACTGACATGTATTACACACCAGATGAATTCAAAGCACAGAGACCCATGTTTGTCATCAACACTTCAAAAAGAAAACAAGTTGTGGTTAATGACAGGACAAACATTAAAATTATCTGTGAATTCCACGATGCACTCCCTGATGACACCATATGTAGTGTTATTCTCATAGGTGAAAAATCATATGTTTATGATGTAAGAAATGAGAGAGTCACAGAGCAATTCTAGAAGATTTCTAAATATTACATTGTTTTAGTACTAGATATGCAAGTTGAGCCTGGTGCCCAATTGAACTTAAACCGGAAGTAAATATGTGTGTGTGTGTGGGTGTGTGTGTGTGTGTGTGTGTGTGTGTGTGTGTGTTAATACGTTTGGCGTAGTTTTAGGTGTGGGCAAAAAAAATATCAAGAGGGGCATATTTTTGACAGGATTATGGACAACAATCTCACAGAAGTGCCTTTTGTAAGTGTAGACAAATCATTCTGAGGGGGCTCATACTTTCACAGGAAATTCCCGAGGGCATTTTTACAAAAATCTTGGATTAGACAGGGTTCCACACTTGAGCAAATAGCTCATATGGGCATGTTGAGCAAGTTTTATGTGTAGGCAAATCTGCATGAGGGGGGTTTATACTTTCTCGACCCAGCTATAGCATAAATTACACACCTCAAAACGCAAGCAAGTTGTAGTTAATGACAGAACAAACATTAAAATAATCTGTGAATTCCATGATACACCACCTGCCGACAACATATGCAGTGTTAGTCTTATAGGTCAGAATTCATATGTTTATGATATACGAAACGAAAGAGTCACAGACCAATTTTAGAAGACCTCTGCACAATGCATTATCTTAGTACTAGATATACAAGTTGAGCCTGGTGTCCAATTTAAACATTCGGGTTAACATATTAATACTCCGAACTGACTGTCAAGTATTTAAGCACACTTGACAGTTTATTATACTAAAATAAATAAGCTCATATGATCATCTTGGCTTAGTTTTAAGTGTATCCAAAACAATGCCAAGATGGCCATATTTTTTTACGATCCTATGCATCTGACTGATGCAGCTTTTGTACGTGTAGCCAAATCAAGCTGAGGGGGGTCGTACTTTTTACGAGAAATCCCCGAGGGCTTTTTTAATAAATGCTTGGGTTCGACAGAGTAGCACACTGTAGGCAATAAGATTATATAAGCATCTTCACATAGCTTTAAGTGTAGCCAAAACCAGTCTGATGGGGTTAATAATTTTTGTGCCAGTAATATCACAAATCATACTACTAATACACAATGAACGGGAATGGGGGACTGATGATAAACAAAGAACGACGAAGGTGTTAAAAAGAGTGGAAAGGAAAAGAGACAAAGAGGAGAGAAGAAACTAGTATATTAGATACGTTCTGGATCATTTATTTGCTATTTATTTATTTCCCTCCGATTTCAGCTAATTTTCCAAGGGTAAAACATCCAAAAGATTCTAATTTTACCATATTTGTAATATATTTTTTTATCAAAGCTCAACTACTCATTTTTATAGGGTAAAATTTACAAAAGTTGCAAGATTTCAATAATTTCCTCTAAGTTTTTACAAATTTTACATTTTTTATAATTACTGCAAAATGTATTTGTTTTTCTAAGTGTAAAAGAAATAATTGAACCCACTCACTCATGTGAGTCAATTTTAAAATATTTTGCAAAATACCCGAGTATCAATTCGGTCCATTTATCTGAACCGAAGATATTGCACCTGATTATTTCCATATTGCCATGTGTTACGATATAATTTTTATACACCGTTTGTGATTGAAAATAATCAGCAACATCATGGCGTTATGAGAAATATAAAAGTAGAAATGTATTTTAGCAATATTTTGGGCCCTAGCAATTAGCTACGTCAACTCGAGAGCGCTCTGTCATATGTCTTCAGCTAATCGTATTGCTACCGGAAGATATATAAAATCATCGTGTAATGAACCTTTTATTCAACAAGTACATTTCTTTGTTACCTACTGCTTTCAAGTTCTCCAAGTATATCTATTTGCTACTAGATGGCACTGTTTAGAAATTATCTTGGGGGGAACCTAAATTCCATTCATGCAAAGAGAGATCGATGATGACTCGGAGCGTGGTAGTGGCGTGACATCCAAAGATTATTTTCTGTACTTACTTGCCATGAAAGAGAACCAGTATTTTTATCGCCACTTAAAGATTTTTAACAATTAAAGTTTAACAGTATGTCAACAGTTAAAATGTGTATTATTTTAATAGTTTTTAATAGTTTGTTAATAGTTTGTTAATAGTCTGATAATAGTTTGTTAATAGTTTTTTAATAGTTTTAAAATAAAGTATTAAAAAATATATTTTTAGTTACCAAGATTTTTCCCCATTCTTTCTCTCCGAATGTTTCCAAATTATTAAAATGCTTATATCTCGAGAACCAAACAACGTAGAAAGGTGTTTTTTTAATTCATTATGTTTTGACGTTCTCTATCATTTGAGATCCAACTTGATATTAAAATAGCCAAACTAAAATAATGCCCATTAATGTGCTTGTTTTTTTAAAAACAGACATATTCGACCTGTAGATATAAGAACTCCAGTAAATATGGATATCATTAGAGATATTCATCGTAAACTGAGAGGCTAGGTTATCATCCATCTAAATAGTATATGATGTCAAGTGGATTAGGATACGGTAAAACAATTATATGTATTCAACAATTACCAAACATCGTATAAAATTCCCGTTGCAGGGAAAACTCAAATTTAGACGCCAAAGCAGCAATTGCACAAATAGGTCGAAATTTGTACAGGATTATACATAATAATATGATTCCCAACACAAGATACGAGGTAGAAAAACGCGACATCTTCTTTGCTGAATTAATTGAGGAGTATGTTAACTTAATTCCTATTTTTATCGAAATAAGAGTAACACAGGCCTGCGATGAAAAAAATACAAGGGAACTGATAGGTGAACTTTATGTATTTTGTGGTGCTGAGTTAAAAAAAGTAAAGAAAATTGTCTATCACGTCACGTTTTCTTGAAAAATTTAATTGTACTTGGATTTGTATGAACATTTACCATTAATATGTTGTTTGGGCATGGAATATCTTTCCTCCCTGCCTGACCATCATTCTACCGTGGTGAAACGATACCCCTCGGTGACTCCCCCCCATCGACGTCCCTCCCTCCCCATCGCAATCGCTCTCGAGCATTAGCGTTGCGCAAATCCTTATCTTGGTTCGCCGACTGTGCAGGAACGCTCGCTAAGCCAGCGTAATCGGCAATCACCTTCCAGTTGTGTCGAGCTTTATCTGTATTGATCCTGAACGTGTTATTTGTAAGACTGAATTCTCGCGACTTGTCTGGAGGCAGCAAAAACGATATGAAACAGATGTCCTCATGAGGGACTCAGTTTATCGTTCTTTAACCCAGCAGATCATGTATTTACCATGTTCATAGTAAGATAAAAGACGTGGAAATTTGTAAGTTCGTCTCAATTTGTCTTTCATGTATAGTGTCGTGCGTGCGCTGATACAGTGACAAGTGGAAACTGCATCACAAAAACAATTGTAACTGGTGTTTTCCTCTGTGCGTTTCGTGAACCATGGCTTCGAGTTCGAGACGTTGTGAAAATGTGCCATATGACTTTTGTTACATATGCGGCGAATATAGTGCTCTTAAACATCGCATGAGGAGCATTACAAACTATGTAAGAAAACTTTATCTTTCGTATTTTGGCATGAAACTCTGAGACCAGGACAAATCGTGGGCTCCTCATAAAGTGTGTGTGCAGTGTCTGAATGATCTACGCTTATGGCTCAACGGAAAGAAGACTGCTTTACGCTTTGGAATTCCTATGACATGGAGGGAGCCGAGGAACCACTATGATGACTGTTATTTTTGTGTCTGCATGTCCGTGGGTATAACCGAAAAAATCACAAACTAATATCTTATCCCGAGAACATTCTATCGGCCATACGCCCCGTTCCTCATGGACCTGATGTGCCAGTGCCTTTGCCTCCAACTGAATTACCAGTCATCTCTTCAGTGTCTTCAGACTCGGAACTTCCAGACGGCCAAGGCTCCGATACCGAATATAAGCCCTCTGGAGGCGATTCATCTCAGTCCTTCTCTCAGGTTGAACTTATAGATCTGACTAGAGATCTGGGCCTTTCGAAAGAGGCAGCTGAATTGTTGGGCTCCAGATTGAAAGAAAAACATTTATTGGCCAAAGGAACCACGTTTTATTGGTACAGGAATCGAGAAAAGGACTTTGTTCAGTACTTTGAGGAAGCGGAGAACCTGGTCTATTGTTCTGATGTTCCCGGATTGATTAGCAAATTTAATATCAGCTACGATAAAGATTAATGGAGGCTGTTTATAGATTCATCGACAAGGAGCCTGAAAGCTGTCCTTCTTCATCACGGAAGCCAGTATGCATCTGTACCAGTTGCACACTCGGTACGTTTACAAGAACGCTATGAAAACCTGGCTCTCGTCCTCAACAAAATAAAATATGCCGACCACAGTTGGACCATTTGCGGTGATTTGAAAGTTATCTCCATGCTTCTTGGTCAACAAGGTGGATATACAAAGTTCCCATGCTTCATTTGTGAGAGGGACAGCCGTGCAAAGACTCAACATTGGGTCAAGAAAGAATGGGCTAAAAGACAAAATCTTGAACCAGGCACCAAGAATGTGATTCGGAACAGCTTAGTTGACCCAAAAAAGTATTGTTACCCCCGTTGCATATCAAATTAGGTGTAATGAAGCAATTTGTCAAGGCTATTCCAAAAGATGGCGATTGTTTCAAATACCTGTGCAAAAAGTTTCCAGGTTTATCCGCAGCCAAGTTGACAGAGGGAATCTTTGTTGGTCCAGATATCCGCAAGCTCATGAAGGATAAAGACTTTGAGACTAGCATGACAACAAAGGAGAGAGAAGCTTGGGTTGCCTTCAAAGATCTGGTCAGTAAATTTCTGGGGAATTACAAGGATCCTGACTATAAAGCAATTGTTATGAATATGCTGGACAAATTTCAAGCGTTGGGTTGCTCCATGAGTGTCAAACTACATTTCCTTCACTCACATGTGGACTATTTCCCCGAAAATTTAGGAGCAGTCAGCGAAGAACAGGGTGAAAGGTTCCACCAAGATATTAAAGATATGGAGCGCAAATATCAAGGACGATGGAACAAGAACATGCTCGCCGACTACTGTTGGATGTTAACACGAGAGAGGCCTGAGATTGCATATAAAAGAAGAACGTCAAAAAGAAGTTTCAAAGGCAAAAGGGTACGTACGTAAATATAAACTTTGTTTGTGTTTGGTTTTGTTGTTTGTTCAGTTTACAATTTGTGTCAAACGTTCATGTACACGTACATTGCTCCTCGTGGTCAATCGTCTATTTTATGTACGTTACCTTAATAAACACAAAGGAACATAATACGTTGGTGCTTTTTTTTTAGAAACTTCACCATAATGGGATGTAAAAAGTGTAAACGCAAGGGAATTTTGTGTTTTTCTCTCGACCAGAGGCGGCAATAGTGGTTTCCTTCCATTTAAACCTATAAAAAATAAAATCAATTGCCAATAAATCAATTTGCATCACCAAGCATCGATTTTACATAGATTTAAATGGATCAAAACCACTGTTGCCAGATAGTGCATGCAAAATTGTTCGAGAAAATTCCTTTTCACATAGGATTTTTGCAAAAATATTGATATCGATTTTACAAAAAATCCTGACGTGATGGAAAAAATGGAGGTCATTTTCGAAATCAGCACATCAATAGCATAAAACTCAGCGAACACGTCTCTTGTATTTTTCAACAACTTCAATTTCGCAAACCTGTGTAATCTATCCTCTCATGAATATATAAAAATGCCAAATCAAAAATTAAAGAAATTAAAAAATAAAAATAAATAAATGAAACAATGGATATATTTGGAAATAGAAGACGACAAGAGATAGCAGATAATTCCAGCAACTTTGCTAGATTAGACGAGCGTCTTAAGAAACTTATGAAAGATTTATTAATTTTACAATATTCACTAAATTTAAATCTACGAGCTGAGATTACAAATCTCCAAACTGACTTATTTAACCCCATAGTGAAAATTGATGGCGAACTGAAATCCATACTCCATTCGCCACATAAGACAACATGTCCAAATCTTGGAAGAGAGTATAGCCATGTTGAAAAATGACATTATAAATTTCCACAACTCCAAACAACCACTTCAGAGCAAATAAAATAACAATTAAACAATCAAGCTTAGATTATTTGTACCAAACTGCTTTCTATTATTCAAAATATCAAAACCCAAGAGTAGTACGAACAGGTCAATGCTAGTATTATCGAATTACGAGAGCAAATTCTAATATTTGAAATTCCAACAATTGAAAATATTAAAAGTGAATTGCAAACTTTTCAGTTACACACGGTAATAACCCAAGTTCAAGCCAAACCACAAACGTAGGAAGGGTTTATCAATAATTTACATTCATCTTCCGAATTAAATGCCATCGCACGCAGTGTTGCCAGTATCAAATTACAGTTGGAGACGTTTGAAGATTTCGGGAAGATACACGGTACCATAGCTCATATTGAAGACACATTATCAACCATGCGAAATGAATTGACAAATGTACATGAAACTCTGTAATTTAAGTTGCCAAGCATAACCGAATCTTCAAAGATAATCCAAGAAGAAATTACTCAGTTGGATGACCTTAATACCGAAACAGAACTGTCCTATTTTAATCAATTGATTGATGACATACAGAAAAAAAATACAAATATTGCAACAATCACGCCTACACAAGATGACATACAACAACCGAAGGATGCTTTAAGCAATGTTTCAGATGCTACGGAGTTGGATGCTGTAAAACAAAATTTAACCACACTTCAATATACTGTAGTAAATCTACTCACTTTCAAGGAGTTAATATCTGTAAAAAGAGCAGCAAATCGAATACTCAAATCAGAGGACATCAAAAATATTCAAGCTGAAATTGCTGTAATTCAAGACATCATTGCTACTTTGCCTACCAACCAGATAATCAAAAAACTTCATGCATTATTTGAAGAAATCAGAAGTCAGGTACACGTGCAAGTCAAAGTACTAAATTCAAACTTGTAGAAAATTTACAGGAGATTACTTCTAACATAAACCTATAAATTAGTACCTCGAAACAAGCCTGCTTTAAGAAGTTTTACCTCGGAACTCCATGATCTCAAACAACAATTTAAACATTTGGATGTCGATGTGAAAACCAAAACCCAGCTACGATAAAGTGGTACGCACCATAAACGAATATCAAGAATCGGTATTAAGCAGATGAGAAGATCTTGAATTACGTGAATTTTTCACTGTTGAGATAGTTAGATTTGAGAGTTTAGAAAATGTAAGATGGCACTGGACTTATTTTAATGCAGGTTTGTAATGTAATGTTTACAAATTGTATCCCTACAATCAGTCAAATGAAATTTTCATTGGTGGAAATATTGAATTATTAAAATTTGGCTATATAAGGAAGGGAAACATATAAAAGTACCAAATATCACCATACAAAGAAAAGATGGGCAGTACAGATCACTTGAGATGCCTATTGCATATTGGGATGTATCTGAATATAAATATAAAATTCATGATGCTGAACAATTACATGGTTTTCATGTGGAAGCTTCTGACAAATTATTATTTGAAGTGAAACAATTATACCCTGAAAATAATTCATTTTATGAAATATTTTCTCATAGAACCCGATGTCAAGATAAGATATAGTTATGAATTACACAGACCAGCTCGTCGCAACTACAAACGACTGATTGTGGTAACAAAAGGTGTAGACGAATTGTTTCAGCTGATCTGATAGAAATGAGCAACGGACTTTAAAAAAAAAATAAGATAACTCATGGTTACAAATATATGCTCACAGTTATTGATACATTTAGTAAATATGAATCGGCCATTCCTCTAAAATCCAAAACAGGTACTTGTGTATCCGAAACTTTAATGTCCATATTTAGTGTGGGTTGGATTCCAAAATATTAATAAGAAAAATAATAAATTGTATGTTAAATGGTTAGGACTGTCTGAAGGAAGTGGGATAGAAGAAAACCAGGTGATTTTTTGACACCAAAATGGAATGTGGTACAGCGTTTACCAGATTTAGTAGACTCTACTTAAAAAATTGTGAGTTGTTACCCGATAATATAAGGTGCCTCATTGTAGGTCCCCCGTCTAGTTGTAGAAAAAAACACTTTCCTAGTAGATAATTTCCTGCTTGCCCTTAATTGGCTAGTTTGGGAAAATCGACACGTGTATTTATTCTCTAAAAGTTGAGAAAAGTCAAAGTGCAGGCAATTCATGAAGCTGTACGAGGGACTAATATAGATACATTTGCATCAAAAGTAAAACCTATCAACGATTGTTTGTAAAGTTCTGTTGTTGATTTTGAAGATGTCATTCCAGAAAATCAAAACGAAATACGAAATTACTTTACACAGGGTTTGTCACAAAGAAATAGACTGCTCTATTTAGCTCAAAATTATTCCAAAATTCCTAAACAATTACTACGAGATAATACAAACCTAATTTGTTTGTTTCCTCAAGGTCATACTAATTTGAAACTTGTGTATGGTGATTACGAGTGGGTTGACTTAAATTATGAACAAATTTCAAAACTCTGTTCATCTTGTTGGAACAGGATGATTTTGGATTTGTCACCATCGACATGACTAGAAAACATAACAATGGAAAATTTAGAAATAAAATCAACGATTTTTGAACCTTGAAAAATATAAAATTACCTCTAATCAAAAAAATGTCAAAACATATAATTGAAAATAACTTGAAGTTACGTGATTACCTGTTCAAATTTTTCAAAGGTTTTAAAGCTGAGAATAGAGGATTCTATGAAGAACACAAACGTTAAGACCAACCAATTATCGATGCAATCAGTGGTCTCGGTAAAGAGACTATAGGCGTGAGAGAACAAAATAAAAATCTCATAATTGAATTGGTACCTCTTACTGTTAAAAATTATGCAGATTTTTCCACCTCGCCCACTATCAAGCATTCACACACATCTGACTTTCCAACAACCACCTACTAGAGCTACAAGTGAACCTGAGAAAATTGAGTTTGGTCCCCTGGATTGTATCTGACCATGGAATTAAATGAAGGAATAGTTTGGAAAGTTGGGAAATCTAGAGTAACATTCGAAGGGGACAAAAAAAAGAGTTTGATTGGGAAAATAACTGGTCTAGATATCCTGGCACTCCTGGATTATGGGAGCTCATCACCAAGAGACAACCAAAGAATTTTAGTGTAGAAGATTATCAGAGTTACACAGATATTTTGATACTATCTAATGTCTTATATCAAAATAACAATGCCAGACAGAATAGAGTTAAATCGAGCAGCGTTGACAAATACAAGAATCTTATTAACCCTATCTGGAATTAAATCAAAACTGGTAGTGGTATCAAACAATGCAATATTTTACGTAAAGAATTTGTGTGGGTGGATTATATGAAAAAAAACTCATAGATAGATTGCTCGTTATAGCAGGGGAGGAATATGCTGGAAACAACATATTTTAAAACGATATAATGGTATGATTAGCAATAAACTAGCTCATTTTATTGAAAATGATCCCAAAGGTATCTGATACGTAATTAAAATTATTAGTACTCTATCTCCTAAACCCTGGAATATAGCAGAGGGTCGAGACCAATTTTAACTTTTGTATTTAAAAGCATAGCCTACCAGGATAAACCGTGTGTTGTGTACATGAATACAGGATCTAGTTCATAAAATTTAATATAGCGTTCTCGAAAAGTTTCGAACACATCAGCCAAAAGTACAGTATTAAAAATATAGTAGTTGTCATGTCCCCCATTGTTTTGCAACCTACTGTTTTCCGAACTCACTGTGCATGTTGATAGTTTTCCTTACTACATTCTTTATCTTCAAGTTTATTATAAAATTTATCTCTCTATGGTAACTGTGTCTCATTACATTTTTCAAAATCATCCATGTGATCATATGGAAAGACTCCTTTTCTTTTCAGAAATTCTATGTAATCCTAACCAAACTGTTTTTTTTGTATGAATAAATTCAATATCGGTTAATTGACTTACCAGAGTAGTTATACTACTGGGTAAAAACTGTTATGAATCCAGCAATCTAAGAACAACTTTATTTCCATTTTCTAATTTAGTAATTTTCTCGTGACAATATTATTATCTTTAGTGGGTAGTATAACATTGATAATCCATTCATCATATACCAATTCTTTGTTAAATAAACGTTGTAAATAGTGAATGAATACTGGAAAGAAGTTAAGTTTTTGTATTTGCAAATTACATGAATTACAAATTGTATGAATATATTCTCCATTAAAGTGGTTGTGGTATCGAACTTTTTGATAATTAGAATTAAAGTATCTATTACATTATCTGCAACTTAAACATTATCATGTTCTTGTTGCTGTTTTGGTGTAAGATCCTTCATCGGTACTTCATTATGTAAAATGAAACTATATTTTTCACCCCACTCTCTAAGGTTTTGAAAATTTTTTTTGCCTACATCTTCACCTCGATAAAAATATAGTTCTGAATTATTTTTTTCATAAGTGCTTACTAATTTTACTGCACGACCACATGCTTTATGTTTAACTATATTTGTGGTACTTGATTCATTCGAATCTCGGATACATGCTGCCATTGGTTCTTGAATTGTTTCGAAATCTGCGTAAATTACAAATGGATGTTTTACTATGGATTTTTAATTAATAAATTTCACAGCTTTTCATGAAATATCATAAGTCACAGAAGGATAAAGAAAACAATATTTAATATGTTCCTATAATTTATCTTAACTTATTTTCCAATATCTTCCATCAAATTTTGACAAGCATCGATCACATATTAATATTTTACCATGGTATGATGTTATTTGTCTATGTACCGATCGTCCCAGATCTTGTATGAGACAATAATATTTCATGATTCCCTTTGTAACATACATTAAATGTATAAGACGTGTACTATCTGCTAATTGATAGTGACGCAAGGGATATTTTTTTATCAATACCATAAACATGCACAGCTATTGGTCGATTGCGGTATTCTTTATATTGTTTCTCAAATTGATTAATATTTGAGATATCTACTGGATATTTATACCTGACATAGATTTTTAACTCTGATATATATTCTGGATAAATGAAATGATAGAGATGATTTATATTGATAGTTACTGGATGAAAATGGGCCAAGAGGAACTAAAAAATATTTTTATTGTCTTTATTTTGAATATTCAATACAGCTTTTTTGTTTTTGATCTGGTCGGGGAATTCAATATAACCATATCCGCCAAAAAGGTTAATATCTTGATATTTTTAATTCTAGTTTAAGGGTTGTATCAAAAAGTTATCAACTCGAACCTCTTCCTTGGAACTCTTGTTGTGCTAACCTAAGTGATTCTCATTTTTCCTCATAAATATCATGTAATTGATGAATGTGATCATAGTTTAAAGTTAACACACAAATAGGATGAAAATATTTTTCTTTTTCATTACGTGGATTTTTATACACTGATGATAAAACTTTTTTTGAGAGAGAACTCATTTCAGGTTTCATTTTAATTGCTTCTATAATTTTTTGTTTCAGTTTAGATAGAAAATTTGGAATATCTGAACCTTCATCATTTATGTCTGCTGTGGTATATTTTTTGTATACAACTTTTTTGTTCTTGGTTTTTGTTATTCATTTTTATTATTTTTTATAATTTGTATATATATGTATATATATATAATTATGTATATATATTTTTAAATATTGGGTTTTGTATATTAAAAATTTTTAAAATGAAATTTCTTTGGATTTATATATATTTTATTATTATCGAGTTTATACTCAAATGATAGAGAACATCTAAACAAAATGAATGCAAGAAAAAACCTTTCTACGTTGCTTGGTTCTCGAGATATAAGCGTTTTCATAATTTGGAAACATTCAGAAGAAAAGAATCTTTCGAACTAAAAGATAAAAAAAATAATTTTATTTTGAGACTACTAAGAAACTATTAACAAAGTATTAAAAGACTATTACCAAATTATTAACATACTATTAAAAAACTACTAACCGACTATTAACAAACTATAAAAAACTATTAACATATTATACATTTTAACTTTTAACATACTGTTAAACTTTAATTCTTAATAATCCAGAAAGTGGCGATAATATACTGGATCCCTTCTGGCATGCAAGTGCAGATAATAATCTTTGCTTGCCACATCACTACCATATTTCCGAGTTATCATCCATCTCTCTTTGCATGTCACATCAATACCACGCTACTAGTCATCATCGATCTCTCCTTGCATGTCATGCAAGTTAATGCAAGTTAGGTTCCCTGAAGATACTTGCTACACAGTGCCATCTAGTAGCAAATAGATATACTTGAAGAACATGAAAGCACTAGGTATAATGCCATTTGGTAGCAAAGAAATGTACTTGTTGAATAAAAGATTCATTACTCAATGATGTTATATATCTTCCAGTAGCAATACGATTAGCTGAAGACATATGACAGAGCGCTCTCGAGTTGACGTAGATAATCGCTAGGCCCAAATGTTGTTAAAATACCTTTCTACTTGTATATTTCTCATACCGCCATGATATTGTTGATTATTTTCAAACACAAACAGTGTATAAAAATGATATCATAACACATGGCAATATGGAAATAATCAGGTGCAGTATTTTCGGTTCAGATAAATGGACCGAATTGATACTCGGGTATTTTGCAAAAAAATATTAAAATTGACTCATATGAGTGAATGGGTTCAATTATTTATTTTACACTTACAAAAACAAATAAACTTCGGTTTAATTATTTAAAAATTAGTTTTTTTTAAAAAAAAAATAAGAGGGAATTATCCAAATCTTGCAATTTTTGTAAATTTTACCCTCTAAAAATGAGTAGTTTAGCTTTGATAAAAAAATACACTATAAAAATAGTAAAATTTGGATCTTTAGATATTTTGCCTTTGGAAAATGAGCTGAAATCGGTGGGAAATAAAGTAAATACATAGCAAATAAATGATCCAGAACGTATCTAATATACTACTGAAGATATGCATAATGCTTAGGAATGCTGGCATTAAAACTTACAAGACGGGACGGAGAAGCATTTTAAGAATAGCAACGCATGCACACAGGAAAAAGGATAACAGAGAAGTGGGAGTGGATGGGATTATCTACAAAGTAAAATGTAAAGAATGTTAGAGTGTGTACATAAGACAAACGAAAAAGAGGCTGATTGACGGGTTGAGACACCATAGGGATGATGTACGACTTAGGAGAGATTAATCCGATATTTAAAAACAAGAGATATCATGAAATGACATACATTGGGAAGAGGCTAAGCAGATAGGAAGGGAGAAGAGAATACTAATAAGAAAATAGAAGGAGATTAAGGAAGTGAAGAAGATAGGTGAAGAAGACACAATGAACTGGAATGGGGGACTGAAGATAACCAAAGAATGGAAGAAGGTGTTAGAAAGAGTGGAAAAGACAAGAGAGAAAGAGGAGAGAAGAGGGAAGAGGAATGAAGAGAAAAGAGCGCGAGATAAACAGTCCAACCACATTCAATGTGGAAGAAAATGTTTAGCTTTTCAGGTGAATGTACAGTTGGCAAGGGAAAGCCAACTGCTAGAATAATCCTAAACAACTTTCTTATAGACTGGAAGGAAGTAATGTTTGTGTATATATATCGCCATTTTTTGTACATTGGTACATTTGTACTTGGTGCAGAGTCTGAAGAAGACCTTGCTAGAAGGTTGAAACGTTACGTTTAGGTTATGTTTTATAATAAAATACATTTCTGCCTTGGTCAGCATATTGAGTTTTTCATATCATGGAAATAAGGCTTACAGGTGTTATGCAGAAATTTCAATAGCAGCCGTAATAAACAATTTAAATGTATTTATTTTTTCTCAATCAAAAGAAAACAAAAATTACAGTGATATTAAACTTTAAAGAACCAGTATCCCATAAATTCTAATCGGTTCTGTTTAGTTCCGTTACAAGAGAGAATGTTTCTATCGGAGGGTTAACATTCGGTACAATTTCCATATTGTTTCATTTCCACATGGAACGTGGATCTCATATAAACATTGATACTCGGCAGAGGCACATAGTAGATCGCAGCCCACTATAAATTGTAGGTCCAATCGCGATCTGTTTTATTTTGCAATAAATGGACTTAGAAACTCAAAACATCAAATTTAACAATACTGATTTTTTAAAAAATATTCAGGAGCCCATGCATCTAATAGGTTCTATTGGGTTAGGTTACAGCCCCGGAACCTTTTTCCTCAAACAATTTTTTTCTCAGGACAATAGAAGAGAAGAGCATAGATCACCAAACTTTGATCAGGAATTTTCATCCGGAAGAGTCGGGATTAGCTGAACATTCAATTAACGAAACACAGAAATTATAGAAAAAATATCCGAACTACTGGGACCTCATCATAAAATAAACAATAGCTATTCATGGAGAAAAGGGGGAATCTCAATCGATTCACGGCACCCAGCTAGGCTAGCGATTGTCGACCAGCATCGCGGACCTAGGAGACACAACACCCGATTGGTCCGCCATCTTCACCGGCAAACCATCCTCCACAAATATAATGGGTTGACGCTCAGTATTACACTTTTACCCTGATGATGAGTGTGATGTTAGCTCTCCAAACCTTGGATTATTTTCCGCAACTCCCCTGGTCGATGGCCCGATGGAATAATTTCATCATTCGTCGCCAGGAGAGCTCCAAAACTTACTTGAACATTTGCTTAATCTTTGACTTCCTTGTTAAAGCCATAACTATAGGCTGACTCGTTGATGTTAAGTCTATATTTTAATCTATTTTACAATTTTTGCAATACAAACATTATGAAAATTGGTAATGCGTGGGAAAATATATCAAATATTAATTTTATTTTATTTGAAAGGAACAAATCTCACTCCCCAAAATCTCAATTGTTCAAATTACTTTATTTCCCCCCTGTGGGCACCTCAGTGCGGAACAAAAGAGGTGCTGTAAATGTAATATCGTAAAGTAAGATTTCCTTTTCAATGCTTTGGGAAATATTATTTGCGATTCATACAATTTCATCTAGAAAAATAAAATTATAATTTTCAGCCGCTTAGTGCTGTAATCAATATCTGAAAAATTGAAGAATTCTCGCCCAACTTTTATTTATTAAAAAGTAAGAACTTCAACTTGATCAGCAGTAATTGCAAGCGTTAGAATCATGCGCAATATTATAAATGGTAAATTGACAGTTTTCAGCATTTCAAATCTTTTAGTTGTAATCCTTCCCCAAAGGTAGCAGAACCTTTGTTTGAAAATGGAAGTAATTTTTATGTCATGGCATTTCGCGGTATTTTAGGCCTTAACAGAAATATGCAACAATTATGATAACTCAATTAGGAAGTTTTGGAAAACATCATTATTTTCAGATGAATGCAATGTTAAAGCAGGAAATACATTTCCCGTTTTTTGGTCCACAATTTTATTTGTTTGAGAATTCCTCGAAATGCGTCACTCTTTCCGAACTCTACACTTAAATTTTGGATTTATATCAAGGAACACTTAATTCGTTACTTTATTCTTCTTACCTGAAACATTATAATTACTTAATTTATGTTGCAGTCGTTTTGTTTCTTTTAGCGACAAGGAGAATAATCTATCAAATGGACAGCAGCAAAAGTAACATTCAGTATCAACACACTAGATTCATTTCGAGAAAGATGTCGAG
Organism: Lepisma saccharinum; assembly: GCF_977018435.1. NCBI lineage: Eukaryota > Metazoa > Arthropoda > Insecta > Zygentoma > Lepismatidae > Lepisma > Lepisma saccharinum. Next base: position 289,040 of record NW_028142940.1, read on the forward strand.
GCTTCTCCTCATAAATGTTTCCTACGTAGGTCTACTTATTTTGCAAAATTGTCTCAGTCTATATTTGAGAAATCAGACTTGAAATAAATTTTAACAACTTTCAAAACGTATTTCCCGTTTCACAAATCGGAAACCGTGTATAACCGTCATTCAACTTTCAGTTTGTTAATTTTAATTGCATAGTAACATTTCCTGTGATATATAACATTACAATGTGTATCTAGTACGTTGTTATTTAATATGATAGATATCATGAACACCCACATAGAAACACTCAAACACAGAAAAGTTTAAGAACGAGTAAATATAAGATTTTTGGAATTTTTTGATAGAATTGTTGTTCAGAATGTTTGAGCATCGAGTAAAATGATTCGATATTTAGACCTTTTCATCAAACATTTATTTTAAAACAATACTCAATTGCTGAAATACATATAAGTAACAAAATACAAAATTAGAAATAGGACAATAATATATTTGAATATGTGGTGAATATCTTCTTGGTATTTCAGCTTCCTTGGGAGGAACAATTTCCCTGTTTACTGGTGGGAGCATCATATCATTGTTTGAGGTTTTATACTTTGCCACTGTTGCTTTTGTACATCATATACGATACCTCAGAGACTACTATATATGTAAATACAAAATACCTAAACTTTCGTCAAAATTTCGAGCAAATAAGAGTAGGGTTCAAGTGTTACAGAAAACACCGGACGATTGCACAGCAGTTTGTTTCAGACGTCTTATGAAGAAAAAAAAGCTTGTGAAAAATACGAATAAAATATTGCAAGAACCAAGTGTAGCAGAGGAAAGGTATGCCACATTTATATTATATGTTTATTTATTTATTTATTTGAGAAAATTTCAGATACAGCACAGGTGGCCATTTTACACTGAAATTGTCAACAATGAGAAAGCAATAATTATAATAAGCATTAAGATTAAAAAAATAAAAAAGTAAAATAAAATAAATAATAAATAATTAAGAGTAAGAAAACAAGCAAATGAACAAAAAAATAAGTAAGAGATGGCACTATGTGATAATAATTACAAGTATTTCTTCTGATAGAAGACCGAAAGGCAAACTCGAAGGAAAATATATCAATATTTGAGGGGAGATCATTGTATTGTGTGGCAAGTCTATAAAAGAGAGATATTTTTTGAATTTCCAATCTAGGTTTTCTTGTATAAAATAACGTTGTATTGCGAGTTGTGCGCATAGGTACTCTCAAGTGGAATTCCTCAAGGAGTGTGTTGCAGCGGATTTTGTCATTCACAATTTTGTATAAGTAACTAAAATCATTCTGCAAACGTCGCTAATAAGCAGTTTGTAAGTTTAGAAAAGACAAGAGATGCGGAGATGAAAAATTGCGTAATGAGGGAACCCTGTGACGGACTATAGCTAGGAAGAAGTTAAAGACTGAATCGATTCTGGAGAGGTGAGTGGGACATGCCATGGACCAGACGGGAGAGCAGTATTCTATTATTGGGGAGATGAATGATTAGAAGTACAAAGTGAGGGCTGAGATGTCACTAATTTCAGTGAAACGGTAGAGTAAACCTAAGAGACGCATGGCCTTTTTTGTGGTGCATAAAATATGTTCCTCAAATGTGAGCTTTTGGTCGAAAGCAATACCTAGGTCCTTATGAGAGGATACTGCTTTGATGTTATTGCCAGAGATGGAGTAAGATGACTTTAACAGATTCTTCTTGAGAGAGATAGTGAGAGTAGTACACTTGTCAGGATGTAATGTAAGGTCCCATGTCAGGCACCAGGAAGTACATGTTGCTATGTCATTCTGAAGAAGATGAGTATCGTCGGAAGTGGAGACTTCCCTGAAAATTTTACAGTCATCTGCGAAAAGAAGGTAATTGCTAGAGGGAGCTGTGAGATGGTCGGCAAGGTCATCGACGAATAATATGAACAAGAGAGGTCCTAGAACACTACCCTGTGGAACTCCAGAGAGGACAGGAAGAAAGTTAGAAACAGTTCCAGGAAGAACGACACGTTGTTGGCGATCGCTAAGGTAATCTGTGAGAAGGTTGAGAAATTTGCCATGAATGTTGAATCTATTGCATAATTTGTGAATCAGAAGACGATGACTAACAGTATCAAAGGCTTTGGCCAGATCAAAGTATATTTATTACATCTAATTGTGAATTATTTGAAATGCATTTCATAGCGTGTGAGAGTAAAACAGACAGGTTTGTAAGACAGAAGCTACCAGGAAGGAAACCATGTTGCTTAGAGCTTAAGTACGGAGAAACAAATTTGTACAGTCTGTCTTTGATTACTTTTTCACAGATGATGGACAGAGGAGAGAGTAAGGAGATTGGTCTGTAAGATGAAACAAAATTTTTGTTACCACTTTTGTGAATCGGTGCGATGTTAGCTTGTTTCCAAGCGTGAGGAAAGATGCCTTCCGAAAAACATCTGTTCAAGAGAATGGAAAGGGGATAGCACAGGAATTGCACAGTTTTCCTGAGGAACATGGTGTTGATATCGTCCGGTCCTAGTGCACGGTGAGCTCAAAGAGACGACAATAGATCCTTCACCTCATCGGGTGTAGTGACAAGCGTTTTTAGGGAGGAGGAACAGACTGGTCTTACGTTTGGCAACGCTGCATGGGAAGACGGGGGGCAGAAGTTACCATGAAAATAAGCGTTGAAGAGTTCTGCCCTTCGGTCCCCTATCGCACTTTCACTATCATGCGTAATTTCAGCTGGAATCCTACTGTTGTTTTTCCTCGAGTTTATTAGATTAAATTTTTTTTGTGGTTTTCCGGGATTGTTTCAGTGAAATTGTCTATATGTTCTTTATATTTTTTCGAAGGAGATGCTTTGAGTGTCGTCGCAGAGCACCAAAGGTATTGTGCATGTGTTCACTCGGGAAGCCCTTCCAAAGTTGCCATGCTCGTGTCTTGTTGGCCAGTACATCCCGCACTTCGGAGTCGAACCAACACTGAAATCTACCAGAAGATATTTTCCCTAAAGGCACGTGGTCCTTCACTACTGCTTGAATGACACCTGTACATAGGTCAGCTGCCTCGTCGACTGTCTCGTCTTCCAAGATGCTCCAGGGAAAGGAGGCGAGGGAAAGTATTTTCTCCTCCCACGGCGCTCGGTTCCACAGGTAGCGTTTGTTCTGGATGGAGGGGCGATGACCTCTTCTAGGGGGTGGGGGGTGGGGGGATGAGAATAGAAACATCCAAACTGTCGTGGTCGGAGGTGAGGAGGTTCTTACGTGGCGTGATACTAATATCGTTAAGGGTGGAGAGAACATAATCCAGGTTGCTGTCCTTCCTGGTGTTGAACAAATTATGTTGTTTCAGGTTTAAACCACATATGAAAGTTTCAAAAAACCATGCGTCGTTCGTACATTTTGCTGTTCCATTCACAGGGTCTTGCCAGTCAATTGAGAGGTTGAAGTCACCGAAAAGCGCAACGTCTCTCAGGTCAACTGCCGCAAGCAAAGAATCTCGACATTCTTCGAGGAGGAACAAAGGAATGTTTTTATGTGGCCTATAGTAAGAGCCAAGGAGAAACTTCTTGGCAACGGTCACTGAAACTTCCACCCACAGTATTTCACAGTTCCGTTTTAAGTCGTGGCGTACTTTGCTTGGCCATTTTGAGTTAACACAGATCATAACGCCCCCACCACGAGTCGCACGATCGTTCCGATATATGGTGAAATGGCTTGCAAATGGCAGCTAACTGTCACAAACGTTTTTTGTCAACCACGTTTCAGTAAAAAATAGGCAGTCATATGCCATGAGTTCACACGCAAAAATTGCACAGTCGCCAAGCTTATTCTTAATGCTCTGTGTATTTTGGTAATACACAGAGAACTTTGCCACCGTTTTCACAGGCCCCGAATTCACAAGTATGTCCCCGCAGATCAAGGCCATGCAGAGGAGGTGAAAGTACCGGACCGGGGTCCCCTTACCTGCCGAACGTTGTTCCCTGCTGCTGGGCCAAGCCATGGCGGAGACACACACACATGTCGCCGCGAGTGCCGGAAAAGAAAATCTCCTCTGAGCACATCTCCACCGCAATAGTTCATTAGAATCATTTACACAGCGGAAGGAATGCTACACTGAAGCCACGAGTACAATATGATTAAACACAGGCCGACAAAAAACACTGAAAACTCTCGAAACTCAGGACGACGATCAGCACCACTACTACAACTTGCCCCCAAAATAAAATCAGTATAATGAGAATTACATTAAATCTGGCAATAAATTAAAAAGAGTTTCTCAAATATTACATAGATACGAAAAAATCTCACATAAATTGAGAACATCACTCCTATGAATACAAACGAGAAGCACGGACCTATATAATGTCTTGAAAGGCGGAGGAGGGTTCAAATCTTGGTATGATCAGGGAATCAAATTCTAATCTGCAATCTGCCACAGAAGCAAAAAATTTAATTAAATTAGGTATATATTTGATATCAAACCTTCTTAACATGAAATGAACAGACGTACTTTTGAAAAGCTATATCTACCTCCCCTTTCAATAAGATTTACAAAGCCACGAATCCAACCTTTTTAGTTTTGAGAACATTCTCTCGATTGTTTCAGTTGAAACTTGCAATGTAGCTAAGATTACAGACGATTTCTGTATATTTGAGTAAAGGGTTGGAAAACATTTTCTGCTGTCTCTAATGCAGTCCTTGGATATAATTTCTGCCTATTTACCACATTTTTAAATCAGATTTTGAAGTGAAATACTTCCAAACCAGTTTGTCACATACATTTGCTATCTCTCCCAGTCGTTACATTTCTCTCCTTTTGATATTGGAGTTACGTTTACATAGTTAGCCTGCCAGGAAATATAAGGAATGTGCTAACTTCAGCGCAAGCTCAGCGAGAAGCATTCACCAGTATTTGCAGAAGAAAATGGAAAGAGAGAGAGAAAAGAAGAGGGGATGCAAGTTGAATCTTCCTCGGTACAGTGGTCTTTTGCTTAGGGAGGGAAGAGAACAGGAGAGTGGTTTGGGAGTAAGGAAAGGGGTTTTGAGTTTTGGAGAAAGGAGCGTGAGTTTGATATTGAAGGGGATTAAGGCTGTATTATGAACTGTAAAATATAATTTTAGAAACTTGTTTGCGAATGGAGTGCTGCGAAACTGAGAGACAAATTTAGAGACGAATTTCAGCAAGCGGGTGTGAGTTATTTAAGACACCTATCGATCCATGCTTCAAGAGCGAGACAGGTAATATGTTTTTGTAATGCCATCCTTGCCTTTGCAGTCTTTAAGTAATTATAGCCCAAATACAAGAGAGTTGACATTCTTTAAAAGGTTCTGTAAATTTAAGTTTATTTAGATATCTCTATCAGTTAGCAGATGCAGCCAAGCGAGAGCTTACGGACTACCGCTATTCCCAAATGGTAGGAATTACATTCATCCAAAGGGATACAGGTTAGATCCAATTACCTTTCGAGGTTCACATGCTTAGAAAAAGTGTGTCTCAATACGTGTCCAATGCATCAATAAAGGGAAAAGAGAGAGCTGACTTGCCCGGGTGAGCCTTTCCCTTTTACAGTGTGTATTCTTGTAGATTTTTACAGTGTGAGTAGTGTTAACGAAGCCTTCTGGGCCACCTCCTCCCAAAACCTAACAATCTTATAGTGATCTCTTCGAGTGTAATTTAATTTTAAAAAAAATAGCTGTTTTACTAAGTGTCAAGAGTGAAAAATAGATTTTTGAAAAAGTTCAACATTCAATTTTTGTACAACATCTGACAATAAAGTTCGGTGAATGATCCTGAATATCGAAAGTAGACGAATTCTTAATGAAACCTACCTTACTGTCCTTCGAAGTAGTCCCCTCCCATGGCTATGCACCGTTGAGAACTTCTGTACATATGCTGGAAACTTTTACGAAAGTCTTCTTTCGGGATGGTGTTCAAGACCCTCTTCACGTTCCGTTGAATGTCCGGAATATCCTTAAATCTCTGACCTTTCAAAGCGATTTTGTGGCGTGGGAAGAGATAGAAATTTGGAGGATTCAGATCCAAATTTATTGCAATACATTTCTACAGAGGATGAGAGCTGGTGTGTGAGTTACGACCCTGTGCGTGTGTGTGTAGAGATTGATGCAATTACTTTAATGTGTAAATATTGAGACACTGACCTCTAAAGAATGTCACATCAATAATACTGGCATGGGAATGTCATGACTCCTACGAGGGGAGTCATGTGACTTGTGCTGATTGTTTGGCTAAGGGGAATTTCCTATGAATAATCTTGTCACCAGAATTCTGTACGTTCCAAACAATTCCTCTGTGTGTGTTTGTGTGTGTGTGTGTTTGTGTGTGTGTTTTTGTGTGCGTGTGTGTGTTTGTGTGTGTAGACATTGATCCACTATCTGCTCTGTGTAAACATTGACCTGTTAAGTATGTCACATCAATAATATTGGCTTACGGAATGTCATGACCCTATAGTAGGTGTGTCATGTGACTTTTGCTGATTAGTTGGCTAAGGGGGATTTCCCTATTAATAGTCATGTCACAAAAATTCTTTGCATTCCACATTTTCCAGACTGTGTGTGTGTGTGGAGATTAATGCAATTACAACTGTGTATGAATATTAAGACATTGACCTGTTTAATTGTTCCCTACTATTTGATACCAAACTCGATAAAAAATAACCAAAAAGAAATAATGAATATGAATGTGTTTGGTTTGAAGAAAAATGTTCACCAAATAGAGAAAATTCCAGTAATCATGGATATAATTAGGGATATTCATCGTAAACTAAGAGGTCTGGTTTTTATCCCTCTTAATAGTATCTGGTATCAAGCTGATGAAGATACAGGTAAACAATTACTTGTATTCAACAATAATTTATCGCCTATTAAAATTACCGTCACAGGGAAAATTCAAATATCTGGTTCACCCTTTTTCTCGCTTAAAGAGGGGGAGATGACAATTGTACTCATAGGTCCAAATTTGTACAAAATGTAACACAATAATATGATTCTCCAGAAAACATACGATGTGGAAGCAGGTAATTTCCTCTATGATGAAATAATTGGGGAGTATGATAAATTAATAACTCACTTCATCGAAATAAGAATAAACTATCCTGTAATGAATATATAAAAATACCAAACAAAAAATAAAACAAATTTAAAAATAAATAAATAAAATAATGGATATATATTGGAAATAAGAGACGACAAGAGATACCAGATAACTCCAACGACATTTCCTAATTAAACAATCGTCTTAAGTTACTTAAATCAGATTTTTTTTAAATTTACTGAAATTAAATATACAAGCTGAGATTACAAATTTCCAAACTAAATTAATTAATCCCATAGTGAAAATTAATGGCCATCTTAAATCCCTACTCCTAAAATATACCAACTTAGCTTCAATAGACAATGTTCAAATCTTAAAAGATAGCATAGCCAAGTTATAAAATGTACTTAGTAATTTCCGACAAAGTGAAGCAAGAACTTCAGAGCAATTAAAACAAGAATGAAATAATTAAACAAATACTATTCGTTACAAACTGCTTTCTATTTTTCAAAATATCAAAACACAATAGCAGTACGAACAGGTCAATTCTAATATTCTCGAATTACGAGAGCAATTTCTATCTTTCGAAATTCCTACACTAGAAATAATTAAAAATGAATTGCAAACAGAAGAGTTACACAGTGCCATATCAGAAGTTTAAGCAAAAATAAAAACGTTGGAAGATTTTATGAATAACTTACCTTCAACTTCGAATTAAATGGCATCGCAGGCTGTGTTGCCAGTATCAAATTATAATTGGAGACTTATGAAAATTTCGGCAAGATAAAGATTACCATAGCTCATCATCAAGACAGTTTAACAACCATGAGAAATGACTTGACAAATGTACAGGAAACTCTAAATTTGTGTTGCCAAGCTTAACCGAATCTTTAAACATAATTCAAGAAAAAAACTATTAAGCTGGAAAATCACAATACCGAATATGAACTATCCCACTTTCATCATCTCATAGATGATACTCAGAATAAATTACAAATATTCAAGCAATATACACCTACACAAGATGACATACAACAACCTAAAAATGCTGTTTTACAGCAATGTTGTATATGCTACGGAGTTGGATGCTTTCAAACAAGCTTTGGCCACACTTCAAAATACTGTAGCTAATTTACCCACTTCCCAGGAGTGGGATTTACCCTCTTAAAAGAGTAGTAAATCGAATACTCAAGTCAGAGAACATTAGCAACATTCATGCGGAAATTGCTATAATTCAAGACACCATAACTACTTTGCCTACCAACCAGATAATCAACGAAATTCATGCCTTGTTTGAAGAAATCAGAAGTCAGGTACACGAACATGCCACCCATAGTACTAAATTGAAACTTGTAGAAAGTTTACACGTGATCATGTCTAACATTAAGATACAAATTAAAACCCTCGAAACAAGTCAAAAATGTGCCTTATCAAGTTTTACCTCATAATTTAATGATCTCAAAGAACAATTTAAACAATTGAATATCGATATGAAAATCAAACCCAGGTACGATGAAGTGTTACGCACCATAAACGAATATCAAGAATCAGTATTAAGCAGATTAAGCGATCTTGAATTACGTCATATTTTCACAGTTGAGATAGTTAGACTTAGGAATGTAACAAATGTACGAGGGCACTGGACTTATGTCAAAGCAGGTAATGTTTACAAATTGTATACCTACAGTCAGTCTCCTTAATTTTTTCTTGATGGCAATATTAGGTTTTTGAAATTTGGTTATGTGAAAAATGGTGTTAAAACAAGATATAGTTAATATATAGATATATATATAGTTATAGTTAATGTATTACATATCTATATATAGATATAGTTAATGAATTACATAAAGCAGCTCGGCGTAACTACAAACGATTGAGTCTTGTAACAAAAGGTTTCAAGCTGGTCTTACAAAAATGACCGCAAGAACTTTTAAAAATTTACATAAAATAAAACATGGTTACGAATATATGCTCACAGTTATTGGTATATTCACTAAATATGCATGGGCTATTCCTCTAAAATCAAAGACAGGTACTTTTGTTACCGAGGATTTAAAGTTCATATTTATTGAGGGTAGGATACAAAATATTAGCAAACAGACAGAGGAAAATTATTTTTGCAATTCCACATTTACTATGTTAATGCAACAATATAATATTAAACATTATTCTACATTCAGTGATTTAAAGTTAGTATAGTTGAACGATTCAACAGAACATTTAAATATCGCCTGTGGAGGCAATTTACTCTGCAGGGTAACTACAGGGTGTCCCACGAACGGCGCAACTGGGAATTAAGAGTGGCGTTACTTTGTAATCGAAAGCTGTACATACATAACATACACCAAATGTTAGCCCTGTCCAAGTACATATTTTTAAACATAGAAACAACAAACGGGGTGCAGTGTTGTTGATGCAGTGTTGCCAAATGTAAGTGAAAGTGTAAATTTATTTTTCCACAAAGCATTGCATGTCAAACATTCGTACGGAAATTTGGACGTCAATTTCCACCTTGGGTAGGTGAACTATTTCGTCTTCTATAGTTCAGAGAAGAAAACCGATCGTTTTCGCATATAGCCAATTCTGAAATGCCTTGTAAAGTCGTTCTGCTCCAAATGGGTGTTTTAAAAAAATATGAGGTACAGTGGCAACACTGTTTATGTTTGAAGGCAACAAAAGGTGTGTTTAGTGATGGTCTATGACATGTAAATGCTGGAAACAGGAAAAAAAAAGAAAATGAAAATTATGGTGAAAAAAGTGTTACTTACCTGCTCCTGGCAACCATGCAATGCGAGAAGAGCGCCCACCGAACGAGAACAAAATAATCAGTTGTGTACTCAGGACGTCCAAATTTCCGTACGAATGTTTGACATGCAATTTTAGTTTAGTTCTTCGTCTGAGGAAGACCCTGATACAGGGTCGAAACGTTACGTGTTAAGTGTTTTTACCTTAATAAACTGCCTTGGTCAGCAACTTATTGGTTGCAATTTTCTATGCTTTGTGGAAAAATAAATTTACACTTTCACTTACATTTGGTAACACTGCATGAACAACACTGCACCCCTTTTCTTGTTTCTATGTTTAAAAATATCTACTTGGACAGAGCTAACATTTAGTATATGAATTATGTATGTACAGGTTTCAGTTACTATGTAACGCCACTCTTAATTCCCAGTTGCGCCGTTCGTGGGACACCCTGTATAAGTGGGTACAGTTTTTACCCATGCTAGTTCATAGTTATAATAATTCAGTACACAGAACCATTGACATGAAACCTGCTGACGTAATAAAGTCTGATGAGTCTAGGTTGATTTATACTGTTTATTGTCAAACATATAAATACATTTTGAAGTAACCAAAATACAAATTAGGAGAACAGGTGAGGGTTAAATTTAAATATTTATTTGAAAAGGGATTCACCAAAAATTTTAGTACAGAGTTATTCACTGTAGTTCCAATTTTACTAGGGAATAAAAATACATATAACAAAAAAGATAACTATAATAAAATATTGAATGGGAGATTCTATGAAGAGGAACTCGTTTAAACAAAATATCCAGAATCACATTTAATTGAGAAAATAATACGTAAGAAAAATAATGAATTGCATGTTAAATGTCTAGCACTGCCACAAAGAAGTTGGATAGAAGTTGGTTTGATAGCAAACCATGTGATTCTTTGACACCAACATGGAATGTGAAACAGCGTTTACCACATTTAGTAGAACCTAGTAAAGAAATGGATAGTTGTTACCCGATAATATGAGGTGATTCATTGTATGTACCTCTGGTTGTGGAAAAACCACTCTGCTTTAAATAATTTATTGCTCGCCCCTAATTTGCTAGATTGGTAAAATAGATGTCTGTATGTTTTCTCAAAATTTTAGAACTACCAAAGTACAAGCAACTCATGAAGTTGTACGAGGGACTTAATATAGATACATTTGCATTAAAAATAAAACTTCTCATTGATTGTTTGAAAAATTCTGTTATAGATTTTGATGACGTCATTGTAGAAAATCAAAACTGAATCCGAAATTTCATTACACAGATTCGTCACAAAGAAATAGACAGCTTTAATTTAGCCCAATTTTTTTCCAAAATTCCTAAACAATTAGTACGAGATAAAACAAATCTAATTTGTTTGTTTCGTCACAATCATACTAATTTGAAACATATACATGATTACGTGGGTGTGAATTAAATTATAACCAATTTTCAAAATTCTGTTCATCTTGTTGAAACAGTGACGATTTTGGATTTGTTATCGTCGACATGAATAGAAAACCTAGCAATGGAAAATTTACAAATAAAATAAACGACTTTTTGAAAGATGAAACGATATAAAATAACCTCTTATCAAAAAATGAATATTGTAAAATATAAAATTGAAGATAATTTGAAATTACGAGATCACCTCACAAAATGTTTCAGACGGTGGAAAACAGAGAATCGAGGATTTTATGAACAACACAAACGTCAAGACCAACCAATCATCGATGTAATCAGTGTTCTTGGTAAAGAGATTAATGGTGTCACAGAACAAAATAAAAATCTCATAAATGAATTGGTACCTCTTACTGTTAAAAATTATGCAGATTTTCCACCCACTTTTATTATCAAGCATTCACACAACTTTACCACTCCAACAACAACCTACTAAAGATGTAAGTGAATTTGGGAAAATCTAGTTGGCTCCCTTGGCAAGTAGGCAAATTTGAAAAAGATGAAGTGTTTGATTTGTATCCGAACATTGAGTCAAATGAAGTCGTGATTTATAAATTTGGGAAATCCAGAATAACATTCGAAGGATTCAACATAAAAATTAATTTAGGTGTGAAAAATTGCTTCTCTTGATCATGGGAGCTCATCACCAAAAAACAACCAAAGAGTTTTACAGAAGAAGATTTATCAGAGTAACTTACATACTTTAATACTATCTGAAGCCCTATTAAAAAACAACGATGCCAGCCAGAATAGAGTTATGTTGGGCAGTGGGGACAAATACAAGAGTGTTACTAAACCTATCTGGAACCAAATCAAAACTTGTAGTGGTTTCAAACAATACAATACTTTACCTAAAGAATTTGTGAGGGTAGATGATGTGAGAAAACTCATAGAGAGATTGCTGGTTATAATAGGGGAGGAAAATGTTGGAAACAACAACGTTTACAATGAGAAAATGGGTATTGTAGACATGATAAGCAACAAACTAGCTCATTTTATTCTAAATGATCCCGAAGGTATAGGATACTTAAGTAAAATTATTAATACTCTACCTCGTAAATTCTGGAATGTATCAGAAGGTGGACGTTTAGTAAATGATATTATTAAAAAGCTCCCATTCGAGTTACATGTACTACCTGATTACCATTATTGTGGTCCTGGGAAAAACTTGAGAAACGGTTAAATAGGGGGGATAGGGGGATAAATCCCATTCTGGCGGCTTTGGGTGCGATGGGGAGCTTAGCGGGTGGCAATGCTGCTATTGCCAAAACTGTAATTGTTTCAAAAAAGAATAAGGCAGAAGCAGAAGAGCAGAAGCGTCATAATCGTGCCATGGAAAGAAAACTAGGCAGTCGTGTGATATTGCTAAAGGAATGATGACTAAACCTGAAGAAAATTCAGTTTGTAGCCACAACGGGACAGGTATCATTGCTACATTTAAGAAAAATTCAGCATTTGTGGAACCTATCGTATATTCCCCAATCTCAACAGTCTATTCCCCTGTTTCTCTTGATAACATTAATTACATAGAGATAACAATTACACATGGAAAAACGAGATCATCGATTTTGCCGGTGCTAATACCACTGCAATGATAGACATTACTATTTAAAATAAATAATTAAATATCAATGGAAAATATCGAGAGTTATGATTTGCAGTCATTCCCTAAAAACAGGAAGATATTTGCTAACCTCAATGAACCGTATATGAATATTCAATTTGACATTACAGTAGGGGACGGTTTTATTCATCCACATATATCGGATTTGTATACAAAATTTGATATTGTCAAGAAAAGTAATGGTGAAGAATATCCCCATACTGCTCATGTAAAACTTATAGATAATTTTGTTCTAATTTTATTTTCACAAATTGAAATCAGAAAGCATGGTAGGGTAATTGACAGAATTGATTATCCTGGAATTACATCCACTTCATTGGGAACATTGAAATTATCCAAATCAGGGTGTGTACATTATAAAGTTCGTGGATTCTGAGCTGGATCAAAAATTCAACAAAAAAGTCACAAATCCCCTTGAGATTGTTATTTCACTTTTTCTCTGATTATAAAGCAATTATGTGGAAAGGTGGTTTAAGTATCATATTTCGCAGATCACCCAATAATCATAATTCCATAATGCGATACAAAGCTTTGAATGCAGATGAAACAGCCAATGACGCTTTTTTAAACGAAGCTGCAAAGTGTGTGATTTAGTCATTGGAGTTACGCATGCCTATAGTTGAATATGAATCAAATTATGCTCTCAAATACAAAGCATGGTAGAGTAATTGACAGAATTGATTATCCTGGAATTACATCCACTTCATTGGGAACATTGAAATTATCCAAATCAGAGAGTGTACATTATAAAGTTGGTGGATTCTAAGTTGGATCAAAAAATCAACCAAAAAGTCACACAGTACTGTTCCCCTTGAGATTGTTATTTCACTTTTTCTCTGATTATAAAGCAATGATGTGGAAAGGTGGTTTAAGTATCATATTTCGCAGATCACCCAATGATCATAATTCCATAATGAGATACAAAGCTTTGAATGCAGATGAAACAGCCAATGATGCTTTTTTAAACGAAGCTGCAAAGTGTGTGATTTAGTCATTGGAGTTACGCATGCCTATAGTTGAATATGAATCAAATTATGCTCTCAAATACGAAGCCAACATTTTGAAAAATCTTTAAATTCCGATACAATTTTATACATGTCAATGCATACAGAGGCCTGTGGAGGATACGTTCTTTGAATTCCATATTACTAATCAGTTTCAATCACTACAATACGATATGTCAGAGTTTGTAGCTGTAATGTTTCAGACAGGGAGAGATGACAATGAGGAAAAAGATAGCAGCTAGTTTGATAATTGTAAAATTAAAAATGTATATCTGAAGAATGGTCGAAATGAGGTATTCCTAAGAAAAAAATTACAATTTAAGCATTGTTGATCCAGGTTATTCAAAGTTATATGAAGCATTTAGTGCATTTAAGAGGGTAACTGAACTAAATATCGATATGTATTATAATCCAGACGAGTTCATAATTTACAGACCAATGTTTGTAATAAATGCATAAAAATAAAATTGGTAGTTACTAATGATCAAACAAATATTAAGTTAATATGTGATTTTCATGAAACTTTAGCCAAAAATACCATATGCAATGGAATTTTAATTGCAGAGAAATCATACATATATGATGTAAAGTGAAAGCGGAGGGACTTGTTTTGAGTTGTCTCCAGAGTACAGCGAAGTGGAACAAGTTGGGAAAATCAATGGGGCATTTTCGGCAGGCGATGGGCTTCTTTCGCGCAACTTGGTGCCCAAATCCGAAAGGAAAAGGTAAGATTTCTTCCGAAAACTCTGTTCCATGCTTATAGAATGGTTCTTGTATCATTGCTGATTCTAGGCGACATCGAGCAAAATCCAGTCAACAGTAGCAATGTTGATTTCTCAATCAAAATTATGGAACTGAAGCAAGTTATGGTTCAAGTGCAAAGTTCGAACGACGTTATTATGTGTGAGGTGAAGCAGCTGACCGTCACTGTGAACAAACTCGTTGGAAGGATTGACATGGTTGAGGCCGAGACAAGCAAGGTTAAGTGTGACATCGGTGAACTTCAATCGTATGTTCTGACCCTGGAGGATAATCTGGACTATATCGAAATCCGATCAAGGCGACAAAACCTTGTTTTCCACGACATGCATGAAAAAATGAACGAGATATGGGATGAGTCCGCGAGTGCAGTGCGACAGTTAGTTGAAGAAAGACTTCATCTTTCCCTACTAACAGAAGCAATCCCGAGGGCTCATCCTACCGGAAGCACGCGGTCCAGAAATCTTCGTCCCATTGTGTGCAAATTTCTCCGCGATACGAAGAAAGATAAAATTCTTCGAAATAGCAGCAAATTGAAAACCTCAAATATTTACATCAAGCAAGACTATTAATTTGCAGTTAGGCAACAACAACAGAGACTTAAAAAGCATCTCTTCGAAGCCAGACAGCAAGGATGCAGAGCTTATCTGAAATATAAATATCTCAACGTCGACGGCAGAAACTATACAATTTGGGACTTGGGAGACAACCACGGCGACTTTAAAGAATGCATCGAGACCCGAGAACCTTCAGTTGCGTCCAGTTCCCATAAACAATTTTTCCCTCCACCCCCAGCAATGGACATGTGACGTCTCAGGGAGCACACGTGACAACGGCCACATTCCAGCCATCTTCAAGCAGTGATCCGTAACCCCCCCTCTACCTCCAACGGGACAAGGAAAGAAGAGAACAACCGTATATCTCAAATAGGTCTCCAGTTTCCCCCTACTCAGCGATGTCCCAAACGCCAGGGAAGCAACCTAGGTACGAGGTGAGGCAAGATGTAAAATAGTTAGTGGTAATGGTCACGTGACCACCAATTATATCCATAAAGAAAGTGGAAGTGCAAGTATTTCCTACTAAAAGGTGAGGGGCTTAAGATCTAAAGTGAAAACATTCTACCTGAGTGTGCTAAGTAACGATTTTGATTTAATCATGGTTACGGAAACATGGTTAAATCCATTGTTCATTGACAGCGAAGTAATTGATGATAGATATATTTTGTTTCGGTCGGATGGCAATGCAGAATCTTCTGACAAAGGCTTGGAGAGAGGGGTACATCTAGCTGTAAACAGGGCGTTTCGAGATATCGAAATTGAAACTCCGGTAATTGAATCACCGATAAATTACTTGTAGTAAAAAATAGCGAAATAAATATGTATATTTGTGTAGCCTATTTCCCCCCTATACGAATCGATCTCTATACATGTCCTTCCATAAAACGTTAGAATCACTTTATGAGCAGGGGTCTTCCCTTATTATTGCAGAGGATTTTAATTTCCCTCAAATATAGGGGGCGGATCACAATATCTTAATCTCAAACGAAGCTTGCATAGAATTGAGTCATTTCATGTCGCTCCACCTACTAAACAGCTTCAATTACATAAAATATGATAACGAACGTTACATTTAATTTTAAGTAACGTTAATAGCATAACAGTCACAAAGGAATCCGATCTTATAGTACCAGAAGACATTCATCACCCAGCTATAAATGTTGACATTTCCATGACTAAATTTAAATCTATCACGAAAAATTCAATTCAAGCAGAATTTAACTATAACATTAGGAATGCAGCTTTCTTTAAAAATGTATAATCTTATGAGAGCTGTAAATTGGATTGATTTGAAGAAATATACCAATATTAATGCCACTATTGATACGTTATATGAAATGGTGTATGACATATTTAACAAATACGTAGCTTCAACGAAAACTCAACCGAAGAAGTTTCTGAGCTGATTCTCACGGGAAATTATAAAGAATATGAGGAAAAAATCATATCGAAGGCAAAAATGGAAAAATAACGCTCCCCACGCTGAACATCATTATGAGAAATTGAAAGAACTTCGGAATATTGATAAACTAGGGATTCAAATAGCATATACGCATTATCGTTCAAGCACAGAGTATAACATACTTCATACCCCTAATCTCATCTTCAGCTTTGCAAAAAATCTGAAAAAACAAAAAAGAACAGAACCTTTTCAATATCAAGGTAAAGTACTATCTGACACTCTAGAAGTAACAACAACGTTTGCTAAATAATTTCATGCAGTGTACCGGCAGAATGATGGAAAAAATAAGACTTTCAATATTCAATCTTACAGTGAAATCGATAAACTAAACGTGTTAGATATTAGTCTTAAAGAAATCGAAGATGCCATTTAAAATCTTAAATCGAAAAAATCTATTGGTTCCGTTAAAATTCCGCCTTACATATTTAAAGGATGCCGCGCGATACTCAAATACCTCCTGAAAACGCTGTTCAATCTTGTACTTTCCACCTCAAGATTTCTAGATATTTGGAAATTAGCAAAATTTACCCCAACACCCCGACTTGCAGGCCGATAGCAGTCATGGCAGTACCTGCCAATCTCTTAGAGCAAATTCTTTGCAAGCACATTTCTTATCACATACGATCAGTGATCTCTCCTTATCAACATGGTTTCTTATGTAAAAAGTCTGTCTGTACTAACCTATCAGAAATCACTCATTTTATCGCAACTGCAGTGGATAGCGGAGCTCAAGTAGATGTAATATATACACATTTTTCTAAAGCGTTTGATACCGTAAACCATAGAATCTTAATAGATAAAATGAAATCATACAATCCGTCGAATCCAATGTTACAATTGTGTCAATCCTACTTAACAAACAGCAAACAGTACGTCAAGTTGAAAATAATTCCGATGAATTTGAAGCTACATCCGGAGTTCCTCAAGGCTCCAACCTTGGTCCCTTATTCCTTCTCATGTACATAAATGAACTTCCCTAACATCTGAATAAATTGGTCAACGTACTTTTTTGCGGAATATTTAAAAATATACAAAAGAATTTGCAGTTACAGTGACTGCACCGAGTTACAAGCGGACATAAGCAGTCTTGTGGAATGGTGCGAAAGCAACAAACTGATCTTAAATAGCAAGAAATGTTACAGAATGTCATATACTCGAAACACTACATCAATAAAATACGACTAATGCATAAATAAACAGAACTTAAAACGGGTAAAAACAATCAAAGATATAAGAGTGCTGTTTGATTCCAAACTTACATTTCACGGGCACGTTAACTTCATAATAAACAAGGCTTACAGACTTCTGTGATTTATAATGCGTACATGCAAAGAGTTCAAAAATGTCGGTAGCTTAAAGATGCTTACGTTAGAGCAAAAATTGAATACGCAAGCATAGTGTGGCACCCTCAAACCCAGCAAGATATAAACAAAAGAGAACAAATTCAAAGTAAATTCCTAAGGCACTTAAAGTACAAACTAGATGGTAAGTGGATTCCCGTGAGAACATTTTCATACATTTTAACCTAACAACTCTCTACAAAAGACGCATTATGCATCAGCTCATTTTCCTCCACAAAATTTTAATAATCTCATTGAAGCTCCTTTCGCCCTGTCACAGCTCAACATCTACGTTACCTCAAGCAAATGACGACCAAGAAGGCAATCCTTCACCCTCCCTCATAATGGAACCAAAGCTCTGACAATATCCCCAATTGGAATATGTGTAAAACATTTAATGATACAACCAAAAGTGAAAACAGTGTGGACTTCTTTAGCCCGTTTGTTAAATGTTTTTTATCAATTTACTACATTGATCTGTGCAATTTTTCAATAAATTTATCATGAAATTATTGTATAATGAACCAAATTAATGGGTAATATACATGTTGCGTTCAATTTCTGAAATAAATAAATAAAGAAAGAATGAAAGAGTGATAGGAAAATTTTAATTTTATACTATTTAATACTAATATATATATATATTTATTTTTTTTTTCGTTAGAGAAAATTTTAGCCTTAGGGCTACTCTTCACCACTTAACCAGCAAATTGATATTACAATAAATAAGAAAAATGATAAAAAAATATAATATTAATATCTATGTCAATTAACATTTATCACACTCTTTACTTGTGTTATAATGTCCATATCCTCTAGTATGGACATTGCAATCTAATATTTGCAATTTATTATCATCCATATTGAGGGCTATTTTGTTTCTTTTTATTGTATGCACACCAGGTAATTTGCTTGACAGATGACATGAATACATCTTTATTGTTTTCTTTTCAAATAAACATTCTTTAAAATCTTCTATTGTAAAATTTGTTATACATGGTACACTTACACTTTTAGCTTTTTTAATTTATTCTTTACCATCTATTTTCAGGGAATACATTTTTGGTCTTAGAACAGGAAATTCTGTTATTATAGACCCTGCTGCCTCATCTTTCATTTTCCCACGGATCATGTGGTTTTTGGGACTGATAATATATTATTTTCTGAATAGTTGCTAAAATCAAGATATTCCTTCATAGAAAGCAAATCACTGTATAAATCAATTGTTTCTATCACATACACAAAACTATCAGTATTTGTGTATGCTTTTTCAATTTTGTCTTTGTATCTATGTTTCATAACATCATAATGAAATTTATAAATCTATAATTTAGCTAATTCAAGAATTGCAACACCCACAGCTGTTGGAGCATCACACATTAAATTGTTATTGTATCTTTCAATGAGAGACAGATCATCAGCAATTCTTGTAAAACCTTTGTATGTGGGATCGGCAATGAGTTTCTGAAGTTTTTTTCGATCGGACACCGAATTACACTTTACTCGATATCCTTTGTTGTATATACATTTTCCAAATATATAGTTATTCCTTAATTTATAATATTTTTTTTAAACTTTAGAATTTGTTTGTATTCGATTGTCTGTATTGTTCTCAATATATCGAGCAAACCAATTTTTTTTTGTCAAATTTTAACCCCTTATGGATTTTTATTAATTTCATACCATGTTCCAAATAATATTGAAACAGTCGATAATGAAGAACATAATTAGTTTATTTTCAAATGGTAATATTAATTTTGTTTCCTTTGTGCTTGGCACCTTCTGAGGAACGGGTGCCATAGCTAATCCATGGTGTTTGTCATGGATATTTGATGAATATCCGAAATCAACTTCCAGTTGACAACATTTTGCATGATAGTAGGATAGTAATGTGAATTTGGGATCAAGTCCAACTTCGCCCCTTCAAAAACCTGTCATTTTAGTGCACTACCTCACTTTTTTTCTAAGTTTCGCGGCTCATTTTTTGCAGTGACGAACTAAAAGAGCGACAAAAAGGTTATGAAAAGTGAGTGTCAAACTCGTACTTTCAAGGCCACTCGCTCCAGTGTTGTAACTTTCTAAAACATAGACTTGTTTCTATATCGTGAGCTTCATAAACCTAATGTTGTTTTTCTCATGTTTCTATATTTTGACCTTTGAAAACCTATTGTTCGCACCTCTCATTTCGGAACATTTAAAGGTTTCCGCTCCATTATTATAACTTTCTAAAACATGTCCATGTTTCTATATCGTGAGCTTTGTAAACCAAAAATGTTGCTTTCCTCATATTTTTCCATATCGTGTGACCTTTCTAAACCACTCATGTTCGCGCCTTTCATTTCGGAACATTTTTAGGTATCTATATCATGATCTTTGTAAACATAATGTTCCGGCCCCAACCTCTCCTTTTCTGTATTGCGAGTTGTAAACCAAAATGTGTGCTTTTTTCTCAAGCAAAGAAATATATTTTTTTGTATTCTCTGGCCCCCAGACCTTTTTTTTGGCCTACCACCTGTTGACAGAGAGTGATGGATGCTGGACTTGGAAAATTTTCGATTAATGAAAATTGGTTCTATGATGACCTATTATACTAAATTTTGGTATGGGAGGACAGAATACATCTAGACTCGACCAACACACTAAACCCCAAACCTCTCTGCGGCTACATGTTCGAACGTTACAAGCGATCAAAGTTTTGAGGGCTGTGTGCAAACACATCTTACCCTTGAACTCAGGAACACCAAACATTTGACATACATACTTTACATCTCCAAAATCGACAAGGAGTGGTGTTTGTGGAGATTTTCGATTTATTTTTTCTCTATCTCTCACCGTTTTCGAGATATTTGCAATTTTTAACGCTGGACTTGGAAATGTTTCTGAGTTTCTGCGTTTGTTATGTTACAGCCACCCCTTTTGAACCCAAACGTAATACCAGTGTGTTCCTCTTCTCTAACAACACTTGTAACTACAACCGATGAGGTGTCGTCTCCTCCAGCTCACCGTGCCCTAGGACCGGACGATTTCAAAACCATATTCCCCAGGAAAAAAACTGTGCTATCCCCTCTCCATTCTCTTTAACCGAATGTTTTTCGGAATGAATCTTTCTTCAAGCTTGGAAACAATCTAACATTGCACTGATTCAGAAAGGTTGGTAATAAAAATGCTGTTTCATCTTACTGACCAATCTCCTTACTCTCCCCTCTCTCCATCATCTGAGAAAAAGTAATCAAAGACAGACTGTACAAATTTGTTTCACCGTACTTAAGCTCTAAGTAACCTGATTTTCTTCCTTATGGCTCCAGTCTTACAAACTTGTCTCTTTTTACTCTCCCAGACATGCATTTCAAATAATTCACAATTAGATGTAATATACATTGATCTGGCCAAAATGCCATCGTCTTCTGATTCACAAATTATGCAATAGATTCATACCAAATTTCTAACCCTTCTCGCAGATTACTTTAACGATCACCAACAACATGTATTTCTTCATGGAACTGTTTCTAATTTTCTTCCTGCCCTCTCTGGAGTTCCACAGGGTAATGTTTTAGGACCTCTCTTGTTCATATTATTAGACGATGACCTTGCCGACCATCTCACAGCTCCCTCTAGCAATTACCTTCTTCCGCAGATGACTAATAATACTACAGCAATCCTTCTTGGTTCGTAATGAAATCAACAAGTTATTCGAATTACGGAACTTGTCATTTTGACCTTCTTTTAGCAAAGCCTCGGGTGTTTCCGGTTAGATATTTCATTTCGCAAGCCACGATGAACTTATAAGGCGCAGGCTTGTATACATTCCATTTTTCGTTCGGAAGGACAAGGTAAACCAAGCACCTAATTAACCATTAAATGATGATAATAAAAATTATAATGTTTATGAAGTTGTTCGGATTCAGAAATTAAAAGTGATCATGGAAGAGCCTTTCCGTGTTCCACCTCATTTTTGAATATCCCCTCTCCTGTGAACCATGCATTAGCTGATCATATTTTCTGTCCTTGATTTCTAATATGTTTCCCGCTAGTCAGTCAAAAACGGTTATATTTATTTTATTTTAGAGTACAGCACTTTAATTATTTTCCAATTTTCTTTCAATGAACAAATTTATGTTATCAAGTCACGCACGGAAATTCATATCTTCTTTGCATCGCATAATTGAAGATTTGAAGTAAAACAGGATGTAAGAACTTTTGGTAAACGTACGAGAAAAATTAGTTTTGTAGGAATTCCCTTGTCATAATGAATACCATGTTGCTGTTTTGGTTTCTGAAATATGTGAAATTATATTACATTGGATACTAATTAACTAACAAAACTCTCTAGATTTCTTGGATCCGAAAGTTCATGGCTTCAGCAATATGGGTTTTCCATTTGTAATTATCCTGAGCAAGATTTATATACATTCTATTCCATTTTTACGGATTTCTTTTAGATCCATTTCCATCTTCATTTTGGTCTCTTACCATCAGGTTTCCCAACAAGAATCCTGTAAACTCTTATTTTTCTTTTCTCATTCGTGCCCACCTAAGTCTTCGTGATTTAATCATGAATCTAATAATATTTGGATATAAATAGAAATAGTGTTCTTCTAAATTATGTAACCTTCTCCATTCACTTGTTTCTTCATCCCATTTAGGCTGAAATATTTTCCTAATTCTCTTCTTTTCAAATACTCTCAATTTATCTTCAAGGGATCACGTTTTCCCATCCATAGGCAAAATTACTGTTTTGTATAATTTAAGTTTTAATTTCTTAGATATTAAACAAGGAGACAGAGAAAAAAAATGCATTAAGCCTTCCTTTCATTCCCTCTTTAATATAATTTTCGTTTGTTAGTATTACTCCGAAGTACTTGACATTGGAAACTGGTTCATACGAGTAATTATAACTTGGTTTCGGCCTGTAATTTTCTCTTTGCTAACTTCCTTAGCTGCTTTGAAAAATATTTTAGCATTATTCTTAATTGTATTAAACACCATCTGCATATACTAACAGTTGAGTCACATCGTTTAATTTTAGTACCGTATCAATCCCTAAGATTGTATGTTTATTTTATTAAGTCTCTCTGAACGCTTCATGTTGACCAGGGCATTCACTTGTTTTTCTCAGCTGTCTCAAGCCTCTTAGGCATGTTTACAATGCGTTGTGTTGTGCCATGCAAACCTCCTGAGCATTCAGGAAACAGGTAACACTTCTGGGTTTGGTGTCAGCGGTTTGCATGGTAGCAATTATAATAAACACGATTCGGCGATTCGGCATCGAGGAAGAGCTCGATGGCCAGGGAATATAGAGGTGAGACAAGCTGGGAAGTGACTGGACTTTGGGAATTGAGTTGGTAGAGAGAGGAGGTCAGCAAGACAGGAGGTCGATAGTGGAAGCACGCTTTGGTCAACACTTAGAGAGAAGCTTACAGAGGACTTCGCTATTTTCATTCAGCTCAGAGACTTCAGTTAGACAGGTAATTATCCTACACCCAGCCATGATACAGGTTCAACGGTTCACAAAATCCAACGAGTTGCCATTGTCTTTTCAGTAGTTTAATTCCTTTGTGTAATTTGTACCTTTCGCATGCCAAGCAATAACTCGTCATGTCAATGACGAGTGGTCTCATCAAGAGGATGAATGATGAGTAGTTTACATCACCCCATCAGCTAACTGGTTAACCTGCTAGATACTTTTAAGATCCCACGAACTTTAAGGTTCGTTACGTGGTGGATTTGCTGGGGCTTCTCATGCATTTTTTCGGAAATGCGATGAGAAAAGTGTTTGTTAGCCAGTTTAAAAATTCAACCCCACCCCAACTTTTGTTACGTGGTGGAGATTTGCGGGTCTTTTCATTTTTTTTAGAAATGAAAAGAAATTTTTAACCAGTTTAAATTCAATCCCATCCCAGAATTTTGCTCATTTATTTAGTTTCGTTAGTATGTCCTTGCCATATTTTATTTTGAAAATACATAGGGCTTAAAGTTTTTTGCATTAATGGGGGGGAGAAGAATTTATATATGCCATGATAGATGTTTAGTCTAACATGAGGATGAATTTGATTAAATTTATCGACTTCAAGTTTGGGTCGGTAATCAGCGAAATGTAGAATGCGAAGGAAACTGCGCCCTAGCTCCGGCGCGGTTACCCGCGTCGGGCTGGCGCTATGGTATCAGGAGCGTCCGGCAGTCCGCGTGGCGGAAGGTTCGATGTCGGGTTTTAGAGAGGCCCATTTCATCAAAAATGTGGCCGGCCCAGGGACGTCTCTGGACGTTTTCCTATCAATCTGCTCCTGGTAGCTCTGTGGTTCACTCACGAACCCGGTACCATGGCTACGACAAATTCCCACCTGGGAAATTTTTACCATCCAGAATTTTAAATAAGGAATAAGGGAAAGGCATTTAGATTTGAAGATTTCTTGCATTGACAGTGATTTTAGAATTTTTTTTTACATAATCTTAAATACGAATATTATTACAACGTTGGTTATGAGGATGCAGTAAGCTACAGTGAACAGTAAACGATTTTATCTTTAACATTTTAATTAATTAATAACGTGGATTAAAAGTGGATTTTAAAGTTATTTATGAATGAGGAAAATAAATTAGTGCCACCGAGTTAGAGTCAATCGGCACTATAGTGCATTTTAATGAGTCATAGCACAGAGTATGCTTGTTTGAGTCAATATTTTGTTTTTGTAATTATTATTAATTGAAATTCCTTAAAAGTTTAATTTAAATTTGGTTCAAAACTGACCGTAACTTGTAAAGGATTTAGAATGCTTGAACTATAACTGCTAAGATTATTGCAACGAGGATATTACATTTTTATACATATATAGTTTTGGGAACGAATAAGGCCCCGAGGACCACTCATTTATATTCTTAATGACTGAACTCTCCTAGCACCTCATGAAGGGAGCTTAGATTAAGGAGATAGTCAAGTTTATACGAGATAGTCACTTGCCTTACGTTACCTTAACTTACGCATACATTGCCTGAAAATTTTAATTCATGTTAATATGTAAAGAAACGAAACGCTAATTATATTCCTCGACACGCTGTACAATGTTCGTACCGTGATTTAGGGTATAAACCGCCCGATTAATTAAAAGTTCTAGTTGAGAAGTAATAGATGTATAATTAGGCTGCAGTGACGAGAGATGTCCGTTCACAGGTAAGCAGTAGTGACGAGAATGAGTCCGTACACAGATATACATATACTTATATGCTTTAAGCAAAGTTAGGCACAGCCAACTTATTTTGAATAACTAGAAGAGAATTAGGAGAGCATCACACGGCGTGGACGTTTCTCACATATTAACGAGATTTTATTGTTAGTTTATATTTATATATTTTTTTTTCTCCTGTCCGAAACAATGTTTCGTTTGACAGTTGAATATTTATCCTTAGCACGTTGTAGCTTCGAATGTTAAAAACTTTAAAATGCAGATTGTTTTAAAATCTTAAATATAAATATTGCAAGTTTGCTCCAAGTTACGGCATTTATTAAAGTGAAACAGGTCTAATATTTTAAATTCACTTGCATGACATAATAATAATTTATAACAAAATGGCACTAATAATATTAAAGATTAAAAGCAGACTTATTATTTAATAATGTGCTTTAGGCACAAAAGTTTTTTTTGCAGTATGTATTAATACTAGCTCAGCGAATACATCACTATAATTTTATAGTTACTCTTCAGAAGAAGGTATATGATTATATTAGCAAAGTTTATTTTAAGCGCCAGTTATGAGAATATTTATATTATATGAATATGTAGACGTCGACGTCAACATTTTATTGCGCTCCACTAACAAGTATTTTCCTTCGGATATTGGATCATGACCAAAATCCTGGAAATCCATTCTGCCATCGCAGAATGATTATGATTAAACCACAACGGTTTTAGTTTAAAGCTTTGCCACAATAATATGCTAAGCATATTTTAGAATGAGTAGAGAGAATTAAAGATTCTTCAAGTTTTAGTGATGTTAGTATTTTAATGCATTTAAAGATCGCATAAATAATAATTATTATTTTATTTCAGGTAGTCAGGAGTAAATCAGACTCAATTTTTCCTTACCTTGTACCTTAGTACGGTTCAATTAATTTTAAGTATTTAAACGTAACGTTAACACCTGAAATTAAAATAAGATCAGTTAAACAGTGCTAATAAATTTAGAGAATAAATAAATTACGCAGATAAATTGAGCCTAGAGTCAGAAATAATTAAAAGTTGAGTTAAACTATTTACTAATTAAACTAGGCAGGCTTAAAGTACGTGTTAGTTTTGAAGAACTGTTTGTTTTGATTGCCTAAGCAACATGAAAATCATTGCGATTTTAGTTATTTTAAACGGATTTCTTCCATACGTAAAAGCTTATAATTTTATTTATCTGTTGAACAAGTCCTTTGACTATCCTTATAATATAATTACAATTTTATTATTAACAACATTTATTATTAGTTTTTTTATAATTTTCATAATCTTTTATTTTCAATGTCAACGCAATAAATCTATTACTTATGACCATGAGTGTACCAACGAGTTACAGTTAAGCAAACTTTATAATGATCCACCGCCCATTGACCAGATTTACGACGATGTTGCACCGATTGTTGAAGTGGTACCATTGAAAACGAGTCACCCGCCAATTCCCTCTCCACTGCCTCAGTCCATTATTATTCAACCCAGGGTACAACTAGAAGTTCAGGATGTATCCAGAAATAGTTTAGTCACTAAAGATGACAGTATAGATTTGCCGAAGAATATTTTATCCGTTAAAGATAGAGTTCAGAAATTGGCCGTAAGCAAGGGTCCTAATTTTGATCAAAACAGTCGCAAAATGGAAAGTGAATTGCCTATTTCACCCTGTGTTCAGCCAGTTGTAAAAGTTAAAGAGTCATTTGCGAATCAGTCACCAGTAAAAGTCGAGAAAGTTTCAAATGTTACTTTAAAAGCAGAAAGTAAACCAAATTCTCAGGTTTCCGAACCTATTGTATCGTTTACAGACCATATTTTTTACGACTTCACGTTCGCTTAGAATTTTATATTAATTACGTTTTAAATTTTAAGTATAATTCATTTTTTACGTTTGATTGTACCTTATGCAAGGTTAATTAGTCATTTAGTTTGCTAACAGCTTCCCAATTGCTGTTATTTTACGAGCGCGGAAGTGTTCAAGTAAACACGCTGTCGCAAGCGCAACGAAGTTTTTTCTTTTTCTATCCCATTTATTACGTCATTTCAAAAGTCCTTGACTTTATTTCGAACTCCCGCAGCGCTTACTAGACCTTGTTCGTAGTAATTTAAAGTTTTGTAAACTTTAACGCGTCATACTGGTGGTCAGCGAATCATGGCGTTGCATTTTCTTCCTCCGTTCCTTTGACCGAAGCAGCGACCTTTTCCCCTCCACCTCTCCGTCCGCTCCCCGAACGTACCCGAAGATGTCGACCGAACACGACAAGCGAGCCTACGATTTTCCTCGCTGTAGAGAAATTAGTTGAGTCCTTCCGAGCGACAACGAAATTGCAACGATAAGCAGAAATTCATCGCAGCTGAATTTGCAAATTCCTTTCTCCGCACTGAAGCTCTCTCCCGAGTACTTTGAACACGCTGGAAGTCAGAAAACACTTACCATAGGCTTTGCATATTTTCTCGAATCAGTGGCGGTCGTCCATTAAAATTTTAGGGGAACAGTTTAGTTACGCATATAGCCATCAGAAGTTGATTTTCACGATAGAAGTACATGTAAACAATGTTAGGGATATTTTGTTCTATATAGATAATTTTTTCCGTAAAACGTCGCATTTATGCACTTCAGACTAATCACGACCAATAATTTTACAAAGGAACAACAAGACGAATTTTTTTTTTGCGTTTTTCTCGCAAAATTTTCCCGTTTTTCATAAGAGATATTTATAGTAAGTAAGTTTTTTGGGAAATCGACGTCCATTTGGTTCAAATCAGGATAAAGTCAAACGAAATTTTGATAAAATCAGGGAAATTTTACAAAAGGGCAATTTTAGCACTTTATGCACTTAGAGTAATCAAAATTTGTCAGCAACATGCCCAGGCTAAGCCTCGGTGATTGGCACAGGCATGTGCAGCAAAAGTCGCCACGGCATCGTTAGCCTTTTCAAATTTAAACAGTGTGGTTTACCACAGATGTTATAATTTGAGAAATTATTATTATTAGCTAGTTTAGGAGAATTTTGATTACTCACCCTATTCCACGATTTCCACGAACAGGTACCATTCCCTGCAGTTTAGGAATTTGTTCCCTAACCACAGGAAATCCTCCTCTACCGATTCCAGTTCAACCTGGAGGGCGCCCATCCAGGTTTTTGGGACAGGTCGATATTAGCTCTTTCAATGTTTGTAATTGCCCCCAGTACTCGCGCACTAAGTCTTTTAATTGGGACAAGGTGTTGACTTCTCTACAGAACCTATCCCTAATGGTGTAAGTCACCAGGTGGCGTATTCTTTCCACCCACGTAACACTTTCGGCACCTAATGGAATATAGTTCACTATATCTTCAGATACGTTTGGTATTCTAAACAGCTCATTAAGCCACAGATCTGTAGGATAAACACTGTTGTGACCCATGATTTTCAATAACTGACGAGTTACGGTATCTCTCTAACATCTTTTGCATGATATTGCTGATGTGTTATTTCCCACCCCTTCCCTAACATTGATCTAGTTACTTATCTGATCCCATACTTAGTTATTACATCAGCATAATTTTAGCCTTACTAAGGTATATATCCCAACGTCAAGCTGTACTGATGCAGGATTTTTTTTTTATTACAGAAGCATGGCTACTAGCAGAATTACTTTCCTATTTTGGATTTTAATCCTACTCCTATCCCTGATTCATTTTATTGGATCCTTACCCAACAATGAACAGTCGCAAGACATATTTTTTAAATCATTAGGCTTATATTATGAGAGACAAGGGTTAACCATTCATAGTAGTAAGAATATTTTTACAACTGTGAACATATTCATCGATGCACATATTCAGGCTGACAATGACTCCGTATGTGCGCGATGGAAAGTCATTCATAATGATACCAGCACCAAAATTAATGATTATCTTACCGAAATTTCTCAGTATTTCCCATGTAAATTTACAGTAGGAGACATTAGGCCTAATTGCCAAAATTTATATCAGAATGTTACTAATATTCATAACAGGGAAAAGAGGCAGATTTTTCTTAATTTAATAAATTTGTTCAGTGCAGGACTTTCTGTTTTCAATACTATGTCAGTTCATCATTTATCCCAATCAGTTAAAACTTTAGCAGCCAATCAGCATCATATTATTCAGGAAGTACAGAATATGAAACAGAGTCAAGTTAAAATGGTGAACATTGTTAATGGGATTTTGGTAGTTTTAAAGCAATCAGTTTTGCATTTAAAGGAAGAATTATTAGCAAAATTTTGTTATGATTATAATGAAGAGAGACATATAGTTGCCTTATTGCACGCCTCTGAGATGATTGAGCGTTTAGATTTTATAATTATGGAAATAGCCTCGGGAAAATTATCAAATCATATTTTAACTCCTAATTGGCTACGTACATTTATTCAGCATCATCCCGATTTTAAAGATTCACTTTATAAAACAGACATAGGATTATTTTATTCATTGACCAAAGTATATTTGATTAATTATGAACCCAGTAGTAGATCATTTCATTTACTTCTACAGACACCTTTAGTACAGATGAATGACATCGCTCCTATTTTTCGAGCAGTTAACTTAGGCATTTTGCATAACAATTCATGGTCTCGCATTAGAATCCCAGAGTTAACTTACAGTATGCAACATAAGGGAAGTCCACGATTAGTGCAAATTGTTGAGAGTGCATGCGAGCTTAAAAACTTTTTCTATCTCTGCTCGCATAGTGAAGTTACCATCGATAGAGATGTACAGTGTTTGGAAGATTTACTTTTACACAATAGGTCAGTTTCTTGTAATTTTGAAGTGAAATCTATTACTGACAATAAATTATTTCAGTTTATCAGAACACGCAATGGTATTTTAATATCAGGTTCAGGTCAATTTATTGTGATTCAGAATTTGAATAATAATTTGAACACGCACAGATCAGTTCAGCTTACCGAAGGCCAATCTTTATTTTTTAATTATCAGGATTTTTCGCAAATTATTGTGGATCAACAAATTTTACACACAAGAATTTTAGCTTTCGAACAAGTCAAAATGCAGGAAATTGAGTTATTACCTAATATTCCCAAGAATTTATCTGATTTCAGTATTCCCCAATGGACTTCGCTTGAACTTGCTTTAAAGCAACTTAATCAATCAATTAGTAAGAACATTTCATTTAAAGAATTAGTTTTAAACCCTTTGCCCATGTCTATATTAGTTTTTGTTATTTGGAATGTGTTATTAACCGCAACCCTAGGATATTATTTTTATAAGCATCATCAGCTTGCGAAACAGATTAATTCAGAGCAGCGCAGTAATAATTAATAGGTTAAGGCAACACATTAATCATGGACATTAATATTTTAATTACGGTTGGATATTTTATTTAAATTTTCCTTATTTATTTTCAAAGAGTTATGGCAATTATTTTATATATTTATTTAATTTATTTTATTTTGATGAGACAATTTAGTTTGATTTTAAAGAAAAGGCAGTGGAAATAAGTTGGTTTTGTGTACATGCATACTTGAATTATATATACCCATCCTATTGCAATTTCCTTTCTTTGTCATAATTTTTCCTTTTAACCTAACCTGTCTATACGGAGCACCATGGACAAGCAATGCCTACACCATCCATGGGCATTTTTCATGACGGACATCCGCAGGCAGTCTATTACCAGGCAGAAAGACTGATTACCATTCTACGAGGGAGACATGCAGACATTTTAAGTACTATTTCAAGAAGAGACTCGTCACCACCAATTTGAGGGAGACATGCAGACATTTCTTATTACTACACGGAGACCATCTTACAGGAAGGATGTAATCAACCATACATTTCCCAGTATAGCGGACTACACATTATCCACAGCACCTAGTGATGAAGCTAGATAAAATTCCCCTCCACACTGTTTGCAGTTAAAACAACAACTTTTCCCCATTTCCCAAGTTCTACGGGTAATTTACCACATTTTTTTACATTGACCAATGCAGTTAAGACGACAAGCAATCCACAGAGAAGAAGAAGAAGTATAGCAAACGTACTTTCTACAAACAGCAGTTCTGGTCACAAACAATAATTACAGAATTGTGCTACAGTGTTTCTACACATACACATGCGAGCTCCTATCATGTGTATCTATTTGGTCATTTAACATGCATTATGGGAAACAGTACTTTTCCATAGTCCTTATATACATTTTCAGTTTTGTGTCATGCATAAGAACTAGTTTTATATGCATGCAAGTTTACATCATACTACAAGGAAGCGACAAGCACCAGTGGTGTCAACTGACCAGTGCAATTAGTGCTTAATTTTTTTTAAGATGAAATTTTGCACTTTGAATAATAAACGGACATGCAAGCAATAAAAAACATAATTCCAGCACTTTCGAACATTTTAGAAAGCATGCTTTAGCGACAATATTTTATGCATATATTTGTCGCATGCAGGTATTATTGTTATTTTTTTTCCCTCTTCTCACCAACATGGAATATTGAAAGCGACACATTTGTTCGCAGAACATTTATTTGATATTTAAATTCAAGCACATAGTTTTGTCACTTGGAAGATTATTAATTTTGTGTGCAGTCATACAAAGGTATTCACCACGCCATAGATGTGTATACAGTGTATAGTTTAATGTAGAAGAGAAAATTGAACGCTATATTTCAGTTTTTACCAGCGACAGTTTTCAGTGTAACTCACTATATGCATTGAATATTGTATAATAATACATTGGAATGTGCAACACAGCCATGCAAGTTTATATATTTGGCGATGTTAGGAGTGCAGTGCTACGCAGTTCGTAAAACATACGCACTTTGATATGATCAGGTTTTCACACGGACAAAACAGTGAGAAGTGACAATGTTTTACATGCTTACTTACGTGTACTTACTTGTGAACCTTTTTAAGGTTTTTCTATTTATTTGAAGAGTCCATATCGAGGGGCAATATAAACAAACATTGTGAATTCCGTTCAATCTTGCAAGACGCTCCAGCCGTTGGCCTCGCGGAACACACAGAGTCGTTACCGCGTGGCGAGGCATCACAGACTCTTGACTAGGAGCAGGTTGATGAGCAATTATACATAATACACATTACGTACACGCACATGTGATACATTAAGAGTTTTCTCGCTTCACGACATGAACTTTTGTGATTTCTAGTCTTATAATAGTATATATTATTGTTTTTTACATCGTATAAACATACGAATTTGTTAGTATTAAGGGTATTATTCATTATAAAGTTTAGGGAATGAAAAATTTCTTTCCTTCAGGATGCAGTAAACAACAGACAGTTATGGTGTATTTCTTTTGTGTATTCGGGTTTTTTAAGAAAATATATGGAATTGGCGAACCTGAGTCATGTCAAGCTTTGCGATTTGACTTTTAAATTTTCAAAGGAGAAAATTTTTCCTAGGAGGCGCGAACGTATCAATCCCTAAGATTGTATGTTTATTTTATTAAGTCTCTCTGAACGCTTCATGTTGACCAGGGCATTCACTTGTTTTTCTCAGCTGTCTCAAGCCTCTTAGGCATGTTTACAATGCGTTGTGTTGTGCCATGCAAACCTCCTGAGCATTCAGGAAACAGGTAACACTTCTGGGTTTGGTGTCAGCGGTTTGCATGGTAGCAATTATAATAAACACGATTCGGCGATTCGGCATCGAGGAAGAGCTCGATGGCCAGGGAATATAGAGGTGAGACAAGCTGGGAAGTGACTGGACTTTGGGAATTGAGTTGGTAGAGAGAGGAGGTCAGCAAGACAGGAGGTCGATAGTGGAAGCACGCTTTGGTCAACACTTAGAGAGAAGCTTACAGAGGACTTCGCTATTTTCATTCAGCTCAGAGACTTCAGTTAGACAGGTAATTATCCTACACCCAGCCATGATACAGGTTCAACGGTTCACAAAATCCAACGAGTTGCCATTGTCTTTTCAGTAGTTTAATTCCTTTGTGTAATTTGTACCTTTCGCATGCCAAGCAATAACTCGTCATGTCAATGACGAGTGGTCTCATCAAGAGGATGAATGATGAGTAGTTTACATCACCCCATCAGCTAACTGGTTAACCTGCTAGATACTTTTAAGATCCCTCGAACTTTAAGGTTCGTTACGGTACTTCGTTAGTTTCTTTTACCTTTTTTTACTTTTTTTTTTAAACGGGGGAATAATTATGGATTCATTTCAGTGTTGAAGGTTTTCTTCATTTCCATATTAAACAAATCAATTTATGAATTTGACATATTTATTGATTAATTTAGGAAATTCCAGATACAGCACAGGTGAGTAAAAAAACAACATAAAAGTAAATATAAAATTGACAAAAAATAAGTAAAAAGATGGCATTGTGTGATATTAATTACAAGCATTTCTTCTGATGGAAGACCGAAAGGCAAACTTGGAGGAAAATAGTACACCGTGTCCATAAATATACTGTCATACTTTAAAGTGGTATTACGTCGCTTTGGATGATCGTATTTAAATGAAATTGGTGACACTTGAAGGAAAAACTCAAATATTTTTGTGCATGTCAACATTGGACACCAATATCAGCAATAAACCAGATCAAACATAAAAAACAATGGACGATGCGGGTTCATTGTTGGATATTTAGCAAGCAGGCAGGTTATTGAATTGTTTTATTTAAAATTGTGTTGTTATTACTGAAGATTTAAGAACGTAGTTGGTGTGTATTAGAATATCATTACACGCAGAGTTTGGTGAACGTGTTGGTGTGCTTTATCATTCCACGCATATTTTGGTGAAGGTTCAGCGTGCTTATAGGCAAAGGTTTCAAAATCAGGCTCCTTCACACACGTCAATTTTGAAGGGAGAGCAGAATTCTATTATTAGGAAGATAAATGATTTGAAGTACAAGGTAAGGTCTGAGATGTCTGTAGTTTCAGTGAAACTGTGGAGTAAACCTAAGAGACGCATGGTCTTTTTTTGTGATGCATAAAATATGTTCCTCAAATGTGAGCTTTTTGGTCGAAAATAATGCCTAGGTCTTTGTGATAGGATACTCTTTGATGTTATTGCCAGAGATGGAGAAATATGACTTTAAAAGGTTATTCTTGAGAGATATAGTGAAAGTAGTACACTTGTCAGGATGTAATGTAAGGTCCCATGTCAGGCACCAGGAAGTAAACGTTGTTACGTCATCCTGAAGAAGATGAGTATCATCGAAAGTGGAGATTTCTCGGAAAATTTTTACAGTCATCGGCGAAAAGAAGGTAATTGGTAGACGGACTTATGAGATGGTGGGCAAGGTCATCGTCTAATAATATGAACAAGAACACTACCCTGTGGAACTCCAGAGATGGCAGGAAGAAAATTAGAAACAGTTCCTGGAAGAACGACATGTTGTTGGCGATCGCTAAGGTAATCTGCGAGAAGGGTTAGAAATTTGGCATGAATCTATTGCATGATTTGTGAATCAGAAGACGATGACTAACGGTATCAAAGGCTTTTTGGCCAGATCAAAGAATATTACATTTAATTTTGAATTATTTGAATTGCATGTCTGGAGAGTAAAAACAGACAGGTTTGTAAGACAGGAGCATTAAGGAAGAAAACCATGTTGCTTAGAGCTTACGGTGAAACAAATTTGTACAGTCTGTCTTTGATTACTTTTTCACAGATGATGGAGAGAGGGGAGAGTAAGGAGATTGGTCTGTAAGATGAAACAACATTTTGTTACCAGCCTTTCTGAATCGGTGCAATGTTAGCTTGTTTCCAAGCTTGAGCAAAGATACCTTCCGAAAAACATCTGTTAAAGAGAATGGAGAGGGGATAGCAAAGTTTTATCCTGGGGAATATGGTTTTGAAATCGTTCGGTCCTAGGGCATGGTGAGCTGAAAGCGACGACACCTCATTGGGTGTAGTGACAAGCATTGTTAGAGAGAAGAAACACACTGGCATTACGTTTGGCTTCAAAAGGGGTGGTGGTAACATAACACACGCAAAACTTCTGAGATATTGCGAAAATAAGTCGAACAATCTCCCCCGTTGACCTCCTTGTCGATTTTGGTGATAGGGATACGAAATTTTGGAGGTTTAAGGGTTGGCCAATTGACGATCGTTCGTAACTTCGAAGGTTGTGCATTGTCATGTTCGTGTCCTCCCTGACTGGAATTTAAAAAAAAAAGACGTAGGCTCTGAAAATTTCCCCAGACCAGTGCTAAAAATTGCGAATATCTCAAAAACGGTGAGCGCGATAAAGAATGGAAAAATCTCCCCCGTTGACCCCTTGTCGATTTTGGGGATGTAGAGTATGTATGTCAAGTTTGGTGGCCAAAGGTAGGCCAATTGCCGATCGTTTGTAACCTCCAAGGTTGCATTGACATGTTCGTGTCCTCCCTGACTGGAAATTCAAAAAACATAACGTAGGCTGTAAAACTTTTCCAAGTCCAGAGCTAAAATTGCAAATATCTCGAAAACGGAGAGAGATAGAGAAAACATAAATCGAAAAATCTCAACAAACACAACCCCTTGTCGAGTTTCGGGATGTAGAGTATGTATGCTAAACGTTTGGTGGTCCTACGTTCAAGGGTAAAAGTTGTTTGCACACACCCCCCAAAACTTTCGATTTCCTGTAACTTTCGATAGGATCATCGTAGAGACAAGAGATTTTTTGCCTTAGCATCTTCTCGGTGTTCTTCTTTTATCTCCTAACAAAATAAACATAGGTTATCATGGTTGACACCCTCTGTCGAAAATTTTTCAAGTCCAGCGTTAAAAATTGCAAATATCTTGAAAACGGTGAGAGATAGAGAAAAATAAATCGAAAAATCTCCCCAAATACCACCCCTTGTCGATTTTGGGGATGTAGTGTACGCTTGCCAAATTTTGGTGGTCCTAAGTTCAAGGGAAAAGGGTGTTTGATCACTCGTAACTTCCGAACATGTAGTAGTAGAGAGGTCTGGGGTTTAGTGTGTTGGTCGAGTCTCGTTATCCTCTGTCCTCCCATACCAAAAGTTAGTATAGGTCATCATTGAACAAATTTTCTACAATCGACAATTTTCCAATTCCTGCCTGTCTGTCAACAGGTGGTGGGGCAAAAAAAAACGGTTTTGGTCCAGGGAATACAAAAAAGAAACAAATATTTCTTTGCTTGAAAAAAACACATATTTTGGTTTACAACTCCAAATACAGAGAAATGAGAGCTGGGGAACATTAGGTTTAGAAGGAACACGATATGGAAACCTTTAAATGTTCCGAAATAATAAGAGATTCGAACATTAGAAGTTTTTACAAAAGTCACACGATGTGGAAAAACATGAGAAATGCAAGCAAAAAAATCAACCTTTGTAACATTTTAGGTTTACAAAGTTCACAATATAGAAATATGGACGATTCATACGTTTTAAGAAAATTACCATAATAGAGCAGAAATCTTAATGTTCCGAAATGATAGGTGCGAACATTAGGTTTACAATGGTCACGATACGGAGACATGAGAAAAACAACATTAGGTTTAAAAAGCTCACGGTATAGTAACATCGTCGTTCGTCACTGCAATAAAAGAGCCACGAAACGTAGAGAAAAAGTGAGTTCGTGTACTAAAATGACAAGTGGTGGGGCAAAAAAAAACGATTTTGGTCCAGGGAATACAAAAAAGAAACAAATATTTCTTTGCTTGAAAAAACGATGTGGAAAAACATGAGGGATGTAAGCAAAAAAATCAACCTTTGTAACATTTTAGGTTTACAAAGTTCACAATATAGAAATATGGACGATTCATACGTTTTAAGAAAATTACCATAATAGAGCAGAAATCTTAATGTTCCGAAATGATAGGTGCGAACATTAGGTATACAATGGTCACGATACGGAGACATGAGAAAAACAACGTTAGGTTTAAAAAGCTCACGGTATAGTAACATCGTCGTTCGTCACTGCAATAAAAGAGCCACGAAACGTAGAGAAAAAGTGAGTTCGTGTACTAAAATGACAGGTTTTTGAAGGGTCCAAGTTGGACTTGATCTCAAATGCACATCTGCCCTACTCATGATCTTCAGGCCAGTGTAAAAAATCTCTGATTTCAAATTATTTTTTGCTCATGCATTCGTAATTAGCGATTGGGAGTGATTGAGTCATGACAGAAGCATATAAACTGATCGTATCGATGAGAAGTATATATTTATATAGTTGACGACGATCATAGTTAGATAAATATTTATTGTTTGATTTTGCATATCTTAAAGGACACTGGACCATACCACCCGGTTTAGCAGACTCAACAAACATGAGGTGGTCGATATCGTTGATGAGCAAAATTTCAACTTTTGTATTTAAAAGCATACCCTGCAAGGATAAACAGGGTGTTGTGTACATAAATACAGGATCTAGCTCATATAATTTAAAACAACGTTCTCGAAAAGTTTAGAACACATCAGAGTAGAGGTAATGTTTCGTTGCCGGCCATTAATTTTTTATTTATTAATTTTACCGGACCTCTCTTGTTCATATTATTAGACGATGACCTTGCCAACCATCTCACAGCTCCCTCTAGCAATTACCTTCTTCCGCAGATGACTGTAATAATACTACAGCAATCCTTCTTCGTTCGTAATGAAATCAACAAGTTATTCGAATTACGGAACTTGTCATTTTGAACTTCTTTTAGCGAAGCCTCGGGTGTTTCCGGTTAGATATTTCATTTCGCAAGCCACGATGAACTTATAAGGCGCAGGCTTGTATACATTCCATTTTTCGTTCGGAAGGACAAGGTAAACCAAGCACCTAATTAACCATTAAATGATGATAATAAAAATTATAATGTTTATGAAGTTGTTCGGATTCAGAAATTAAAAGTGATCATGGAAGAGCCTTTCCGTGTTCCACCTCATTTTTGAATATCCCCTCTCCTCTGAACCATGCATTAGCTGATCATATTTTCTGTCCTTGATTTCTAATATGTTTCCCGCTAGTCAGTCAAAAACGGTTTTTTTATTTTATTTTAGAGTACAGCACTTTAATTCTCTTTTCCAATTTTCTTTCAATGAACAAATTTATGTTATCAAGTCACGCACGGAAATTCTTATCTTCTTTGCATCGCATAATTGAAGATTTGAAGTAAAACAGGATGTAAGAACTTTTGGTAAACGTACGAGAAAAATTAGTTTTGTAGGAATTCCCTTGTCATAATGAATACCATGTTGCTGTTTTGGTTTCTGAAATATGTGAAATTATATTACATTGGATACTAATTAACTAACAAAACTCTCTAGATTTCTTGGATCCGAAAGTTCATGGCTTCAGCAATATGGGTTTTCCATTTGTAATTATCCTAAGCAAGATTTATATACATTCTATTCCATTTTTACGGATTTCTTTTAGATCCATTTCCATCTTCATTTTGGTCTCTTACCATCAGGTTTCCCAACAAGAATCCTGTAAACTCTTATTTTTCCTTTCTCATTCGTGCCCACCTAAGTCTTCGTGATTTAATCATGAATCTAATAATATTTGGATATAAATAGAAATAGTGTTCTTCTAAATTATGTAACCTTCTCCATTCACTTGTTTCTTCATCCCATTTAGGCTGAAATATTTTCCTAATTCTCTTCTTTTCAAATACTCTCAATTTATCTTCAAGGGATCACGTTTTCCCATCCATAGGCAAAATTACTGTTTTGTATAATTTAAGTTTTAATTTCTTAGATATTAAACAAGGAGACAGAGAAAAAAATGCATTAAGCCTTCCTTTCATTCCCTCTTTAATATAATTTTCGTTTGTTAGTATTACTCCGAAGTACTTGACATTGGAAACTGGTTCATACGAGTAATTATAACTTGGTTTCGGCCTGTAATTTTCTCTTTGCTAACTTCCTTAGCTGCTTTGAAAAATATTTTAGCATTATTCTTAATTGTATTAAACACCATCTGCATATACTAACAGTTGAGTCACATCGTTTAATTTTAGTACTTCGTTAGTTTCTTTT
Organism: Lepisma saccharinum; assembly: GCF_977018435.1. Classification (NCBI taxonomy): domain Eukaryota; kingdom Metazoa; phylum Arthropoda; class Insecta; order Zygentoma; family Lepismatidae; genus Lepisma; species Lepisma saccharinum. Next base: position 328,182 of record NW_028142940.1, read on the forward strand.
ACCTTTTTTTACTTTTTTTTTTTAAACGGGGGAATAATTATGGATTCATTCCAGTGTTGAAGGTTTTCTTCATTTCCATATTAAACAAATCAATTTATGAATTTGACATATTTATTGATTTATTTAGGAAATTCCAGATACAGCACAGGTGAGTAAAAAAACAACATAAAAGTAAATATAAAATTGACAAAAAATAAGTAAAAAGATGGCATTGTGTGATATTAATTACAAGCATTTCTTCTGATGGAAGACCGAAAGGCAAACTTGGAGGAAAATAGTACACCGTGTCCATAAATATACTGTCATACTTTAAAGTGGTATTACGTCGCTTTGGATGATCGTATTTAAATGAAATTGGTGACACTTGAAGGAAAAACTCAAATATTTTTGTGCATGTCAACATTGGACACCAATATCAGCAATAAACCAGATCAAACATAAAAAACAATGGACGATGCGGGTTCATTGTTGGATATTTAGCAAGCAAGCAGGTTATTGAATTGTTTTATTTAAAATTGTGTTGTTATTACTGAAGATTTAAGAACGTAGTTGGTGTGTATTAGAATATCATTACACGCAGAGTTTGGTGAACGTTTTGGTGTGCTTTATCATTCCACGCATATTTTGGTGAAGGTTCAGCGTGCTTATAGGCAAAGGTTTCAAAATCAGGCTCCTTCACACACGTCAATTTTGAAGGGAGAGCAGAATTCTATTATTAGGAAGATAAATGATTTGAAGTACAAGGTAAGGTCTGAGATGTCTGTAGTTTCAGTGAAACTGTGGAGTAAACCTAAGAGACGCATGGTCTTTTTTTGTGATGCATAAAATATGTTCCTCAAATGTGAGCTTTTTGGTCGAAAATAATGCCTAGGTCTTTGTGATAGGATACTCTTTGATGTTATTGCCAGAGATGGAGAAATATGACTTTAAAAGGTTATTCTTGAGAGAGGTAGTGAAAGTAGTACACTTGTCAGGATGTAATGTAAGGTCCCATGTCAGGCACCAGGAAGTAAACGTTGTTACGTCATCCTGAAGAAGATGAGTATCATCGAAAGTGGAGATTTCTCGGAAAATTTTTACAGTCATCGGCGAAAAGAAGGTAATTGGTAGACGGACTTATGAGATGGTGGGCAAGGTCATCGTCTAATAATATGAACAAGAACACTACCCTGTGGAACTCCAGAGATGGCAGGAAGAAAATTAGAAACAGTTCCTGGAAGAACGACATGTTGTTGGCGATCGCTAAGGTAATCTGCGAGAAGGGTTAGAAATTTGGCATGAATCTATTGCATGATTTGTGAATCAGAAGACGATGACTAACGGTATCAAAGGCTTTTTGGCCAGATCAAAGAATATTACATTTAATTTTGAATTATTTGAATTGCATGTCTGGAGAGTAAAAACAGACAGGTTTGTAAGACAGGAGCATTAAGGAAGAAAACCATGTTGCTTAGAGCTTACGGTGAAACAAATTTGTACAGTCTGTCTTTGATTACTTTTTCACAGATGATGGAGAGAGGGGAGAGTAAGGAGATTGGTCTGTAAGATGAAACAACATTTTGTTACCAGCCTTTCTGAATCGGTGCAATGTTAGCTTGTTTCCAAGCTTGAGCAAAGATACCTTCCGAAAAACATCTGTTAAAGAGAATGGAGAGGGGATAGCAAAGTTTATCCTGGGGAATATGGTTTTGAAATCGTTCGGTCCTAGGGCATGGTGAGCTGAAAGCGACGACACCTCATTGGGTGTAGTGACAAGCATTGTCAGAGAAAAGAAACACACTGGCATTACGTTTGGCTTCAAAAGGGGTGGTGGTAACATAACACACGCAAAACTTCTGAGATATTGCGAAAATAAGTCGAACAATCTCCCCCGTTGACCTCCTTGTCGATTTTGGTGATAGGGATACGAAATTTTGGAGGTTTAAGGGTTGGCCAATTGACGATCGTTCGTAACTTCGAAGGTTGTGCATTGTCATGTTCGTGTCCTCCCTGACTGGAATTTAAAAAAAAAAAGACGTAGGCTCTGAAAATTTCCCCAGACCAGTGCTAAAAATTGCGAATATCTCAAAAACGGTGAGCGCGATAAAGAATGGAAAAATCTCCCCCGTTGACCCCTTGTCGATTTTGGGGATGTAGAGTATGTATGTCAAGTTTGGTGGCCAAAGGTAGGCCAATTGCCGATCGTTTGTAACCTCGAAGGTTGCATTGACAAGTTCGTGTCCTCCCTGACTGGAAATTCAAAAAACATAACGTAGGCTGTAAAACTTTTCCAAGTCCAGAGCTAAAATTGCAAATATCTCGAAAACGGAGAGAGATAGAGAAAACATAAATCGAAAAATCTCAACAAACACAACCCCTTGTCGAGTTTCGGGATGTAGAGTATGTATGCTAAACGTTTGGTGGTCCTACGTTCAAGGGTAAAAGTTGTTTGCACACACCCCCCAAAACTTTCGATTTCCTGTAACTTTCGATAGGATCATCGTAGAGACAAGAGATTTTTTGCCTTAGCATCTTCTCGGTGTTCTTCTTTTATCTCCTAACAAAATAAACATAGGTTATCATGGTTGACACCCTCTGTCGAAAATTTTTCAAGTCCAGCGTTAAAAATTGCAAATATCTTGAAAACGGTGAGAGATAGAGAAAAATAAATCGAAAAATCTCCCCAAATACCACCCCTTGTCGATTTTGGGGATGTAGTGTACGCTTGCCAAATTTTGGTGGTCCTAAGTTCAAGGGAAAAGGGTGTTTGATCACTCGTAACTTCCGAACATGTAGTAGTAGAGAGGTCTGGGGTTTAGTGTGTTGGTCGAGTCTCGTTATCCTCTGTCCTCCCATACCAAAAGTTAGTATAGGTCATCATGGAACAAATTTTCTACAATCGACAATTTTCCAATTCCTGCCTGTCTGTCAACAGGTGGTGGGGCAAAAAAAAAACGGTTTTGGTCCAGGGAATACAAAAAAGAAACAAATATTTCTTTGCTTGAAAAAAAACACATATTTTGGTTTACAACTCCAAATACAGAGAAATGAGAGCTGGGGAACATTAGGTTTAGAAGGAACACGATATGGAAACCTTTAAATGTTCCGAAATAATAAGAGATTCGAACATTAGAAGTTTTTACAAAAGTCACACGATGTGGAAAAACATGAGAAATGCAAGCAAAAAAATCAACCTTTGTAACATTTTAGGTTTACAAAGTTCACAATATAGAAATATGGACGATTCATACGTTTTAAGAAAATTACCATAATAGAGCAGAAATCTTAATGTTCCGAAATGATAGGTGCGAACATTAGGTTTACAATGGTCACGATACGGAGACATGAGAAAAACAACATTAGGTTTAAAAAGCTCACGGTATAGTAACATCGTCGTTCGTCACTGCAATAAAAGAGCCACGAAACGTAGAGAAAAAGTGAGTTCGTGTACTAAAATGACAAGTGGTGGGGCAAAAAAAAACGATTTTGGTCCAGGGAATACAAAAAAGAAACAAATATTTCTTTGCTTGAAAAAACGATGTGGAAAAACATGAGGGATGTAAGCAAAAAAATCAACCTTTGTAACATTTTAGGTTTACAAAGTTCACAATATAGAAATATGGACGATTCATACGTTTTAAGAAAATTACCATAATAGAGCAGAAATCTTAATGTTCCGAAATGATAGGTGCGAACATTAGGTATACAATGGTCACGATACGGAGACATGAGAAAAACAACGTTAGGTTTAAAAAGCTCACGGTATAGTAACATCGTCGTTCGTCACTGCAATAAAAGAGCCACGAAACGTAGAGAAAAAGTGAGTTCGTGTACTAAAATGACAGGTTTTTGAAGGGTCCAAGTTGGACTTGATCTCAAATGCACATCTGCCCTACTCATGATCTTCAGGCCAGTGTAAAAAATCTCTGATTTCAAATTATTTTTTGCTCATGCATTCGTAATTAGCGATTGGGAGTGATTGAGTCATGACAGAAGCATATAAACTGATCGTATCGATGAGAAGTATATATTTATATAGTTGACGACGATCATAGTTAGATAAATATTTATTGTTTGCTTTTGCATATCTTAAAGGACACTGGACCATACCACCCGGTTTAGCAGACTCAACAAACATGAATGAGGTGTTCGATATCGTTGATGAGCAAAATTTCAACTCTTGTATTTAAAAGCATACCCTGCCAGGATAAACCGGGTGTTGTGTACATAAATACATTATCTAGCTCATATAATTTAAAACAACGTTCTCGAAAAGTTTCGAACACATCAGAGTAGAGGTAATGTTTCGTTGCCGGCAATTTATTTGCTATTTATTTATTTTACCCTGATTTCAGCTAATTTTCTAAGGGGGGAGATCAAAAAAAAAATCATTTTTTACTATTTTTATAGTATAAAAAATATTTATGTTTTTTATCAAGGCTCAACTCATAGGGGACAAATTTTACTTTTTTATTTTATATTAATATATTTTAAGCATATATTCACAATTTTTATATTTCTTAAGAGATATAAATATATTGTAAGTGATTTTGAGTTATTTTACAATGCTGTACAGTGCTGCTTATATAATTATTTCTCAAATGTATGTATATTTTACGTTATGAGTGTTGCAGTGCTATGTAGCGTATATAAAATTATTTCTCAAACGTATAATATAATCTGATTAATTTTTACGTCTGAAAATGTACATGTGTGATGCTGTATAGCACTGTACAGTGCTCTGTATATAATTATTTCTCAAATGTGTGTATTTTCTATACTATGAGTGCTGCAGTGCTATGTAGCGTATGTAAAATTATTTCTAAAATGTATAACATATTCTGATTAATTTTTACGTCTGAAAATGTACATGTGTGATGCTGTATAGCACTGTACAGTGCTCCGTATATATTTATTTCTCAAATGTGTGTATATTCTAAGTTATGAGTGCTGCAGTGCTATGTAGCGTATGTAAAACTATTTTTTAAATGTATAATATATTCTGATTAATTTTTTAGCTCTGAAAATGTACATGTGTGCATTTTTTTAGAAACCAAAAAAAAGGGCTATATATAAAAATATATATCCACCTTTGGTATGTAAGGCATTCAAAAGTGTGTGTAGTAATGAAGTTAATTTTTATAAATAAATATATGTATTGAATAATAAGCAAATTAGTGTTAGTGCATCAAAAAATTGTAAACATATCAAATGTGTCGGTAATATGTCAAATCTATTTTGAAGAGGTTTCCAAACATTGAAAATTAAGAAAAATATTGTAGAATCTAGAAATTATTACAAGTTAAAGCTAGTAATATAATGATATTCAATCACACACAAACTATTATTAAAAAAAGATAAACTTATTTGCCTCTGAAGCAAACCCAACTTGCCTCTGAAGAAATCAAGTCACTGAATCCCTGAATTGTGCCTCTATATATGTATTTGAACACATATCTTTTAGTTATAGCAAGCGTGTTTGTTCACTAATCTCTACTACAACGAATAATCCGAGTTTTCTTACGCGATCACGAATGCAATAAAAATAAAAACCGGGAAACCCCGGTTTAAAAAACTCACATATTGGCTTAAAGATGACATCATGAAAGGCGTTGAACACTTACGTATTCATTACTCAATGTTGTGCAAGCTTCTGACGTCAATACATTCCCTTACTAAGGTCAACTAATTTGTAGCATGCGTCAGTAACTTATATATTCTAATCAATACTCGTCAGAGGAAATAGAGCATTGTTCGTGTGTGACGTGCAAACAGATAATTTTAAGCATTGGGAGAATGTGTAGACATAAAAAGGTTTATTACTCTTTCCCATTCATAGCATAAGAAGAAGTATATAATGGATTCACCCTCCCCCTTTTTCCACCTTTTGATTATTTTCATCTGAATATTTCCAAATTATTAAAAATACTTTATCTCGAGAAACAAGCGACATAGAAAGATGCATTTTTTGCATTCGCCTTGTTTTGACGTTTTTAATTTGAGACTCGATAATAAAATACCCAAAAAGAAATAATGCCCATCAAAGTGTTTGGTTGTAAAAAGATTATTTCAATAGAGAGAACTCCAATAAATATTGATATTAGTAGAGATTTTCATCGTAAACTAAGACGTCTAGTTATCAACCATCTTAATAGTATCTGGTATCAAGTGGATGAGGATACGGGTAAACAATTACGTGTATTTAATAATAACCAAACATCTTATAATATTTTTGTCACAGGCAAAGTTCAAATAAGTATCTCCCACCCAATTCAGAAGTTGTACATATAGGTCAAAATTTGTATAGAATTAAACACCATAATATGATTCCCAATACAACACATTATTTGGAAACAGGTGATTTACTCTATTCCGAAATAATTGGCGATTATGATAAATTAATTCCCATCTTTATCGAAATAAGAATAATTTATCTTCATTAGAATATATAAATTTCGAAACAAAATTAATAAATAAATAAAAATAAAACATAAACAAATAAACAAAAATGGACATATTTGGAAAGAGAAGAAGGCAGGAAATACCCGATAATTCCAGCGACATTGTCAGATTAGACGAACGTCTTAAGAAACTTAAATCTGATTTATCAATATTACAAAATTCTTTGAATGTAAGCCTTCACGCTGAAATTACCAATCTACAGTCTGAATTAATTCATCCCGTAGTAAAAATGGATGTGGAACTCGAAGTCTTCGAAAATATACTAATTTACCGATTCTCGATAATATTGAAAATTTAATAGAGAATTTATCTAAATTAAAAAATGGTCTTGAGAAATTCCGTCAAATTCAAACAACTATTTAGAAACATTTAAAGCAAGAACTAAATAACCAAGCTAATAATATTCGTACCGAACTACTTTCCATAATTGAAACTATCAAGACTCAAGAGCAATATCAACTGCTTGAATTACGGAACCTATTTTTATCTTTGGAAATTCCCTCACTGGAATATATTAAATCCGAAATGCAAACAGACCAATTACATGCAGCCATAACAGACGTTCAATACAAACTACAAACAATAGAAGATTTTATCAATAATTTACAGTGATCTTATGAATTAAATGCAATCGCTCGCAGTGTTGCCATTATAAAATTGCAATTAGAAACTTACGAAGATTTTGGAAAGTTACAGGATACCATAGCTCATATTGAAGATACTTAGACAAACATGAGAAACGAATTGACGAATAAACAGGAAACTCTGGAATTTAAGTTGCCAAGCATAACCGAATCTTTAAATGTAATTCAACGACAGATCACAAAATTAAAGAATCTCACTGAGATTCTGAACTATCTCATTTTCACCATCTCAAAGATGACATAGAGCAACTTTAAAATGCCTTAACCATTGTAGCAGATACTACAGAATTAGATGTAGTTATGCAAGCTTTAACCTCACTTCAAAACACAGTATCCAATTTTCTCACTTTCCAGGAGAAGAGATCTGTAAATAGAGCAGTAAATAGAATATTGAATTCGGAAGACATTAAAAATATTCAAGCTGAAATTGCCATAATTCAAGACACTATTGCTACTTTGCCTACCAATCAGATTGTGAATAAATTACATGTATTGTTTGTAGAAATCAAAAGGCAAGTATGGGATCTTACAAACCATAGCACTAAATTGAAACTTGTAGAAACAATATTAGAGAACAAATTGCTACCCCCGAAACAAGCCTGGAATCTGCTTTATCAGGTTTCCCATCAGAACTTCACGATCTCAGAAAACAATTTAAACAATTGTGCGTCGATGTGAAAATCAAACCCAGCTAAGATAAAGCGGTGCGCACCATAAACGAACATCAAGAAACGGTATTAAGCAGATTAGACGATCTCGAATTACGTCAATTTTTCACCGTTGAGATAGTTAGACTTGAGAGTTTACCAAATGTACGAGAGCACTGGACTTATGTTAATGCAGGAAATGTTTACGAAATGTACCCTTACAGTCAGTCTCATGAATTTTTCCTTGATGGCGATTTTTTAAAAAAAAATTGGCTATGTGAAGAAGGAAGAGCATGTGAAAGTGCCAAATTTCACCATACAGAGAAAAGATGGAGTCTACAGCGCACTACGAATCAGGAAAGAAATATAAAATACATGAGCATCAAGAATTATCTTTTTTCCCTGTGAAAGCTAATGACAAATTATTATTAGAAGTGAAACAATTATACCCCGAGGAAAATTCATTTTATGTCATATTTTCTTATAGAATCCTCTGTCAAGACAAGATACAGTTAATGAATTACACAGTCCAGCTCGTCGTAACTACAAACGACTGAATGTGGAAACGAAAGGTGTGAATGAATTCTTACAGGCTGATCTGATTGAGATGGCTAAATCGACTTTAAAAAATTTGGATAAGATAAATCATGGTGACAAATATATGCTTACACTTATTAAAACCTTTAGCAAATATGCATGGGCTGTTTCCCTAAAATCCAAGACTAGTATTTGTGTTACCGAGGCTTTTAAGTCGATATTTAGTGAGGGAAGGTTGCAAATATATTTATAGAGAGACAGAGGGATCAATATTTACAAGTCTACATTTGCTAAGTTAAAGCAGCAACAAAATATTAATCATTATTCTACATACAGTGATCTGAAAACTAGTATAGTGGAACGATTCAACAGAACATTAGAAAATCGCATGTGGAGACAATTTAATCTACAGGCCAATTATAAGTGAGTGCAAATTTTACCCGAGCTAGTTCATGATTATAACAATACAGTACACAGTACTATTCACATGAAACATGCTAAGGTAACCAAATCTGATGAGCAACGATTTATTTCTACTCTTTATTGTCAACAATATACATACACTAGCAAGAAGCCAAACTTTAAAATAGGGAATCAGGTAAGGCTCAGTAAATATAAACAGTTATTAGAGAAGGGTTTTAATAAAATTAGAGTATAGAGTTATTCTCAGTGGTTCAAGTTTTACCAGGGAAAAGAAATATATATATCATAAAAGATAAATAACAAAATATTGAAAGAGAGACTCTTTGAAGAGGAACTCTGTAAAACAAAATATCGAGATACATATCTAATCGAGAAAATATTGAAGAAGATAGATAATAAATTGTATGTAAAATGATTATTTCTGCAAAACAAAAGTTGGATAGAAGCAAACCAGTTGATTCTTAGACACCAACATGGAATGTGGTACAGCGTTTACAAGATGTAGTGAAACTAATAAAAAAATGGGGAGTTGTTACCTGATAAAATAAGATTCCTCATTGCATGACCATCGGATTGTGGAAAAACCACTTTGCTGGTGGATATTTTCCTGCATGCCCCATTTGGCTAAATTGGAAAAATAGACACCAACACCGAAATACCAACAACTCTTGAAGCTCTATATGGGACTGGGCATAGCTACATTTGCATCAGCACTAAAACCTCTCGACCATTGTTTCAAAAATTCTGTTGTGGTGTTGATGAGGTACTTCTAGCAAATGAGAATGAAATTACAAATTTTTTTAAACATTGTCGTCAAAAAGAAATAGACTGCTTTTATTTAGCACAAACCTATTCCAAAATTCTCAAACAACTACTGCCAGATAATACAAACTCAATCTGTTTGTTTCGTCAAGAACATACTAATTTGAAACATGTATACCATGATTATGTGGGAGGAGACACAAATTACAACCAATTTTCAAAATTCTCTTCATCTTCTTGGAACAGGGAAGATTTTGGAGTTTTAACCATCGACATGACTCGTAAACCTTACAATGGTAAATTCAGAAATAAAATATACGACATTTTGAAAGTTCAAACGATATAAAGTAACAATTAATCAAGAAATAAATATAACGAAACACAAATTGAAGATAATTCGAAATTATGAGAGTACTTGTCCAAAAGTTTCAAAGGTTTGTCACGTGCCAGTTTAGATGACACAATGAAAGTTGCAAGGAGGAATGGTTTCTCGGAATCGACAAGAGATGGCAGCACGCTATATAAAGAGGAGCAAAGGAAATTATAAAAAACTTAGAGAGAAGAAGAGGAATTATATATATTATAGTAAATTGAGAAATATATAAAAGAAGAGTTCAAATACTATAAAAGAAATAAATAGAATGTTGTATTTAGTAAATTAAAAGAATTAAGAATGTGGACGCATATGAAACTTTTAGGAAGGTTATTAAGTAAACAAACGAATTCAGAAATCTATCTTTTTTTATTTTCCTGACGAGGAGAACATCGTCAGTGTTCTGGTTGTTTGTCCCCGGTGGCGCTGTTGTCAAATTAGACGCCCGGAAGCACTTTTCGGTTGCGCTTTTTCTTAGTCGCACTGGGCCATTGGCAGCGCTTGGTATTAGCGATCCTGGTTATTCCACTTTGGTCGTTAAATAGGAGGTGGCGCTGTTGTCAGATTAGACGCCCCTAAGAATCCTCTATAGCTTTGGTTCAATTCTCTACAAGGAATGCAGCATAATGATTTGTCCATATTATTGAGAAGAGATACGGTAAAGAGAAATATCTGCGATAAATGAAAGAAATAAGATTCTTTTCCAGTGGCAAAGAAGAATAGAAGAAATAAGAATTTGCTGCGGAAAGAAGAAATAGAAGAATTTATCGAGAATATAAGAATATCTCGGCGGAATATAGAAGATAATAAGAATTGCTGCTGAAAGAAGAAATAAGAATTGATATGAATAGAGGAAATAAGAACAGTGATGAATAAAAAGGGAATGACTATTTTTTGTAAATAGAAGAAAGAAGAAGACATGCATATATTTTGTTCATAGAAAAAATTGATAATAAAAGAAAAAGCCTTTTGATAATAATAAAAGAAGAAGAAGCCTTACGATAATCAAAGAAGAAGAAGCCTTGTTGATAATAAAAGAAGAAGAAGCCTTTCCATATTAAAAGAAGAAGAAGCTTTGTAAAAGAAGAAGAAGCCCTTTAAAGAAGAAGAAGCTTTTTGATAATAAAAGAAAAAGCCTTTTAAAAGAAGAAGCCATTTAGAAAGAAGAAGAAGCCTTTTCCATATTAAAAGAAGAAGCCTTTTGATGATAAAAGAAGAAAAGAAGAAGAAACCTTGTCGATTATACATATATATATATATATATATATTTTTCTCTGTATTTTGTATAGTTCTCAGAATATAGATCCGCATTTAACTATATCCTCTTGGCTATAAAACGCTTTCTTATTTGGAATTCTCAAATAAAAGAACCTATCCCCATGAGATTCAGATATCTGTAGCCGTGGTAAATAACATGTAAGTACGTACCCACAAGAGACGTAGCATTAGTGGCGACCAACGTTGCGGCTAGCAGATTTGTGAATAAGAAAGCAAAGAGAGAGAAAGCCAAGATGGAGAAAGAAAATAAAGTCGAGGACGAGAACGGAGTAAATGCAGTGGAGGAAAAACAAGGGAAAATAGAAGAAATGACCGTGATGGAAACGTGCCAGAAGTTATATAGAAGGATGATGGAGATGCTTGACGAAAGGAATAGGAAGTTAGATGAAAGTACGAGAGAGTGGAAAATGCAGAGAGTTGAAAATAGTAGAGAATTAAAAGAGAATGGTAGAAAGTTAGAAGAAAATAATAAAAAGAGGGAAGAAAGGCTCGAGGAAAACAGCAGGAAATTGGAAGCTTCGAGGTCCGAAACCCATGAGATGTTCTTGAAATTGAATGAAACGTGTGAAGAAAATAGAAAGTCGCTGGAAAGCAAGATAGAAGAAACAACGTTGTTAATCGAGAGTACAAGTTTAGATACAAATAGAAGAATAGAAGAAGAGGTCTCGAATCTCAGAGAGGTAAATAAACAAAGAAACGAAAATTTGGAGAGAAAGCTGGTTGAAAGTAAATCTCAGATAGAATTAGCCGTTTCAAGATCAGAAGAAAATGACAGCAAGACAGAAGTAGATGTTTCCACAATAGAAGAAAACGAAAAGAAGATAGAATTAGCCGTTTCAAGAATAGAAGAAAACAAAAACAAGATAGAAGAAGCGAAGGTCCTTATAGAAGATAGAAGCTGGAAGATGAAAAAGGAAAGTTCCAATGACGAGCATGACAGCAAGATAGAAGAAGAAGCTATAAAGTTAGGCGAAGTAAACAAAGAAGAGACAGATAAGAAAATAGAAGAATAAAAAGAGGAAAGTTCCAATGACGAGCATGACAGCAAGATAGAAGAAGTAGCTATAAAGTTACGGGAAGAAAACACTCAGGAACTTAAAGAGGTCAAAGAAGAGGAAGATAAGAAAATAGAAGAAGATGAAAGAGGAATAGAAAGGGATGAAAAATTTAGTTGTCAAGGTAATGATGACGGAATCTAGGTCGAAATGAAGATGAAAGAAGAAAGTTCCTGTGACGAGTCTCTGACAGAGGAAGAAAATAAGCATAAGCCGAGCAGAAGATGTAAACAAAGAAGAAAGAAAAGTAAAATGAAATTTAGATATATTCACGTAAAGACATGGAAGAAGAAGAAGAGAAAGAAATTAAAAATAGAAAGGAACCTGAAGAAAGTTAAGAATATGGCAAGAGGGGTTGACATAGATCGATGTAAACAAAGATGGAAGGAAACTAAAATGAAATTTAGATATATTCACTTAAAGACATGGAAGAAGAAGAAGAGAAAGAAATTAAAAATAGAAAAGAACTTGAAGAAAGTTAATAATATGCTAAAAAGGGTCGACATAGATCAAATGGATTTTAATGCTACTTCGCCAAAGAGAAGGAAGAAGAAGACGAGACGGAAAAGACAAGGAGAGCATGCATTCGATGAAGATGTAGAAAATAAGAAGTATTGGCAGGAACAAGATTGGAAGAAGAGAGAAATGAAAGTAATTTATTTACTGGAAGAAAGTTGGAAGAGGAAGAAGAAGAATCTTGAGAAGAATATAAAATAAAATAGAAGAAAGAGAAGAAAAAGAGGAAGTGAAAATGAAAACAAGATAGTGACAAGCATCGAGTATTTGAAAGAATTGGAAGAAACAAATAAGACTGACTAGTGCAAAGGAAGGAGATGTTATGATTTATAGACTGGCAAGCGTACGTTTCTAGAATTATTAAAGTTGTCTGAAAAAGTTCTAGTTCACCAGAAGAAAATTTCGTGGAATTATTAGTGATCTATTTGAAGAAAGAAAATTTTAGTTCTTTAATGTTAGTTCCTGTAAGAAGACATATAGATATGATAGTCATCGTTGGAGGAAAATCTATTCTGCAAGTTATATCTAAAAAAGAATAATGAATGCTAATTTATGTCACCACTCCATTGAACAATGAGACTGATAGTGAAAGATCAAATCTGTAAAAGGAAAGATGCCAAAGAAAGTAATATGGAAAATGGATGTAAACTTTTCAATTGTACGAACAGAAGAACGAAGAAGATAGAACAGTTAGGCACAGAAGGAAGTTAATTATGAAGAAAACTCTTATGAAAAAGGAGAAGACAATATGAAAGAAGATCGAATAGTATCAGTAAAATGAATTCTTTGTAAGCTTAGACGATTAAAAGTCATCGTGTATTTAGAAAAGTGCAAATGAAATGGGTTGTAATCCCAGAAGTTAAAGAAGAATCGGTTGTATTCCGAGAATGGGTTGTAATCCCAGAAGTTAAAGAAGAATCGGTTGTATTCCGAGAATTGGGTTGTAATCCCAGAAAATAAATAAATATATCTAAATACATGCTGATATGGAATTAAGGCTGATCTGAAGAATTATTGTAGCTGATAGAAACACTTAGATGGTCAACTTAGAGAAGAGAGAGAATTCTTTGAAACGAAAAATCTGAGCTAACTGATAATCTGTAGAGAGGTTGCTGAAAGAAGAAAAGAGTGAAACGAAAATTACTATTTTGGCAGGACATCGTCAGGTAAAAACTATCTTGGAGAGATTAGACGAGCAGACTTGCAGGAGATGAACTATTGAAGAATTATATTTTGTATCTAGAAATAACTTAAGATGTCACGAATATTTCCGGAACGGTGAAAAGATATCTAGAAACGAAAATAGAAAGAAGAGATAAATCGAGAGATGAGGAAAAATGCTGCATGCCAGGAGATATAATTTCAAAGTGAAAGTGAAAAGCAATGTAAGCTGTAGAAATGAGAACCAATGAGAAAAGTCAAACGAGATGTAGAGAAAGTGGGAAACTTATCTATTTCCAAAAGATTTTTTCCAATATATAAATTTTTATCCTCAAGGAGGGGGATATTGTGTCACGTGCCAGTTTAGATGACACAATGAAAGTTGCAAGGAGGAATGGTTTCTCGGAATCGACGAGAGATGGCAGCACGCTATATAAAGAGGAGCAAAGGAAATTATAAAAAACTTAGAGAGAAGAAGAGGAATTATATATATTATAGTAAATTGAGAAATATATAAAAGAAGAGTTCAAATACAATAAAAGAAATAAATAGAATGTTGTATTTAGTAAATTAAAAGAATTAAGAATATGGCCGCATATGAAACTTTTAGGAAGGTTATTAAGTAAACGAACGAATTCAGAAATCTATCTCTTTTTATTTTCCTGACGAGGAGAACATCGTCAGTGTTCTGGTTGTTTGTCCCCGGTGGCGCTGTTGTCAAATTAGACGCCCGGAAGCACTTTTCGGTTGCGCTTTTTCTTAGTCGCACTGGGCCATTGGCAGCGCTTGGTATTAGCGATCCTGGTTATTCCACTTTGGTCGTTACATAGGAGGTGGCGCTGTTGTCAGATTAGACGCCCCTAAGAATCCTCTATAGCTTTGGTTCAATTCTCTACAAGGAATGCAGCATAATGATTTGTCTATATTATTGAGAAGAGATACGGTAAAGAGAAATATCTGCGATAAATGAAAGAAATAAGATTCTTTTCCAGTGGCAAAGAAGAATAGAAGAAATAAGAATTTGCTGCGGAAAGAAGAAATAGAAGAATTTATCGAGAATATAAGAATATCTCGGCGGAATATAGAAGATAATAAGAATTGCAGCTGAAAGAAGAAATGAGAATTGATATGAATAGAGGAAATAAGAACAGCGATGAATAAAAAGGGAATGACTATTTTTTGTAAATAGAAGAAAGAAGAAAACATGCATATATTTTGTTCATAGAAGAAATTGATAATAAAAGAAAAAGCCTTTTGATAATAAAAGATGAAGAAGCCTTACGATAATAAAAGAAGAAGAAGCCTTGTTGATAATAAAAGAAGAAGAAGCCTTTCCATATTAAAAGAAGGCGAAGCTTTGTAAAAGAAGAAGAAGCCCTTTAAAGAAGAAGAAGCTTTTTTTTAATAAAAGAAGAAGCCTTTTAAAAGAAGAAGCCATTTAAAAAGAAGAAGAAGCCTTTTCCATATTAAAAGAAGAAGCCTTTTGATGATAAAAGAAGAAAAGAAGAAGAAACCTTGTCGATTATACATATATATATATATATGTATATATATATATATATATATATATATATATTCTCTGTATTTTGTATAGTTCTCAGAATATAGATCCGCATTTAACTATATCCTCTTGGCTATAAAACGCTTTCTTATTTGGAATTCTCAAATAAAAGAACCTATACCCATGAGATTAAGATAACTGTAGCCGTGGTAAATAACATGTAAGTACGTACCCACAAGGGACGTGGCAGGTTGGAAATCAGAAAATCGAGGTTTTTACGAACAACACAAACGTCAAGAGCAACCCATTATCGATACAATCAGTGGTCTTGGTAAGGAGATTAAGAGTGTGACAGAACAAAATAAAAATCTCATCAATGAATTGGTACCTCTTACGGCTAGAAATATGCGGATTTTCTTCTTACCCCATTATCCAGCATCCACACACCACTGCAACTCAAGGAACCAACTGCTAAAGCTGCTATAGAAGAATCAGAGAAAATCGAGTTGGGTCCCCTGGCAAGCGATTACCTGAGTACTGGAAAATTCGAAAAAGATGAAGTATTTGGATTGTATCCAACTATGCAGGCTAATGAAGGCGTAGTATGGAAAATAGGCAAATCTAAAGTAACATTCGAAGGGAACAACATAAAAATTAATTTGGGTGGGATAAACAGCTGGTACAGATATCTTGGTACTGTTGGTCAATGGGAGTTCATCACTAAGAAACAACCAAAAAAATGTACAGAAGATGATTATCAAAGTTTATCTGAAATTTTGACACTCTCCGATGTTCTGTAAAAAAAATAATGATGCCAGTCAAAAGCGAGTGAAATCGAGCAGTGGTAATAAATACACAAATCTAATCAAACCTATCTGGAACCAACTCAAAACCCGTAGTGGTATAAAGCAATTTAGTACTCTACCTAAAGAAATTGTGTGTTTAAACGATGTTAGAAAACTCATAGATAGATTGCTGTTTATGGTTGGGGAAGAATATGCTGGGAACAACAATTTCCATAATGAGAAAATGGGTATTGTTAACATAATTAGTGACAACCTAGCTTATTTCATTGTAAACGATCCTAAAGGTATAGGATACATAATTAAAATTATCAATATTTTACCTGTTAAATTCTGGAATATATCAGAGGGTCGAGGTTTGGAGAATGATATTAGTAATAAACTTCCATTCGAATTACACGTACCTGGTTACCAATACTCTGGTCCGGGGATAAAAGGTTAGAAAGAGGAGACAGGGATGTTAATCCTCTCGATGCAGCTTGTAATGAACATGACATTGCATACAACACACAGAAAGATAAGGATGATCGTCATGTGGTTGATGAAAAATTGGCAGAGATTGCATTTGGAAGATTAACCAGCAGAGATGTTTCATTAGGTGAACTAATAACGGCATTGGGTACAACTATTGCTATGAAAACAAAACAAAAAATAGGGTGGGGTTTGTAATAAATAAATATATAATATAAATACCTTGAAAATAATAATAATAAATAATAACAACAACATGAAGCAAAAAGGAGTTGTGTACCAAATACCATATCACATCTTAAAAATTTAGAAATAAATACAATTTTAACTAAAACCAACAAGAAAGGAAGAGACAATGTATAGCTAAAGGAAATGGAATGAAATTTTTACTCAGTACGCCACAATTAAAAAGATTGGAAAATACAAGAAACAAAACATATAGCGGTGGATTCATATTCAGCATTCCAGCCATCAAAGCCTTTTTGGGGGCAGTAGGGAGCCTATCTGGTGGCAGTGTTTCTATAGCCAAAACTGTAATCGATTCAATAAAAAATAAGACAGAACTAGAAGAGCAGAAGCGTCAATATCTTGCCATGGAGAAATATTAGGCAGCGGTGTGAATTCTAGTGCGCTCAAAAAAATTAAAAAAGAAGAAGCACTCACGAACCAAGATATTGAATATTTCGTTAAAATATTTTAAATTAAACACTTCAGGGGGGTTTTCATGTCTGATTCTCTCCATAAAGGTAGCCCCCACTCTCGAGAATGTGGTGTTATCAATTTGGATAAGTCCGAAAACATTGGTACCCACTGGATATGCTATTATAAACAAAATAACAATGTTTTTAATTTCGATTTCATCCGGAGGAAACCCCAACAGAATTAATTCGTTACTTACATGTTGAGGTTTTGAAACTATATGATGATATTATCTATCCAAAATTAATAGCGCTAAGAGCATTCTACATTATGTATCTGATTCCGAATGTAACTAACTACGACAATACTATATTAGTAGGTAATGAAAAAAATAATATTTCTCCCGGACAGTATAATTTATCTACTTTACAAACTGACATCAGGGTGGTGGATGGGTTTAACTTATCTACTTTACAATCTGAACTTCCAAACACTGTATTGCTGTCTCAAAATCTGTTACAATCAGAGTGGAGATTGTGTCTAATAATGAAACAGTGGACTAACCTACCATGGGGGAACTTCTAGGATTCGAGAACAATAGCAAATTAGAACCAGGTGTTAAGCACATAGGTAAATTTATACCAAAATTCTTATCTATAGAGATATTAAATATTCACTGAAATATTGCCAAAATTTTGATTATCAAAGAAGAAGAATATTCGATTGGTAGCCACAAAGAAACAGGTATCATTGATACATTTAAACCACATACAGAATTTATGGAACCCATCATCTATTCCCCAATCAATCCCAAGTATTTCCCTGTTTCTATTGATAAAGTAAATTACATAGAGATAACAATTACAAATGAGAAAAATGAGATCATCGATTTTGCCGGTGATAATAACACTGCAATAATTGAAATTAAGATTTAAATTTATATAAATAAATACCAAGTGAAAAATATCAAGCGTTATGAGTTACAGTCCTTCCCACCAAACAGGAGGACATTTGCAAATTTGAATCAACCCAACAAAGACATAAAGTATGACATCACGGAGGGGGATGGGTTATTTCATCCATATAGATCAGATCTGTATATAAAATTTGATATTGTAACACAAAGTAATGGTGAAGAATATCCCCTCCCCGGGGCTAATATAAAGCTTACAGATAAATTTGTTCCATTGTTATTCTGTCAAATAGAAAATAGGAAGCATGGTAAAGTCATAGACATGATTGATTGCCCTGGAATAACATCCAATACAATGGGGACATTGAAACTGTCCAAATCAGAGAGTGGATATTATAAAGTTGGTGGGTTCGAAGGTGGAACAAAAATTCATGCAAAAAGTCACACAGTACTCTTCCCCATGATATTTCTATTTGGATTTTTATCTGATTATAAAAAAATTATATGGAAAGGTGTTTTGAGTGTCATATTTCGCAGAGCATCCAATGATCATAATGCCATCATTAGATACAAAACTTTGAATGCAGATGGAACAGCTAATGAGGCTAGTTTACCCTAAGCTCCAAAATGTGTGATGCAGTCTATGGAGTTGCGATTGCCTATAGTTGAATATGATTCGAATTATGCTCTCAAATACAAAGCCAACATTTTGAAAAATCCGCAAATTCAGATTCAATTTTATACATACCAATGCATTCAGAGGTCAGTGGAGGGTAAATTGTTTGAATTTCATCTTACTAATCAGTTCCAATCTTTGCAATATGACATGCCAGAATTCGTAGCTGTGCCTTTTCAAACAGGGAGAGGATAGCAGCCATTTTGATAATTGTAAAATTTAAAAGTTTGTATCTGAAGAATGGCAGAAATGAGGTGTTAGCCCGAGAAAAATATAATCTAAACATTGCAAAACAAGATTATTTTAAGTTGTATGAAGCATTTAGTGGTTGCTTTTAAAAGAGTAACTGAAGGTAACATAGATATGTATTATAATCCAGATGAGTTTATTCTTATCATTAACAGACAAATGTTTTTAATCAATGCATCAAAAAGAAAATCGGTAGTTATAAATGATGGAACAAACATTAAGTTAATATGTGAGTTTCATGTAACTTTACGGGAAAATACCATATGCAGTGCAATTTAATTGTAGAGAAATCATACATATATGATGTAAAGAATGAAAGAGTGATAATTTTAATAGAATAGAATATAGTATAATAGAATAAAATAATTTTCATAATATTTACTATTTATTACTATTTAATATAATATAAAAATACAACATTTTTAATTTTTAATACTTTTTAATATTTATATAATATATATATATATATATTTAATAGATAATAGAACAACTTTAAATACTAATTTTAATATTAAATATTAAATACTATTATATATTATTTTTTACATTTATCACAATGTTTACTTGTATTATAGTATCCATATTCTTTTGTACCGAAGTAGTATAATACGGTTCCTTCAAACCAACACTTGGTACGAGGCCTATTATTTTTATTAACTTAAGCACAGAGGAAAACCTATTTTGACGATGTTTTTGATGATTTTATACTATTGCAAATCTGTCTTTTTATACCTTACACTTCATACGAGTGTCATAATTTCTTACGAGTTAAAGTACGTAACAATTACACCCACCTACACCTACACCCACGCACACCCACCCACAACTAGGCACACACACGAACACCTACAAATACACCTACACCCACGCACACCTACGACTCCCACTCATATCCACCTACAGCCACGCACACCTACGCACACCTTTTAACACTTTGTGATTTTTACCTAATACATGGTAGGAGGCATATTGTTTTTATTGATTTCACCAGTAGTATAATTGGATTCCTTCAAAGTAATACTTGGTACGAGGCCTATTATTTTTATTAATTTAAGCACAATGGTAAACCTATTTTCATGATGTTTTGTCGATTTTATACTATTGCAAATCTGTGATTTTTTCATATCGTACTTGGTACGAGTGTGGAGGTCTATTGTTTTTATTAATTTATTCACAGTAGTAAACGTATTTTGATGATGTTTTTGTTGATTTTATACTATTGCAAATCTGTGATTTTTTCATGTCGTACTTGGTACGAGTGTGATAATTTCTTAAGAGTTAAATTATATTAATTTCCATTTATTGTATTTTTATAATGGTAAACTATTGCATCATGCTTATGCAACTGGTTATTACTTAACATTACGCAACATTACAATGGCACAGAAGGTGACTTGCTGCATCGTGTTTATGGAAACAGATTATTATGTAATATTATGATGACCGTTTCAACATGGTTTTGCGCTAAGGCTACTTAAGGAGTGTTCGCATTACAGAATAGTCAGTATTGTGAGAGTGTTTGAAGAGTACGGAGGTGTTGTTGCAGTGCTCCTTAATTTTTTGATAAAAGCTAAATTTTTTAACTTATTTTAAAGCTACATACTATTTATTATTTCAAGTTTAAAAGTGTATCAAGTGATTTGTTTTAGTAATTTAGTAATCAGATTGAGTTTTCATGTGATTGGACGTTATTTGTTGTCTTCGGAAAAGTTCTATATAAAAAACGTAGCTAAAAATGTTATCGTAATTATTAATTATTTTTTTAAACTTAGTACAAATATTTATTTTATTTTGAAGGTGATTTAAGTGTATTTTCACAAAAATTGAATTTTGACTTAATTGTGCGTTTTGTTGGTATTTCCCCAAGAAAATTTATATATAAATACCTGAACTGAAAAATTCTATTATAAATATAACTATTGTTTTTTAAGTTACATTCTCTCAATTATTGTAATTATCTGATTGAATTTTGAGTTGATTGTGCGTCTTATTGTTATTTACTTATTTTTTTCGATTCGCGTTTTCTCTTCAAAAAAACATATTAAAAAAATGTCATCTACCAATTTCATCGAATGTGATATTTGTGGGAAATCAATCTCCAAAACTAATATTAGCAAGCATAGGGCAAGATGTAGCGAAACAGGTTCGAAAATAAATCGTTTGTTACTTATTAACCTTTGCCCTCAATGCGAAAAAAAACAAGCATTGCACATTTAAGTAAACACCTGAAAATTAACAAGGCATCAACCGGACATAGAATATTGTAAAGAAAAATTGATCATCCTGAAACTGAAGCTTCTACTTCCAAACAAATTAAGATGTCTAATAATCAAAAGCCGATTAAATCTGCATTCAACAACCAACTCCTGGTTCGAAACCAGGCTGTGATATTTCTAGTTTCTTGAATGAAATTAAAACATTTATCATAAATATTTTGAAAAATAATCTGGAAAACATCTCCATAAAAGTATATGTTCATCTAATCTGTAAATATGAGAAAACCAATAGTTCAAGAAATATTTTTTTTACAAAACGAAAAACACAGTTCTTTATTTGGCAGACATCGATAATTTGAATTTTATTTTATTCTAGTCTTACTAGTGAATTGACTAGAAAACAGGACGAGTTCGAGGCTGAGGGTGATTATTGGTTTTTATGCGGAAGTCCTCACAGATTAATCGCTTATGTAAACAAATTTACACCTTTTTTCTGATTCCTGCTACGTTCCACTTCCAGTAAAAATTAAGCATAAAAGAGCCGTGCTGAATATTCATAACACTGACAATAAGTGTTTTATGTGGTGCATTTTAGCAGCACTTCACCCGGGTCATTGTTTAAATCATCCGGAACAGGTTAGTCACTATAAGAAATATATCGACGAGTTTGAATATGCAATGACAGGCATCAAATACTCTGTTGCTATTTCTGACATAACAAAGTTTGAAAACAGGGTACAAAATGGAGAAGGAAAACGATTTGCTATAAATGCATATTCGTATACTTCAATTAAGCATTTTGTGCATCCCTTTAGGATAACTAATATTGTTGATGACGAAGCCGTGAAAATCAAACTGCTTCTTATTGTTGACGATGATGTTCATAATTACACGCTAATTCGTTCACTCTCCCGCTTGGTCAGAAGCCAAACAACCAAACATAATGCACACATTGAAGTTAGTCCAAGGTGTTTAACTGTATTCGACGAACTTGACCAACGTAATTACCAACATTTCCAAAATCAAGAAATTGCCAAACAAAAACTTGCTGAACATAAAGTTGAAACGTGTCTGGTGTGTGATCAATATTTCACAGATGAGAATCGGAAAGTATTTCTCCACAATCATTTCACCGGAAACTACATTAGTGGAATCTGTAACACCTGCAACCTCAAGATCCAGATGCCCAAATTCGTACCAATATTTTTTCACAATGGATCCAATTATGACTTCCACTTTTTTATTAGGAATCTTGGATACGATACGCAAAAAATATATATTGTTGCTCAATACGAAGAACGTTATATTTCTTTAAGTAAGTAAGTTAAAATTCCAGGAATGAATGAAATCTTACAGATGAAGTTTCTAGATTATTTTAGATTCCTATCGGCAAGTCTCGATGCTTTAGCGAGTAAACATACTGACGAACAACTTAAAATTACAAAAGCCAGTTTTCCCAACATACACATAGAACCGATTAAACGTAAAGGCACTTAACCTTACGAATATGTAACCGATGAATCTAAATTTGATGATGACACTCTCCCACCTCAAAGAGAATTCTCTAGTCAACTGAAAAAAGAAACTGAATTCCGAATGAAGAATACGAACATGCAAAATTAATATGGAAGGAATTGAGATGCAATACTCTTGGCGATTATCACGAAGCATATCTCTAATCAGACATAACAATACTTGCTGATGTTTTTCAGGTATTCAGAAAAACAGCAATAAATATTTGTAAATTAGATCCAGCATACTTCCACAGTCTTCCTCGTTTGGCGTGGTCTGCTATGTTGCTCCAGACCAGGATCAAGTTGGAATTGATATCGGATGTGGACATGTTACTTTTTAAAGAAAGGGGGATACGTGGGGGGATGGTGCAATTCTCGAAGAGACACCCAAAGGCAAACAATATATGTCTGAGAATAAATACGATGCAAATCCACCATCGAATTACATATTTAACGTTGACGCAAACAGTCTCTACGAATTCACAATGATACAAAAACTTCCTTACAAAGGATTCGAGTGGCTGGATCCTATTTCAATTGATATTAATCATTTCTACGATCGTGCATTTGGTCTGTTCATTGAGGTAGACATTGGATTTCCAAATAATATGCATGATACTTTTTCCGATTTACCTCCGGCTCTCGAAATTAAATGTCCACCTGATTCTAATCAAAGCAAGCTTATGTTAACTCTGGAGAGAAAAGAGAGATATGTCGTCCACTACAAGAATCTCCGGTTTCCGATTGGCAAGGGCGTTCAGGTAGTAAATGTCAGTAGAATTCTCAAGACCAAATACTCTCCATGGTTAAAATTTTATATTGAGACCAACACGAGACACAGAAAAGCTACCATTTCAGAATTAGATAAAGATTTTTATAATCTAATGAATAATGCAGATTATGGAAAAACGATGGAGAACGTCAGAAACCATGTAGACATGAAATTGGTTTCAGATAATAATAAATGTAGAAAATTGGATTCTAATTATAGTTCAAATCGCGAAAAATTTAAAGCGAGAATTTAACACTTTTTAATATAGATATAAAATTAATAAAATTCAGAAAATCTATTCACGTTGGTGCAACAGTTCTCGACTTGTCAAAACTGTACATGTTCGAATTTCATTATAATATTATGAAACCTTTCTATAATGATAAGATGTCAATTTTGTACATAGACACCGAAAGTTTTATTTATGACATAAAAACACCTAACCTCTACGAATATCTTAAGCATCCTTCCATGCTTGGGTATTTCGACACTTCTTCCTACACTCAACCCAACAGATTTGGAATTTCTTCCCACAACAAGAAGGCTCTCGGCAAGTTCAAAGGCGAGTGTAACGGTGATATTATTGTTGATTTCGCTGGTTTGCGTTCGAAGATGTATACATTCAGAACAGAATAGTGAAAAGATACCATGGAAAAGAAACTAATATTCCAGGATTATATTGATTGA
The DNA here is from genome assembly GCF_977018435.1 of Lepisma saccharinum. Lineage (NCBI taxonomy): Eukaryota > Metazoa > Arthropoda > Insecta > Zygentoma > Lepismatidae > Lepisma > Lepisma saccharinum. The sequence goes on from NW_028142940.1 coordinate 352,460, forward strand.
CTTTCTTCACAGTCTAGGATACTTCGAGATGATAATAGAATACAAAGCTCAAATGATAAGATTACATGGAATAAAATAAAAAAAGTAGCCCTGAATCCAAACGACTACAAGAGGTGTATCCTCGAGTGTGGAATATATACTTTGCCTTGGTTGAAAAGTTAGTTTAGAAGTTAATAATAATTGCACTCAACACATGTGAAAAAAGAAGATAAACCTAACTCAAAACAAAATTTTGAAAATAACAATACAAATCTACACGTAGTCCAATTTTTTACATTTTATTCTCTCCTATTAAAATTGTTCTATCACTCTCTCATTCTTTACATCATATACATATGATTTCTCTACTATTAATATGGCACAGCATGTAGTATTTTCTGGTAGGGTTTCATGAAATTTACATATCAATTTTATATTAATTCGATTATTTATAACTACCAATTTTCTTTTTAAAGCATTTAATAAAAACATTCTTCTATGAATTATGAACTCATCTGGATTATAATACATGTCTATGTTTCTTTCAGGTACTCGTTTAAAAGCACTATGAGCTTCATATAACTTCAAATAATCTTGTTCTGCAATGTTTAAATTATAATTTTCACAAGGGAACATCTCATTTCTGCCATTCTTCACATAAACATTTTTAATTTTACAATTATCAAACTGGCTGCTATTGTTTTCCTGTTTGTCATCTCTCCCTGTTTTAAACGGCACAGCTACGAACTCTGGCATGTCATATTGCAAAGATTGAAACTGATTACTTTCCACAGGCTTCTGAATTCATTGATAAGTATAAAACTGTATCGGAATTTGAGGATTTTTCAAAACGTTGGTTTTGTATTTGAGAGCATATTTCGATATATATTCAATTATATTCATTCGCAACTCCATACACTGGATCACACATTTCGCAGCTTCCGGCAAACTAGCCTCATTAGCTGTTACATCTGAATTCAAAGTTTCGTATCTCATGATATCATTATGATCATTGGGTGCTCTGCGAAATATGACACTCAAACCACCTTTCCACATAATTTCTTTATAATCAGAGAAAAATCCCAATAGGAATCTCATGGGGAAAATTACTGTATGACTTTTGCTTGAATTTGTGTTCCAGCTTCGAACCCATCAACTTTATAAACTGTAGTGGATGTAATACCAGGACAATCAATACTGTCAATTACTGTACACGGCTTTCTGACTTCAATTTGAGAAAATAACAACGGAACAAAATTATCTATAGGTTTTACATTAGCCCCGGGGAGGGAATATTCTTCACCATTACTTTTATTTCACTATATCAATTTTTTTGTACAGATCTATGTGGATGAATGAACCCATCCACCACAATGATACCAGATTGTAAAGTAGATAAATTATACTGTCCGGGAGAGATATTTTTTCTTTACCTACTAATATAGTTTTGTATCAGATACATACTGTAGAATGCTACTAGAGCTATGGATTTTGGATATATAATATAATCATGAAGATGTAGTTTCAAAACCGAAATCTCGCTGGAGAGATGAAAGATTCCCATATTTAATATATAATAAAGCTTTTCGAAAATCTTTTAATCTGATGTTTGGTATCTTATTTAAAATTCTGAGCATCGTAATATAAAACATGACCACATATAATTTGATCGATATCTTGAATACGATCGTCGATGTAATAAATTGTAACATGTATCAAGCAAGGAATTAATTCTGTAGGGTGTACCTCTCCGAATGGATAGAAAATAAAAGCATTGTCATTATGCTTATAATAGCATATCCAGGGAGTACTAACGTTTTCGGACTTGTCCAAATTCACCACGCCACATTCTCGAGAGTGAGGACTACCTTTAGTAAGAGAATGAGACATGAAAACCCACTGAAGTGTTTGATTTTAAATATTTTAATTAAAGATTCAATGTCTTGCTTGGTAAGAGCTTCTTCTTTATTTTCAATTTTCTGAGTGCTCTAGACTTCACACTTGCCTACTTTTTTCTCCATGGCAAGATTATTACGCTTTTGCTGTTCTAGTTCAGCTTAAATTATTTTGAATCAATTACAGTTTTGGCAATAGCAGCACTAACCCCAGCCAAGTTCCCAACTGCCCCCAAAGCAGCCATAATAGATGGAATGCTGAATATGAATTTTCCACTGTTTGTTTTCTTTCTTGCATTTTAAAATCGTTTTAATTGTGGCGTACTGAGCAATAATTTCATTCCTCCTTTGGCTATACATTACCTCTAATTTTCAAGTTGTTTTTTGTTTAAATCGAATTAAGTTTTAAATGGTATTTAGTACACAACTCCTTTTTGTTTGATGTTGTTTTATTATAATTATTCTTTTACTTATATTACAAACCCTACCAAAATTTTTATTTTGTATTCACAGCAATAGTTGTAACCAATGCTGTTATTTTTCACCCAATGGTGCATCTCTGCTTGTTAATCTTTCAAAAGCTGCCTCTTCCAGTTTTTGATCAGCCATATGACGATCATTTAGATCTTTGTGTGTCTTGTATGCAATATCATGTTTTTTGCAAGCTGCATCCAAAGGATTAACAGCCCTGTCCCCTCTTTCTATTCGTTTCTCAAGTTTTGTACCAGGACCACAATATTGGTAACCAGGTACGTGTAACTCGAACGGAAGTTTATTAATAATATCATTCACTAAACTTCGACCCTCGGATATATTACAGATTTATGAGTTAAAGTATTGATAATTTTAATTACTTATATTATAATATCCATATTCTCTAGTATGGACATTGCAATCTAATATTTGCAATTTATAATCATTGCCATCAAGAGCTACTTTTTTTTAAAAAAAAGTAGTATGCACACCATCCAATTTGCTAGTAAGATGATATCAAGATGTGTTTTTTTGTTTTCTTTTCTCATAAACATTATTTAATATCTTCCATTCTAAGTTTTCTTGTACATTGTCGACTAACACCCTTGGCTCTTTTAATTTCTTCTTTGCCATGAATATCTAGACAATACATTTTTGGTCTTAGACCAGCAAATTCTGTTATTATAGACCCTGATGCCTTATCTTTCAATTTCCAGGGATCATCTGATTTTCAAAACTGTGTAATAGATTATTTTTAAATATTTTTATGGATAATCACTAAAATCAAAATATTCTTTCATATCTAGCAAATCACTGTACATATCTGGTGTTTCTATCACATACACATAAACTATCAGTATCCATGTATGCTATTTCAATTTTATCTTTGTATATAAGTTTCATAATATCATAATGAAATTTATATATTTCAAATTTAGCTATTTCTAGAACTGCAACACCCAAAGCTATTGGTGCATCATATTTATTTTGTTATTGGATCTTTCAATAAGTGTCAGATCATCTGTAATTCTTGTAAAACCTTTGAAAGTGGGATCACCAATACGTTTCCTAATTTTTTTGGATCGCATTCCAAATTACACCTTACTAGATTTATTTTGTTCTCTGTACATTTTCCATATATTGCATTATTATTAATTTAAAAAGATCCTTTTCATCTTTAGAATTTGTTTGTATTCTATTCTTTGTATTTTCCACAATATAAGACTTTAACCATTTTTCTTCGTTAAATTTTAAGCCCTTATGAATTAGTGCTGCGTATATAATTATTTCTTAAATGTGTATATTCTCTGAATTATGAGTACTGCAGTACTGCGTATATGATTATTTACTAAATGTGTATATATTCTAAGTTATTACTACTGCAGTGCAATGTAAAGTATGTAAAATTCTAAAGAAGCGAGTCACTGAAGCCCTGAACTGTGCCTCTATATATAAATTTTTAACATATATCTTTTAGTTATAGCAACCGTGTCTGTTCACTACCCCTTGCTTCAACGAAATACCCGAGCATTCACATGCGATCTCTTTTATACCTTACCAATGCAATATAAATGAAAACGGGCAAACCCCGGTTTTAAAAAAAACTCACCTATTGATCAACGAGGACATCATGAAAAGCGTTGCAGCTTGCTTCTCAAGGAAGCGAGTCACTGAAGACCTGAACTGTGCCTCTCTATATATATTTTTAACACATATATTTAGTTATAGCAAGCATGTCTGTTCACTACCCCCTGCTACAACGAAATACCCAAGCATTCTCATGTGATCCCTTTTATACCTTACGAATGCAATATAAATAATAACGAGTAACCCCGGTTTTAAAAAACTCACTAATTGATCAAAGATGACATCATGAAGAGCGTTGAATACATACATATTTATTACTCAATTTTGTACAAGCTTCTAACGTATGTCAATACATTCAATTACTAAAGTCAACTAACTTTGCATGCGCCAATAACTTATTCTAATCAATACTCGTCACAGGAAATAGAGCATTGTTCGTATGTGAAGTTCAAGAGATAATTTTGAGCATTGGGGAACGTGTAGATATGAAAAGGATTATTACTCTTTCCCATTCATAGCATGAAAAGTAGTATACGAATGGATTCCCCCTCCCCCTTTTTCCCCTTTTTGATTCTTTTCCTCTGAATATTTTCCAAAATTATTAAAAAGTCTTTATCTCGAGAACCAAGCGACATAGAAAGGTGCGGTTTTTTTGCATTCGTTTTGTTTTGACGTTCTCATTAATTTGAGACCAAACTCGAAACTAAAATATCCCAAAGGAAATAATGCATATGAATGTGTTTGGTTTTAAGAAGATTATTTCAATAGATAATACTCCAGTAAATATGGATATTATTAGAGATATTTATCGTAAACTAAGAGGTTTGGTCATCATCCATCTTAATAGTATTTGGTACGAAGTGGATGAGGATACGGTAAACAATTACATATATTCAACAATAACCAAACATCATATGAAATCCCTGTGATAGGAAAAGTTCAAATAAGTATCTCTCCACCCAATTTAGCAGTTGTACACATGGGTCGAAATTTGTACAATATTAAACACAATAATATGATTCCCGACACAATATATGATGTGGAAGCAGGTGATTTCCATTCTGCTGAAATAATTGGCGATTATGATAAACTAATTCCCCTCTTAATCGAAAAAAAAATTATCTTATTATGAATATATAAATACCAAAACAAAAATAAATATAAATAAATAAAAATAAAACATAAACAAATAAACAAAACAAAATGGACATATCTGGAAACAGAAGACAACATGAAATACCAAATAATTCCAGCGACAGCGCAAGATTAGACGAACGTCTTAAGAAACTTAAATCTGATTCATTAAAATTACAAAATTTTTGAATTTAAGCCTACACGCTGAAATTAACAATCTACAGTCTGATTTAATTAATTTTTACTTCAAAAATAAGTTGCTAAGCATAACCGAATATTTAAATGTAATTCAACGACAGATCACAAAATTAGAGTATCTCAACACTGAATCTGAACTATCTCATTTGAACCATCTCATAGAGGACATACAAAACAAATTGCAAACATTGCAACAGTCTACCCCTACGCAAGATGACATACAGCAACTTAAAAATGCAATAACCAGTGTAGTTAAGCAAGCTTTAACTTCACCTCAAAACACAGAATCCAATTTATCCACCTCCCAGGAGATGATATCTGTAAAAAGAGCAGTAAATAGAATATTGAATTTGGAGGACATAAAGAATATTCAAGAAGAAATTTGCTGCAATTCAAAACACTATTGCTACTTTGCCTACCAATCAGATTGTGAATGAATTACATGTATTGTTTGTAGAAATCAAAAAGCTGGTATTCGACCTTACAATCCAGAGCACTAAATTGAAACTTGTAGAAAGTTTACTCAAGATTACTTCCAACATTCAGAACAAATTGCTACCCTCGAAACAAGTCAAGAATCTGCATTATCAGGTTTTTCCTCGCAAATTCAAGATCTCAAAGAACAATTTAAACAATTGTACGTCGATATAAAAATCAAACCCAGCTACGATGAAGTGATACGCACCATAAACGAATATCAAGAATCGGTATTAAGCAGATTAAACGATCTCGAATTACGTCACTTTTTTCACAGTTGAGATAGTCAAACTTGAGAGTGTAAGAAATGTACGTGGTCATTGAATTTATGTTAATGCAGGAAATGTTTACAAAATATACCCATACAGTCAGTCTCATGAATTTTTCCTTCATGGCGAAATTAAAGTTTTAAAATTTGATTATGTGAAGAAAGGAAAGCATGTGGAAGTACCAAATTTCACTCTTCAGAGAAAAGATGGTGTGTACAGAGCAGTACAGATACCTCTTGCATATTGGGATGAATCTGCAAATAAATATAAAATACATGAGGATCAAGAATTATCTGTTCTCCCAGTGCAAGATAATGACAAATTATTATTTGAAGCGAAACAATTATATCAAGAAGATAATCAATTTTATGTCATCTTTTCTTATAGAATCCAATGTCAAGACTAGATGTAGATAATAAAATACACAGAACAGCTCGTCGTAACTTCAAACGACTGAGTGTGGAAACGAAAGGTATAAATGATTTGTTTCAGGTTGATCTGATTGAGATGTCTCCCCCAAGGAAGACTTTAAAAAATTTGGATAAGATTAATCATGGTTACAAATACATGCTTACAGTTATTGATACTTTTAGCAAATATGCATAGACTGTTCCCTTAAAATCGAAGACTGGTACTTGTGTTACCGAGGCTTTTAAGTCTATATTTAGTGAGGGAACGATACCAAAATATTTACAGACAGACAGAGGGAAAGGTTTTTACAATTCTACATTTGCTAAGTTAATACAACAACATCATATTAAACATTATTCTACATACAGTGATCTGAAAGCTAGAACGATTCAACAGAACATTAAAAAATCGCATGTGGAGACAATTCACTCTACAGGTCAATTCTAAGTGGGTACACATTTTACCCGAGCTAGTTCACGGTTATAACAATACAGTACACAGTACTATTCACATGAAACATGCTGAGGTAACCAAGTCTGATGAGCAAAGATTGATTTCTCCAGTTTATTGTCCAAAATATATATATACACTACCAAGAAGCCAAAGTTTAAAATAGGGGATCAGGTAAGGGTCAGTATATATAAACAGTTATTAGAGAAGGATTTTACTAAAAATTGGAGTACGGAGTTATTCTCAGTGGTTCAAGTTTAACCAGGGAATAGAAATACGTATATCATAAAAGATAATCATAACAAAATATTGAAAGGTAGATTCTATGAAGAGGAACGTAGTAAAACAAAATATCGAGATACATATCTAATAGATAAAATATTGAAGAAGAAAATTAATATATTGTATGTGAAATGGTTAGGTCTGCCAGACAAAAGTTGGATAGAAGCAAACCAATTGATTCTTTGACAAGAACATGGAATGTGGTAGAGTGTTTACCAGATATAGTGGAAACTAATCCAAAAAATGGAGAGTTGTTTCCTGATAACATAAGATGCCTTATTGCAAGCTTATCCGGTTGTGGAAAAACCACTTTGCTGGTTGATAATTTCTTGCTTGCCCCAATTGGATAGATTGGAAAAATAGACACTTGTAAGTGTTCTAAAAACAACCGAAATAACAACAACCTATGAAGCTCTACGAGGGACTGGTCAGAACTACATTAGCATCAACAACAAAACTCTCTACCAATGTTCGATAAATTCTGTTGTGTTGTTGGATGAAGTTATTCAGGAAAACCAGAATGAAATTAGAATTTGTTTTACACAGGGTCGTCACAAACAAAATTGACTGCTTTTACTTAGCTTAAACTAATTCCAAAATTCCAAATAATTACTACGAGATAATACAAACTTAATATGTTTGTTTCGTCAAGATCATACTAATTTGAAACATGTATACGTTGATAATGTGGGAGGAGACTTAAATTACAACCAATTTTCAAAATTCTGTTCATTTTGTTGGAACAGCGACGATTTTGGTTTTGTTACTATCGACATGACTTTTAAAAATAACAATGGTAAATTCAGAAATAAAATCAACGACTTTTAAAGTGTGAATAGATATAAAATAAACATTAATCAAAAAAATAAATATGACAAAACGTAAAATAGAAGATAATTCGAAATTACTAGAGTGCTTGTCCAAACGTTACAAAGGTTGAAAATCAGATAATTGAGGTTTTTACGAACAACACAAGCGTCAAGACCAACATATTATCGATTCAATCAGTAGCATTGCTAAAGAGATTAATGGTGTGTCAGAACAAAATAAGAATCTCATCAATGAATTGTTACCTCTTACTGCTAAAAATTATGCAGATATCCCTCCTACGCCATTAACCAGCATCCACAATCCTCAATACTCAAGTATCCACCTGCTAAAGCAGCTATAGAAGAAGCAGAGAAAATCGAGTAGTGTCCCCTGGCAAGGGATTATTTGAGTACAGGAGAATCCGTAAAAGATGAGGTGTTTGGGTTGTATCCAACTATGGAGCATAATGAAGGTGTGATATGGAAAATTGGCAAGTCTAAAGTTACATTCGAAAGGGACAACATAAAAACTAATTTTGGTGGGAGAAACAGCTGGTCCAGATATCCTGGTACCGTAGGGCTATGGGAGCTGTTTACCAAAAAACAACCAAAATATTTTACAGAAGATGATTATCAAAGTTACTCTGAAATTTTGACACTCTCTGATGTTCTGTACCAAAATAATGATGCCAGTCAAAAGCGTGTGAAATCGAGCAGTGGTGATAAATACAAAAATCTGATCAAACCCATCTTCAACCAAATCAAAACCGTCAGTGGTATCAAGCAATGCAATACTCTACCTAAAGAATTGTTTTGGGTAAACGATGTTAGAAAACTCATAGATAGATTGCTGGTTATAGCAGGGGAAGAAAATGCTGTGAACAACAACTTCCACAATGAGAAAATAGGTATTGTAAACATGATCTGGGCCAAACTAGCTTATTTAATTGTAAACGATCCCCAAGGTATATGATACTTAATTAAAATTATCAATACTATACCTCCTGAATTCTGGAATATATCAGAGGTTCGAGGTTTTATGAATGATATTATTAATAAACTTCCATTCGAATTACACGTACCTGGTTACCAATACTGTGATCCGGGGACAAGACTGAGAAAAAAGGTTAGAAAGGGGAGACAGGGTATTTTTCCTCTCGATGCAGCTTGTAAAGAACATGACGTTGCATACAACACACACAAAGATGTGTATGATCCTCGTGTGGATGATCAAAAATTACAAGAGACTTCATTTGGTAGATTAACCAACAAAGAAATATGATTAGGTGATCGAATAACAGCATTGGGTGCAACCATTGCTATGAATACAAAACAAAAATTATGGTGGGGTTTGTAATATATAAATATATAATATAAATACCTTGAACAAAAATAATAAAAACAACATGAAAAGAAAAGGAGTTGTGTACCAAATACAATTTCACAATCTTAAAAATTTAAAAATAAATTCAATTTTAACTAAAAAACAACAAGAAAAGAAGAAACAATGTATAGCTAACGGAAATGGAATGAAATTATTACTCAGTACGCCACAATTAAAACGATTTCAAAATAGAAGAAAGAAACACACGGTGGAGGATTTATATTCAGCACACCAGCTATCCTGGCTGCATTGGGGGCAGATGGAAGCTTAGGTGTGTGTAGTGCTTCTATTGCCAAAATTGTAATAGATTAAAAAAAACACATAAGGCTGAACTAGAAGAGCAAAAGCGTCATACTCTTGCCATGGACAATAAAATAGGCAAAGATGTGAAGTCTAGAGCACTCAAAAAATTTAATAAAAGAAGAAGCTCTTACAAAGCAAGATATTGAATCTTTAATTAAAATATTTAAAATTAAACACTTCAAGGGGGTTTTCATGTCTGATTCTCTCCCTGAAGGTAATCCTCACTCGCGAGAATGTGGTGTGGTCAATTTGGATAAGTCCGAAAACATTGGCACTCAATGGATATGCTAATATAAACAAAATTACAATGCTTTTATTTTTGATTCTTTCGGAGGGGTACCCCGTACGGAATTAATTCGTTACTTGAAACATGATAAGGTTTATTACAACGACGATCGTATTCAAGATTTCGATCCAATTATATGTGGCTATCTTTGCATTACGATGCTCAGAATATTAAATAAAAAACCAAACATCAAATTAAAAGATTGTCAAAAAGCTGTATTATATATTTAATATGGGAATATTTCATCTCTCCGGCGAGACTTCTGTTTTGAAACTACATTTTCATGAAAATATTATCTATCCAAAATCCATAGCTCTGAGAGTATTGTACAGCATGTATCTGATTCAAAATGTTACTACCTACAACAATACTAAATTAGTAGGTAATGAAAAAATTATTATTCTTCCCGGACAGTATAACTTATCCACTTTACAATCTAAACTTCCAAATACTGTATTACTATCTCAAAATTCTGTAACACACAGAGTAGAGATTGTGTCTACCAAAGAAATAGTGGACTTATCTAGCATGGGGGAACTTCTAGGATTCGAGAAGAATAGCAAATTAGAACCAGGTGTTTGGCACATAGGTAAATTTATACCAAAATTCTTAGCTATAGAAACATTAAATTTTCACTGCAACATTGCCAAAAGTATTATTATCAAAGCAGAAGAAAATACGATTGGTAGCCACAAAGGAACAGGTGTCATTGCTACAAGTAAACCAAATTCAGAATTTATGGAACCCATCTTCTATTTCCCAATTCCACCAGCCAATTTCCCTGTTTCTATTGATAAATTTAAATACATAGAAATAACAAATACGAATGAGAAAAATGAGATCATCGATTTTGCTGGTGCAAAGAGAACTGCAAATATTAGAAATTAATATTTAAAATATATAAATAAATACCAAATGGAAAATAACGAGATTTATGAATTACAGTCCTTCCCACCAACCAGGAGGACATTTGCAAATTTGAATCAGCCCAACAAAGAGATACAATATGACATCACAGTGGGGGAAGGGGTTCATTCTTCCACGAAGATCACATTTGTATATAAAAGTTGATATTGTAAAACAAAGTAAAATTCAAGCAAAAAGTCACACAATACTGTTCCCCATGAGATTGCTATTTGGATTTTTGTGCTGTTTCAAACAGGGAGAGTTGACAATCAGGAAAAGGAAAGCAGCCAGTTTGATCAGTTAATAATGTGTATTTGAAGAATGGCAGGAATGAGGTGTTCCCTCGTGAAAATTATAATTTAAACGTTGCAGAATAAGATTATTTGAAGTTATATGAAGCATTTATTGCTTTTAAACGTGTGACTGAAGGTAACATAGACATGTATTATAATCCTGATGAGTTTATAGTTAGTAGTTGTATTTACAATAGGATGAGTGCACTTATAGCGTAGAAAAGAAGAGGTTATTTGATTGAACAGCTCGATTTGCCTGCACTTAAAACAATGCCAAGACGGGCTTATACCCCAATTCTTCAAGTGTGATATGCTCTTAATTTTAAGAATTCTGAATTCTAGTGTAGAAAAGATGAGCCTCAACAGCCTGATTTGCCTATACTTAAAACAATGCCAAGTTCCCATAAGATTTTATTGTTTACAGTGTGTTTTTCTATCAAAATCCCAGGAATCTTGAATTCTAGTGTAGAAATGGTGAGCCCCCCCCCCCTCAGATTGATTCTGACATGTGTATATTGATATAAAGCTCATAGCTCCTGGGTTCTGAGACCCAGTAGAGTGTGGTGCATAGCTCCATGGTTTATATTGCCTTGTAATCAAGAGGCTTCTGGGTTTGAGTCCTGATAAAATGTGAAGCCTCCCCTGATTGCAAAGTGTTAATATTGTTGCCTTGTAAAGAAGAGGCTCGGGTTTGAGTTCTGATAAAATGTGTAAGATTGAAATACATGTGGCAAAATAATATCTCCACATGTGAGATTTTGAGAATAATTGCTGCTAGTTGATATACAACTGATAGCTCCCAGATCTGAAACCTGGTAAAGTGTGTTGTACAACAGCATAATAGAGGAAAACTACTCTACATTGGGGATCACCAGAGCCTAGTTACTGCTGTTGTCTGTGTATAAAAGCACCAGCTCAGCCACTAACTGCTGTTATAATTGTTTTGGCATAGTTCTTTTTTTTTTTTGGACCAGTAAATTTTATATAAACAAACAACAAAAATGCCAAAACAAAAATATTGCAGTCAGTGTAAAAAATATATATCTAGTTCTAATTGGTCTAGACACCGGCATATTTGTGACCCTAAGAAATGCAGAAGGGCCACAAAAATGTGTCCAAGATGCCTTAAAATATTAAGCAAGGCATATTACAAATGGCATAAGTGTAATTCCTATGTACAGTCATCAACATTGCCCCCATACCATCTACATCTGGTCTGAAAAGGAAGCATGAAACACCTGTTAATGCTGGACCAGCAAAGCAGCCACGCTACGAACCCATCCATAGCAGTTTTAACGGCCAATTAAGGGATCACCGTTTTGTATCAGAGCCAAGATGTGACATTAAGAATTTTTTGAACAGTATAAATTCTGATGTGCAGGCAATTCTAAATGCACAAAATGGCTCTTATAAGCTGTCCCTCAAATCGTTTACACAATATAAGAAACCAAATGGCACAAAATTTACACAGCCCCACATAACAGAAACTCTACCGGTATATTCAAATGCAAATTCAGACAAAATAATAAGCAGTTTAATAGATCAATTGAATATTGAACACTCTGAATTTGCAGCAAAACAGACTGGATGGAGCCTATGCGGTTCTCCACACAAGTTATATGTTAATATTTCTGAATTCAGCCCATTACAAGATTCCACTTATGTGCCTTTACCTGCCAATAATAAGAACAAACAAGCCGTGGTTAATATAAAAAATAATGATGAGAAATGCTTTTTGTGGTGTATTTTAGCTGCTTTGTATCCAGTTCCAAGGAATACTGAGAGAATAACTTATTATAAACAACATCAAAATGATTTTGATGAGGGAATGGAGGGTTTAGAATATCCAATGTCTGTTCAGAATATTGATAAATTTGAAAAAAAGGGCCGAGATATCAATGGCAAACAATTATCTATTAATGTATTTATTTGTTCTACTGGCCGTGGCAATTGCTTGATAGCACCTCGCAGAATCAGTACATTTGATGATGATTCTGCTGTTCCGATTGATCTGCTCTTAATTGAAGGGGATGGCACATATCATTACACTCTGATACACAGTCTTGAAGCTTTAGTCAGAAAACAATTAGACAAATCTAAGACAATATTCAAGTTGTGCCGAAGATGTTTAACTGTATTTGATGGTCAAAAAATGGTGAATAGGGTTCGGGAAGTGAATGCAGAAATTGCTAAAAACAAGTTAATTGAACATTTAAAATACTGTGGCAACCATAAACCTGTTCATATGGTGATGACTAATCCAAGTGAAAATGCAAAATTCAAAAAGTTTGAAGCCTTGTTGGAACACCCAGCATATATAGTCTGTGATTTTGAATCAAATCTCAAACCTCTTGCATTCTGTAGCCCAGATCCTGATGAACCTTTAATTACACCATACCAGTTACATGAACCTTCTAGTTTTTGTTATGTGATTGTAGAGGATGGTGTTGTTAGTAAAGAATATTTATACATGGGAGCAGATGCCATCAAAGAATTTGCACATAGAATAGAAAATGAGTGCCATGACATAACATCTAATGTCTTATTAAAATCAAAACCTATGATGCCTTTAACAGAGAAACAGATTGAAGATTTCAACAATGCAGAAAAATGCCCGGTATGTGATTCCGAATTTTCAGATACAAATATCAAGGTTCAACACCATTCTCAAACAGATAGTAAATTCTTAATGGCCCTGTGTAATAGCTGTAATATTAAGATCCAGAGACCAAAATTTATCCCCATATTTTGCCATGGTGCATCCAAATATGATTTTCATCATTTGATCAGGTACGAGGGGTTTGACAAGCAGAATTTAAATATTTTAGCTGAAAATAATGAGAAATATATTGCCATTAGCAAGAAAATTGAAGTTAATGGTGTTCCTATTCACTTAAGATTTCTTGATTCATACAGAATTTTATCGGCTAGCCTGGCTACACTGGCCACTCAATTATGTGATGATCAATTCAAAATTACATGTGCTTTGTTTCCAAATCAGGACCTGAAATTAATTAGGCGAAAGGGTGTATATCCATATGATTATGTTACAGATTTTTCTAAATTTGATGAGTGTTCTCTGCCACCACAACAAGAGTGTTACAGCAAAATCAGAGCATCTGGAATCACTGATGATGATTATCACCATGCCCAGTTGATGTGGAACAATTTAAAATGCCAGACATTTGGTGATTATCACAAGGCTTATTTAAAACTTGATGTAAAGCTGATATATTGCAGGCATTCAGAAAATCTTCCATGCACAATTATAAGCTGGATCCAATGTATTTTTACAGTGCTCCGGGCCTAGCATGGTCTTCAATGTTTTTAAACACTAAAATGCAATTGGATCTGATCCAGGATCAAGATATGTATCTGTTTATGGAACAATGTATAAGAGGAGGCATGGTGCAATGTTCTCAGAGATATGCCAGAGCAAATAACAAATATATTCCTGATTATGATCCAGCACTGCCATCAAATTATATACTGTATGTGGATGCAAACAGCTTCTATGGTTATGCTATGATGGATAAATTGCCATATGCAGGGCTTGAGTGGGTTGAAGATTTCAATATTGAGGATCTTCAGGACTTTGATGACAGTAACTATGGCCTGTTCTTAGAGGATGATCTGACAATTCCTGATGATTTACACAAGACATTTTCTGATCTGCCCCCAATTCCTGAGGTAAGTGCTCACCTGGCTCTAAACAAAAGAAATTGATGATGACTCTAGAGCCGAAACAGGATTATGTTATTTATTACAAAAACCTCCAGTTCCTAATGAATCATGGTGTTCAAGTGACCAAAGTTGGAAAAGTTTTGAGGTTCAGGCACTCAAGATGGTTGAAACCATATATTGATACAAACACAGAGCTTCGAACATCTGCATTGAGCCAATTTGATAAAACTTTGTTTAAATTGATGGTAAATTCAGTGTATGGCAAAACAATTGAAAATGTCAGAAAACATACTGATGTTAAAATAATTACTGACCCCAGCCTGAGCAAAGCCCAACTTCAATTACAGAAGAACTTATGAAGAGAATATGGCACTTTTCAACACGAAAAAAACAAAGATCAAATTTGATAAGCCTATTTATGTAGGGGCTGTGATATTGGAGTTGGCCAAATTACACATGTTAAAATTGTATTATAATGTGTTGAAGCCTTTTTATAAGGATCGTGTAAAACTGATGTACATGGACACAGATAGTTTTGTTCTTGATATTCAAACAGAAGATGTTTATCAAGATATAAAACAGCCTGAATTGTTTAAATATTTTGATACCACTAAACATTCAAAAAATAAACACCACAACAAAAAAGTGCCTGGCAAGTTAAAAGATGAGACACTTGGTGATGTTATTGTGGCATTTGCTGGGTTAAGGGCCAAGATGTACAGTTTTGAAACATGTAGTGGTGTTGTTGCCAAAAAGGCCAAGGGCATTGGCAGAATGACTGTAGACAAAGAGCTTGAATTTGAAGATTACAAAAATTGCCTCAAATCATGTAGCACAATGAGAACATCAGAAAATAGAATTCAGAGTGTGGACCACTTGTTGACTACAAATATTGTAAGAAAAGTGGCTCTGGACCCACATGATGATAAGAGATGTATTTTATCATGTGGCATACATACTCTACCATGGGGGCATTGTGATTTGAAAAGTGGCAAATAATGCCCAATTACAGAGCATGATTTGAAATAAATAAACATGCCTATGAACTTATTTGGGTTCAAAAAACAGGCTATTATGGAGCTGTCAACACCACAACCCTCTTCTGATATGATATCTAAACTAAGTGCTTTGTTAATTATTCATCTGAACAGCTTATTTACAAATGTTGATGATGAAACAGGTAAAACATTGTACATATTTAACAATAATTTAAATTATTACCAATTACCTGTAGGTGGTCAATTCCAATTTATTACAACCCCTGAGGGTGATGTCAAGATTTCAGTAGGGAGAAATATTTATAGAATTAAGCACTCAAACATGATTTCTGGCACTGTATATACTGTTTCTGCTGGTGACTGCTTATATATTGAAGTCCCGGGATCCTATGACAAGCTTATAACTTTTTTTATAGAATTAAGAATTAGATATTCAATAATAAATAACCCCTAAAACAAAAATGCCTAATGATATATTTGGCCATACAAGGCATGAAGATCACAGTGATGAGATTCTTATGCTTGATGTCAGAGTCAAGAAATTAAGAAGTGATTTACAAGTTTTACAAACCACACTGAATGCCAGTCTTCAACTAGAAATTACAAATTTGCAATCACAATGCATGGACCCTCTTCTTAAAATTGATTCTGAACTCAAATTATTGCTTCAGAAATATACTGATTTGGCCACATTGGATAATTTTCAAAGTTTAGAAGAAGCTGTAGCAGCTCTTCAAGCCAAATTTAAGACCCAGGCTAACAACTCTGAGCAATTGAAACAACAATTGGAAGAGCAGATTAATAATGTCCAAGCACAGCTCCAAACAATTGTCAAAAGCATAAAATCACAAGAAGATTTTGATCTAGTGATTTCCACTCTAAAAGAACAGATTCAATCACTCCAAATACCTAATCTGGACCCTCTGAACAATGCCATAGCCGAGGTTAAAGAAAAAATTGAGACACTTGAAAATTTTATGAACAACTTGCCATCTTCTGATGCTTTGAGTGCAATAACTCGGTGTGTTGCCAACATCAAGCTGCAACTTGAAACATATGAAGATTTTGGAAAAATTCAAAGTACCATAACCCATCTTGAGGGTACAATAGCAGCAGTGCAAAGTGATTTGACAAATGTACAAGAATCCCGCCTGCCCGGATTGTAGACACACTTGTCAGTGTCCAGGAACAGATCACAGAGCTTGAAAACCTCAACCCTGAATCTGAGCTATCTCATTTTCATCACTTGATTGATGATATCCAAACAAAGCTTGAAATTTTACAACAATCAACACCCACTCAGGCAGATATAGCCCTGCTCCAAAATGCTATGCAAAATGTGGCTGATGCTTCTGAATTAAATAATGTGAAATTGGCACTTGAATCTTTGCAGAATACTGTATCAAATCTGCCTACATCACAGGAACTTAAAAATATTAAGAGAGCAGTGAATCGCATATTGAAATCAGAAGATATCAAGAATATCCAGACAGAGATCAAACAACTTACTCAGACAGTGGCCACTCTACCAACTAATCAACATATTAATGAACTGCATGCCCTGTTTGAGGATATCAGAAGACAGGTCCATGATCTTACTGCTCAAAATTCAAAATTGGCAGTTGTTGAAAATTTGCAACAAATTGTAGCTAATATCAAGCAACAGCTAGGGACCATGGAATCCAATCAAGCAAATGCTTTGTCTGTTTTTGCCACCCAGCTTCAAGAGATTGTGCAACAATACAAGAAACTTGTTGTGGACATAAAAATCAAGCCAGGCCATGATGATGTTGTTAGAACCATCAATGAGCACCTTGAATCTGTAACAAGCAGATTGCATACAGCAGAAAAAGAAATAACAGGCATAATTGAGAATCCAAAACATACAGTAATTCTTGAATTGTACAGCATCCCCAACAAAGAATATGATTCACCATTTACACCAGGTGGCAAAATATATATGCTGTCCCCTGCACAATTTTATTACCAGTTTTTTGTTGGGGGCACACTTAGACCAATCAAGATCAAATATTGTCTTCAACCACAGGCACACCACTACCCTACCTTATCAATAAAAAAATGCTGATAACAAAGCAAAAATCACCAGTGTAGAGTTAGAGGATTTTACAGATCCCAATACATTAGAAACAGCCTATGCTGAAGATGATGGCTCTCTGGAATTTCATATACAAATAGGAGACAAATTATATTTAGAAAATCCTGTAGTATCAGCTGCTGAACACCACATAGTTGCAATATTCTTGTTTTCATATTATGTCTAGAGAAATTATTGTTGATGAATTACACAGACAAGCCAGACATAATTATAAGAGACTGCCAGTAGTCACAAAAGGCATAGATGATTTATGGCAGAGCGACTTGATTTAGATGGCAAGTGGACAGCTGAAAAACTTAGACAAAATCAACAAGGGCTATAAGTATCTACTCACTGTAATAGACACATTTTCAAAATTTGCCTGAGCTGTGCCACTCAAATCCAAGACTGGAAAATGTGTTACAGAAGCCTTCAGGACAATCATCAATCAGAGTGGAAGATCACCGCGCTATTTGCAAACAGATAATGGCAAAGAATTTTATAATTCTGTGTTCCAACAATTTATTAAAAGCCAGTCAATAAAACATTATTCGAGTTACAGTGATCTCAAAGCCTCAATTGTAGAGAGATTCAACTAAACCCTAAAAAATCTTATGTATAAACAATTTACACTTCAAGGTAATTATAAATGGATTAATATTCTTCCAGAACTTCTACATAAATATAACAACTCGGTCCATTCCACAATCAACATGAAACTTTCTGAAGTAACTCCATCTGATGAGAAAAAATTGATCAGGACTGTTTATTATCCTAGATACCAGCCAACAACAAGAAAGGCCAAATACAAGGTGGGTGATCAAGTAAGAATCAGCAAATATAAACACTTATTCAAAAGAGGCTTTACAAGAAACTGGAGCACTGAATTATTTATAGTGGTTCAAATTAAACCTGGGACCCTTAACACATATATAATAAAAGATCACCGAGGAGAAATTCTCAAAGGCAGATTCTATGAAGAAGAACTCAGCAAAACTAAACAGCCTGACACATATCTCATAGAAAAAATCATCCGCAGAAAAGGCAGCAAGTTATTTGTCAAATGGCTAGGACTTCCAGAACACAGCTGGATCGATGCAGACAAAGTGATAATATGAGCACCTGGGATGTTATAAAAAGGATGCCAGAACCTGAACAGCAGATTAAGAGAAATGGTAAGTTGCTGCCTGAAAATATTATATGTAATATTGTTGTGCCATCAGCTTGTGGTAAAACTACACTAATGGTTGATAATTTTTTATTGGCACCCAACTGGTTAGACTGGGAAAACAGGCACTTGTATGTCTTCTCTAAGAGCTTGGAACAATTAAAATATCAGCAGCTGATGAAGCTATATGATGGATTGGATATAGCCACTTTTGAACCAGATGTTAAGCCACTTCATGAATGTCTCGATAATTCTGTTGTTGTGTTTGATGACATTATACTGGATAATCAAAACAAGGTTAGAAATGTCTTTACACAGGGCCGACACAAAAACATTGATTGCTTCTACCTGGCACAGACTTTTTAAAAAATACCGAAGCAGCTGATCCGAGACAACAGCAATTTTATATGTGTGTTTCATCAAGATCATACCAACCTCAAACACATACATGATGAATATGTAGGGGGGTACTTGAGCTACAATGATTTTTCCAAGTTTTGCAGTGGGTGCTGGAACCAGGACAGTTATGGGTTTGTCACAATTGATATGACAAGAAAACCCAATAGTGGCAAATACAGAAATAAAATCAACAATTTTCTAGACATTGAAACATAAATAAATAACCATGAAAAGGCCAATCATTGTGATGATCTTAAATTAAGATAGTATCTTGTAAAAAGATTTAAGGGATGGGAATCACAGAACCGAGGAATTTATGAACAACACAAACAAACAGAACAGCCTATTATTGATGCTATTAGTGAATTAGGTAAAAATATCAAAACTGTTACAGAGCAAAATCAAAATTTTATCACAGAGCTTGTACCTGTAGCTGCAAGGAACATATTAGATTATCCAATCACCCCACTTTCCAGTATTCATACACCTAGTCCTGTTGCTCCTCGAAGAATTGAAGGTACTCTGGATCCTATTGAATTGGATCTTCTTGCTCAAAAATATTTAAGCACACCTAAAGACAACAAAGATGAGGTCTTTGGCTTATATGCTGACACAGAGCGTGATGGTAGCATCATACATAGAATTGGCAATTTCAGAGTAACATTTATGGGAGATGATATAATTGTATATTCAGAATCTCATCTTGGAGAAAGAGGTGCTTTTGTTAAGTATCTCGGCACACCTGGATTGTGGGAACTGATGACTAGGAAATGGCCTGGCAGCTATACAGATCAAGATTATGAACATTACAAAGAAATATTAATAAAATCAGATGCTCTATACAAGAACAATGATCCCACACAAGAAAGAGTCAAGTCTAGCAGTGTAGCAAAATACAACAATTTAATCAAGCCCATATGGTCACAAATTAAGACAGGTAGTGGAATTAAACAATACAACATCCTGCCCAAAGAATTTGTGTGGGTTGATGATGTCAGGAAACTTGTAGATAGGTTATTGGTGATAGCTGGGGAGGAAAATGCTGGCAACCACAATTTTTACAATGAAAAGGTAGGAATTATGGACATGATAAGCACAAAATTGTCTAATTTTATAGTGAGTGACACTAAGGGGATTGGATATCATACAAAAAATATTAATATTCTACCACCTAAATTTTGGAATATTTCTGAGGGCCGGGGGTTGGTTAATGACATTATAAACAAGCTGCCATTTGAACTACACATTCCAGGCTATCAGTATTGTGGTCCCGGTACAAAATTGGACCATAGATTAAACAGAGGTGATCCTGGTGTTAATCCCCTAGATGCTGCTTGTAGAGACCATGACATAGCATACAACACACATTCTGATCTTGACAAGAGACATGTTGCAGACAAAAAATTAGAAGAGGCTGCATTTGGTAGATTTGTAAGCAAAGATGCTTCTTTAAGTGAGAGAATAGCAGCATTGGGGACCACCATAGCTATGAACACCAAACAAAAACTGGGGTGGGGACTGTGAATATGTATATAATAAACCTACAATGAAGGCCAAGGGTGTTATGTATCAAATACCTTATGCAGGTCTTAAATCTCTTAAAACTATTGATAGTCTTTTAACCAAAAAGCAGCGCAAGAAAAAAACCTCTTGTCTTGCAAAGGGCCATGGTATGAAATTGTTGCTTAGCACACCCCAATTAAAAAAATTTACAACAATCCAGAAAAAAATCACATGTTGGGGGTTTCATATTTACTATCCTGGCCATCTTAGCAGCACTTGGGGCTGTGGGGAGCTTGGCTGGGGGATCAGCTGCCATAGCAAAAACAGTAATAGATGCCAAGAAAAATGAGGCAGAATTAGATGAAATAAAGCGCCATAACCTGGCCATGGAGAAACAAGGCAAAAGTGTTAAGAGAGCCATGAATAAGTTTAAAAAAACAAGAGGCGCTTACAAACCAAGATATTGAAGCTTTAATCAAGCCACTGGGCATCAAAAATTTTAGAGGTGTGTACATGTCTGATTCTTTACCAGAACAACCACTCAACAAAGAGTGTGGCATTGTTAATTTGGATAAGTACAAAAATCAGGGCATTCACTGGGTCTGTTATCTTAAATATTTAAAAAATGAGGCATTTGTGTTTGATTCATTTGGAGGTGTTCCACCTGAAAATTTAGTAAAATATTTAAAATCAGCTAATCTTTATTACAATAATGCCCTTGTTCAAAACTTCAAAGATGTTAATTGTGGACATTTGTGTTTATCTGTTCTGATATATGACTCAAATAAATAAACCATCAATTGAAAATTTTCAAAATTCCTTGTGGTATCTGAAACATCATGGGGGTATTCCATCTCACCAGCCAAAATTCAATATTGAAACTCAAATTGCATGATGACATAGTGTATCCCAAAACAATAGCTCTCAGAGCATTTTATGGCATGTACTTGATCCCTAATATTACACACCACAACAACAAAATTGCAGTAGGGGATCAAAAAATTGTCATCATTCCAGGGCAGTATAATCTGTCCACTCTAAATGCTCAATACCCAGAGGTATAGTTTTAACTCAAAATTCTGTCACTCACAGAGTAGAGATTGTATCTGCTACAGAAACAGTGGATCTGGGTACTATAGGAGAGCTGTTAGGCTTTGAGAACAACACAAAACTTGAACCGGCCATCAAACACACTGCTATTAATATACCTAAATTCTTAGCCATAGAGACTCTGAATATTCACTGTAATGTGGCCGAGGGTATGATCACCAAATCAAATGGCATAGGCACTCACAAACAAACTGGCATTATTGCAACATTCAAACCTAATTCTGAATTTATGGAGCCAATCATCTACACTCCATCCCCAACATTATATTTTCCTGTGTGCCATAATAGAATAGATAACATTGAATTGATGGTCACTAATGAAAAAGAAGAATTAGTTGATTTTGCTGGAGCCACAACAACTGCACTCATAGAAATTAATATTTAAATAAAAATAAATACAAAAAAAATGGAAAATATTGAGAGTTATGAGCTACAATCATTCCCCCCAAACAGGAGGACATTTGCAAATTTAAATCAACCTAACACAGAGATTGAGGTTGATCTTGATGTAGGGGATGGCTTTATACACCCCCACAGAGCAGATCTATACATCAAATTTGATGTTGTAAAGCTCGATGGTACAGATTATCCGGCAAATTCAAATATAAGATTGGTAGACAATTTTGTGCCGCATCTATTCTCTGAAATTGAGATCAGAAAACATGGTGTTGTTATAAACAGAGTGGATTATCCCGGCATTACCTCCACAGCTTTGGCCACACTAAAATTATCCAAAACCGAGGCTTTTTACTACAAAATAGGTGGATTTGAGGCTGGTGATAAAATATTATCTAAAAACCACACAGTTCTGTTCCCCATGCGCCTGTTGCCAGGATTCTTCTCAGATTACAAATATATTATGTGGAAGGGTGGTTTAAGAATCACATTTAGAAGAGCTGCAAATGATAATAATGCTTTGATGAGGTACAGCACATTAAACTCTACAGGAGAAGCTCTGCCCAATACCTTACCTGATGAAGGCAAATGTAAATTCAGACTATGGAGCTAAGAATCCCAGTTGTTGAATATGAAGCCAGTTATGCTCTTAAATACAAAGCAGATATAATAAAAAATCCACAGATAACTTTACAATTTTATACATGTCAATGTGTACAGAAGCCTGCCGCTGGTACTTATTATGATTTTGATGCTACAAATTCATTCTCCAGTATAAAATATGACTTGCCGGATTTTGTGGTGGTTCTGTTTCAGACTGGAAGACACAATAATCAGGAAAAAAATTCAAGTAAATTTGATAACTGCAACATCAAAAACATATATCTTAAAAATGTCAGAAATGAGGTATTTCCTAGAGAAAATTATAATTTAGACATGTCCAAGGATGATTTCCTCAAATTATATGAGGCATTTTCATCATACAAAAGGGTCACAACTGGCAATACTGACATGTATTACACACCAGATGAATTCAAAGCACAGAGACCCATGTTTGTAATCAACACTTCAAAAAGAAAACAAGTTGTGGTTAATGACAGGACAAATATTAAAATTATCTGTGAATTTCATGAGACATTACCTGATGACACCATATGTAGTGTTATTCTCATAGGTGAAAAATCATATGTTTATGATGTAAGAAATGAGAGAGTCACAGAGCAATTCTAGAGGGCCGACCCAAACACAGAAGCCCCTTGATTACAAAGCAATAATACCAACACTTCTGCATTGCAGGGAAGCTCAAATACAGCACTTCTGCTCGTGGCAGGGAAGCTTTTATATATATTACTTACCTAAATTTAACAGCACTTCTGCTCGTGGCAGGGAAGCTCAAATACAGCACTTCTGCTCGTGCCAGGGAAGCTTTTATATATATTACTTACCTAAATTTAACAGCACTTCTGCTCGTGGCAGGAAAGCTCAAATACAACACTTCTGCTCGTGGCAGGAAAGCTCAAATACAGCACTTCTGCTCGTGGCAGGGAAGCTCAAATACAGCACTTCTGCTCGTGGCAGGGAAGCTCAAATACAGCACTTCTGCTCGTGGCAGGAAAGCTCAAATACAGCACTTCTGCTCGTGGCAGGGAAGCTCAAATACAGCACTTCTGCTCGTGGCAGGGAAGCTCAAATACAGCACTTCTGCTCGTGACAGGGAAGCTTTTATATATATTACTTACCTAAATTTAACAGCACTTCT
This sequence comes from Lepisma saccharinum, assembly GCF_977018435.1. Classification (NCBI taxonomy): domain Eukaryota; kingdom Metazoa; phylum Arthropoda; class Insecta; order Zygentoma; family Lepismatidae; genus Lepisma; species Lepisma saccharinum. Next base: position 376,709 of record NW_028142940.1, read on the forward strand.
GCTCGTGGCAGGGAAGCTCAAATACAGCACTTCTGCTCGTGGCAGGAAAGCTCAAATACAGCACTTCTGCTCGTGGCAGGGAAGCTCAAATACAGCACTTCTGCATTGCAGGAATACAGAAATACGCAATGAATATTTCTGTAAGTTACACACTCGGGTTTATATTATTCCAACGAATCCAATTTAGGCTTGCATGACAACATGAAAAAGGCAAATATTCTCATTACTAAGAATTTCTCTTTGAGTTAATGACATGATGGATAGCATGCAATTTTCTCTGAAAGGGCACAGTATAGATTAAGAATTTCTCTTTGAGTTAATAACATGATGGATAGCATGCAATATTCTCTGAAAGGGCACAGTGTAGATTATATTTCTTGCATGCCAGCAGATATAATCTCCTAGGCGTACAGAAAGAGGCTAATATTCTCCTTACTAAGAATTTCCCTTTGAGTTAATGACATGATGGATGGCAAGTAATTTTTCCTGAAAAGGCACAGTGTAGATTATATCTCTTGCATGCCAGCAGATATAATCTTCCAGGCGTGCATAATTAATTGCTTGCCGGGACATGGGACTGATCAAAGATTAGAAAGAACATGAAACAGCCTGCTCCTATTGTATTGATCTGAGTATTTTCAAGTGTAGCCAAAACAATATTAAGAGGGGGGGCATATTTTTCACAAGCTTATAGACAACAAACTAAGAGATTCAGCCTTTGTACACATGGCAGAATCAATCTGAGGGGGGCTCACCATTTCTACACTAGAATTCAAGATTCCTCGGATTTTGACAGAAAAACACACTGTAAACAATAAAATCTTATGGGAACTTGACATTGTTTTAAGTATAGGCAAATCAGGCTGTTGAGGCTCATCTTTTCTACACTAGAATTCAGAATTCTTAAAATTAAGAGCATATCACACTTGAAGAATTGGGGTATAAGCCCCTCTTGGCATTGTTTTAAGTGTAGGCAAATCGAGCAGTTCAATCAAATAACCTCTTCTTTTCTACGCTATAAGTGCACTCATCCTATTGTAAATACAACTACTATAGTTCACAGACCAATGTTTTTAATAAATGCATGAAAGAAAATTGGTATTATTAATGATCGAACAAATATTAAATTAATTTTTGAGTTTCATGAAACTTTACCGGAAAATGCAATATGCAGTGCAATTTTAATTGTAGAAAAATCATAAATATATGATATAAAAAATGAAAGAGTAATAGAACAATTTTATTTTTTATACATTTTAATACTAATACTAATATATATATAATGCAATATAATACAATACATTTTTATTTATTTTTATTTAGAACAAAAATTTAGCCTTAGTGCTACTCTGCCACGACCTAACTCAAATAGATATTACAATAAATGAGAAAAATATTATACAAAATTTATTACAATGTTTACTTGTATTATAGTGTCCATATTCTTTAGAATAGACATTGCATTCTAATATTTTATAATTTATTATCATTACTATCAAGATCTACTTTATTTTTGTAGTATAGACACTAACTAATTTGCTAGTTAAATAAATATTTTTTTAATTATTTTATTGTAAGTTCTCTTGTGCTCAACTTACATACATCAAAATGTTTACTTATATTATAATATGCATATTCCCTAGTATGGACATTGCAATCTATTATTTGCAATTTATTATCATTGCCATCAACAGCTACTTTATTTGTAAATGTATTACGGACACCATCCAATTTGCTAGTAAGATGATATGATTTTTTTCTTTTTCAAATAAACATTCTTTAATATCTTCTATTGTAAGTTATCTTGTAGATGGTCGACTTATAGCCTTGACTCTTTTAATTTCTTCTTTTCCATGAATATTTAGACAATACATTTTTGGTCTTAGACCAGCAAATTCTGTTATTATAGACCCTGATGCGTCATCTTTCATTTTCCCAGGAATATCTGATTTTCAAAACTGTGTAATAGATTATTTTGTGGATAATTACTGAAGTGAAAATATTCTTTCATATATAGCAAATCACTGTACAAATCGGGTGTTTCTATCACATACACAAAATTATCACTATCCATGAATGCTATTTCAATTTTATGTTTGTATATAGGTTTCATAATATCATAATAAAATTTATACATTTCTAATTTAGCTAATTCTAGAACTGCAACACCCACAGCTATTGGTGGATCACATTTAACTTTGTTATGGATCTTTCAATAAGAGTCAGATTATCTGTAATTTTTGTAAAACCTTTGTATGTGGGATCAGCAATAAGTTTCCTAATTTTTTTGGATCGCATACCAAATTACACCTTACTTGATTCCTTTTGTACTCTGCACATTTTCCATTTATTTCATTAATTATTAATTTAAAGAGATATTTTTCATCCTTATAATTTGTTTGTATTCGATTCTTTGTATTTTCCACAATATAAGATTTTAACCATTTTTCTTGCTCACATTTTAACCCCTTATGGATTTTAGTAAGTTCCATACCTTGCTCCAAGTAATATTGCAACAGTCGATAGTGAAGTATATATATTTTTGTAGTTTCGAAAGATGACAGTAATTTTGATTCCTCTGTACCTGGGATTTTCTGAGAAACTGATGCCATAGCTAATCCGTGGTGATGTTTATGGAGATCAGATGGATATTTCAAATCAACTTCCAGTAAACAACCTTTTGAATGATCTTCAGACCATTCTAAGGAATCCTTTTTTCTAAGTTCTACTTCACTCATCCATTTGTAATTACCAATTGGCAGTGATTGAGTCATTGCATAACCATATAAATTGTTCATATCAAAGTAAAATATGTATTTATGTGGTTTGCTAGTGTCATATTTAGGAAATTATTTATTTTTTTGCTTTTGCATATCCTAAAGGACACTGCACTATACCACCACCTTTAGAGGATTCAACAAACATGAACTAGTTAATATTATTAATAAGACCAATTTCAACTTTAGTATTTAAAACCGTGGCCTGCCAGGATAAACTGGGTGTTCTGTACATAAAAACAGGATCTAGTTCTCGAAAAGTTTCGAATACATCAGCCAACTGGATAGTATCCAAAATCAAGTGGTTGTCATGATAATCCCCTATTGTTTTTCAATCTAGTATTGTCCAGACTCTTTGTGCATATTAATAATCTCCCTCGCTACATTTTTTATCATCAAGTTTGTTATAAAATTTATCTATCGATGGTAACTGTATCTCATTAAATTTTTCAAAACGATCCATTTAATCATTTTTTTAGACCCTTTTTCTTTTCAGCAATATTATTTCGTGTGAACAAATTTCTCGTTGGTTAATTTACTCACTAGAATAGCCAAACTGCTTGGAAGAAACTGATATGAATCCAAGAATCTATGAACAACTTTTCTTCCATTTTCTAATTTGATAGTTTTCTCTATAGCAATATATTTATATTTACTGCGTGGTATAATATTGATGTTCTCTGTATCATACCCTAATTCTTTGATAAATAAATGTGCATCAAAATTTTGCAAATTGTGAATACAAATTGGAATAAAATTAGTTTTTTAATTTGCAAATTACATGAATTACAAATTGTATGGATATATTCTACATTAACAGGGTTGTGGTGTTTCTCTCTTCACCATCAAAATTAAAATATATATTACAGTATCTGCAACTTAAAGTATTATCATGTTCCTGATGTTGTTCTGGTGTAAAAGGGTAATTGGTCTTACATCGTTATATAAGATTGGATCATATTTTTTACCACACTCTTAAAGTTTTTGAATACATTTTCGATCTGCATCTTCACCTCAATAAAAATATAATTCTGAATTACTTTGATGTTTTTACTAATTTTAGTGAAAAGCCACATGCTTTATGTTTAGCTATATTTGTTGTACTTGATGCATTTGAATCTGGAAAACATGTTGCTACTGGTTCTGGTATTGTTTCAAAATCTCCATAGATTGCAAATGGATTTTATACCAGTGATTTGAAATTACTAAATTTTATACTTTTGGATGAAACATCATAAGTCCCAGGAGGGTAGAGATAGCAATATTTAAAATGTTCCTTTAATTTCTCTTCACAAGTTTTCCCACCTCTTCCATCAAATTTTGACAAGCATCGATCACATATTACTATTTTACCATGATATGATGTTATTTGACTATATATCAATCGTCCTAGATCCTATATAAGATAATAATGAATTTCTTGTTTCTCTTTGTAACATATAATAAATGTATAACACGTGCACCATCTGCTGCTGGATAATGACGTAGTAGATAAATTTTATTATTTTTTTATCAATAACATAAACTTGCACAGCTATTGGTCGATTATAGTATTCTTCATATTGTTTTTCAAATTTACTTATATCTGAGATATCTACTGGATAATTTATGCCTGACATAGGTTTTTTAAACTCTTCTATATATTCAGGATATTTGTAATTAGAGATACGATATTTAGGGTCAGATGATGAAAATAAACTATGATGCCCCAGAGGAAACTTTTATTATCTTCATTTTGAATATTTATTACAGCATTTTGTTTTTGATCTGATCGGGTAATTCAATATAATTAGATCCACTCCCAAGAGGGAATTATTTTGCTATTTTCAATTCAAATTTATGGTTTGTATCACAAATTGACAGACCCGAACCTTTTCCTTTAAACGTTTCTTGTTTTGACTTAAGCTCTTTAATTTATTTATTTTATAAATATCATACAAAGAACGAATATCACTTTTGTGTAAAATTAACACACGCGTACGATGAATATATTGTTCTTTTTCACTATGAGAATTTATATACATAGAGACTAGATTAAAATATATTTTGAGAGAACATCTTTCAAGTTTATTTTTAATTGCTTCTATAATTTTTTCTTTCAATTTAGCTTAAAAATTTTGAATATCTGTATCTTGGTTATTTATGTCTAATATAGTATAAATTTATGTATACACATTTTTTGTTTTTGGTTTCTGTTATTCATTTTTGTTATTCTTTTATATATCTTGTATATATATAATTATGTATATATATTTTTAAAAATAAAAAAGATTTGGTTTTATATATTAATAAAATTTCTTTTGTTTTTATATATTTAATTTTGTTTATTAAATTAAATTTCTTGGTTTTGTATATTTAATTTTTTTTCAAAAATGTTAGAACAATTTATACTTAAAAAATTAATTATAAATTTATATATTATTAGTATTCTACATACCAAAGTGAATATATATTTTTATATATAGTTTTTTCTTTCTTCTAAAAAAAGCACACATGTACATTTTCAGACGTAAAAAATTAATCAGAATATATTATACATTTAAAAAATATTTTTTACGCTACATAGCACATCAGCACTCATAATTGAGGAATAATTATATACGCAGCATTGTACAGTATCGTAAATAATTAAAAATCACTATCAATATATCTATTTCTCTTTTAAAATTTAATAATTGTAAATATATGCTTAAAATATACCAATATAGGCTCATAGCCCCTATGAGTGAGATCTGATAAAAAAACATAATTATTTTCTATAGTATAAAAATGCTAAAAATTGGATTTCTTGGATATTTCCCCGCTTAGAAAATTAGCTGAAGACAGGGTAAAATAAATAAATAACAAATAAATGACTGCCGACATATCATTACCTCTACTGCTGTAGTAGTTTATCTTCCTCGCCATTGACATCAAAGTAATGTCGCAATAGTCAATAATGAGAAAGTTAAGAGACTGGATGAAACTATTTTTTATGCCGATATAGTGAATGCAATGCATCGAAAGCTATTTTTTATGCCGATATAGTGAATGCAATGCATCGAAAGTTAAATAGATCTGCCCAGGTGAGGTGGTGGTAGAGTATCAAACTCATATTAGATTGATGCAGATTGTGCATCAGTATCCCGCAACTGTGTAAATTTCCCGAATTATGCCGTACAGGAAAGGGTTAGTAGTAAATTTAACAGGAAATTGAAAGACGGTCCTTTTTGGGTGAAGAGCCACACTAAGAAGCAAACTATCAGTCAACGGCTCCAAAGGCGGAAGAAGATGGATGGCCATCTCAACGGCTGAGGAGGCGGTAGAACCTTGCCAGGCCTAAAGTGTATACCTCAACGACATCTAAGACTAAGAGGAAACCCTCAGGAGGTCGGAGATAGCATAGATGGCGGAAGAGGCAACCCATTCTCTTGGGACAAAAGGAAAGCAACGCCTTGTTGTGAGGCAAGGGTTCCACAAAGTCTATCAGAAGGAAAACTCTGAAGTAAAGCCAGGTGCAGATTGGACTCTGTAGCTGTTGTGAATCAGCCTACCTAAGGGACAGAAATCGCGAAATCATATACCCTTGTCCTCAAGGTTCGGCGGTTGGACAAGCGGGCTAACGACCCACCTTTGATAGAAATAAAAGAAATATGTTTGGAACAGGATTTGTAGTGAGAAAGAATCTGAAACATGCAATAATAAACTTTGAACCTATCAATGAAAGGCTTCGTTCACTACGAATTAGTGAAATTTTTTAATGTATAATAAATGAATGCACATACACCAATATAAGATGAAGAGCAAAAACTGAAAGAGGAAATTTCAAGCCAATTAGAAGTGATCGGCAGGCACTTAGACATGATGTGAAAATTGTGTTGGGAGACATTAATGAAAAGGTGGGACAAGAATTGATATTTAGACCAAATATATATGTATGTGGCCGCGGTGGCTCAGTCGGTAACGTGTCTGACTACCATTCTAAAGGTCCCGGGTTCGATCCGCGGCCGGTTCAAATCCGGGAACTTTTCTAACGATGGAAGCGGCCCCGGCGCCCACCCAGCGTCGAATAACATGGGTACCTGGGGGAAACCATGGGGGGTAAAGGCGGCCACGGGCGTGATGCTGATCACATAACCCCCACTCACGACCGGATCAAGAAAGTGTGGGGCGTTAACCCCACACCCGCTATACGCCTTCATGGCGTGGTGCTATGCACAGGGGAGCACTTTAATTTTTGATAAGAATCTACAACTTACATTCCTTAACAAATAATGATAGAATGCAGTTAATCAAATTGGCAATCTGTAGAAATGTGATCGTGTGCAGCATAATGTTTCCATACAAAATCATATACAAGATGACATAAATGTCACGAGGCGGAAGTATATGTAATCAAATAGATCACGTGCTTATTGATAGAAGATACCAGTCAGATGTTTTGGATGTAAAAAGTTGTATGAGGGCCAATTGTGGCATGATTACGTCTTGATCAGAATGAACTTCAAACGAAGGATTTCATTAAAAGAAAGAGATAAATAGAAGGATTTAAGTGAAAGTTAATGTATACAAACAAGTTAAATGTAACAGAAATATTGTAAGACAATATAAAGAGGAGATAGGAAGAAAGATAGGAGATTGCTCGAACAGAGGATAAACATCAGTCGAAGAAGAATTGAACATACTTAAATAATTGTAACAAGTAGAGCAGAAGAAGTTGTTGGATGTTAAAAGGAGGGAAATTGGGAATCTACGGTATGATGAAGAATGTTAGGCAGTGATAAATAAAAGACAAAAATGGTAATTAGAAGTTCTCGAAGTTCAGTCGAAAGCTTCAGGGAGAAACGAAGAGTGGTTAAGAAAGTGTTCTGCAAAAAGAAGATAATCCAAGCAAATAAACAATTCCAAGAAGCAGAAGAGATTTCAAGAAATAAAGAGACAAGAAGAATGTACCAAAAAACTGGAGAAATGAAGAAAGCGTATCAATCACGATTTGCAGTGTGTAAAACTGAGAAAGGGGACTTAGTTTCGGAAGTAAACTTAATTCTAAAGCAATAGGGAGAGTATGTTAAAGAACTGTTGAAAACGCCAATAGTACAAGAGAGAGATGTTATGGTGAAAATATTATTTTATTGACCTTAGCCACATACTTAGCTACGACGAAGTCCTGGAAGTCATAAAAAAATGAAGAAAAATAGAACCCCAGGAGAAGACAAAATTAAAGAACTTTTAAAATACGAAGGAGAGATGATAGTAAGAAAGCTACATGAATCAATACTGAGAATCTGGGAAAGAGAAGAGATGGCAGAAGACTGGGCAATGGGTATTATTTGCCCCATTTATAAATGAAAAGATAAATCTGATTGTAGAAATCATAGATGAATTTTGCTGCCAAGTGTCCCATACGAATTTCGGTCAAGAATATTGGCGAGGATAATAAGACCTTGCAATGAAAATATTTTAAGAGGCTATCAGTGTGCTTTCAGAAAAGGTAAATCAATCACAGACCATTTAATCTCCATGAGGTGCATATTCGAAAAGTGCTATGAACATAACAGCACCTTACACCAAAAGTTTATACACTACCAGAAAGCATAAGGCAATATATGTAGGATAGCCTTTTGAACATAATGCAATAATTTGGTATACCACTGAAGCTAGCTAGGCTAATTCAAATGACATTAGTAAACACGAAAGCAAAGGTGAAGGTAGGAGGTGATTATACTGAATAATTTGAAATATCACGAGGAGTAGGTCATGGAGATGTACTCTCGACCCAGCAATTCAACATGGTCTTGAAAGAAGCCGTACAACGGATAGAAATAAACAAAGGAGGAAATATATTCAACAGAATGAAACAATATCTTGCTTTTGCAGATGACGAATGTCTAACAAGCAAAACTGAGATAGGAATCAAGGAAAGCTGTGTACAACTAGAGAATGAAGCAGAAAGAGATGGTCTCGCAGTCAACAACGAAAAAAGGAAGTACATGATAAACACGCAGGAGAAGAGTAAATATCAAGAAATCAAGGGTAAACAAATAATCAACAAGGAGTTTGAAAAAGTTCAGAAAATATCTAAGGACAATCAATCTTAACACATACGAATAATGTAAGTGAAGAAATAAATAATAGAAAGCTGCAGTCAATAAATGCTACTTTTTCCACTTGAAATTATTCAGATCAAAGAGCATATCTAAATATCTTAATATAAGGCTCTACAAGACTGTAATAAGACCTACAGGTACATATAAACCAGAAGCATGGTGTCTAACACTGGTCTGAGACCTCCACGCTATAACAGTATAACAGGTGACGGCGGAACAGTGTGGGAGGGAGACCAGCAGTCGGTAGGTAAGCCAAGGCCCGCCAAGGTGCTGTAGAGCTATGGGGTTATGGTTATGGTGTCTAACAGCACAATATGATAAAGACCTGCTAGTATGGGAAAGAATAACTCTAGGACTTATATCAGCAGCCAGATATTGCGAATGAAATCAGGAGGATGTGACTAAGATGGTTAGGACATGTGGAAAGGATGGAGGTAAGGAGGTGTGTGAGATGATTAATATATGAAAAAAACAGGAAGATGAAAAGCAGGAAGGCATATGAAGAGGTGGCTGCATGAGACGGAGGAAGATCTAAGGAAGTTTGGAGTGATAAGATGGACGAAGAATGCAAGGAAGAGGCCCGTCTATTAGTTCTTGTGTGAAGAGGCCAAGGCCCTGCAGGGGTTGTACAGCCTCAGGGTAAAGTAAGGTAAGTATTAATGTATGTGACAAATTTACAATTAATGATGGTCTAAAACTTTACTTATAGGTAGAACTGTTCTATTAAATTGCTATTAAAAGCGAAGAGGTCAAAATTATCTACTAACCCTTTTCCCTATGGAATGAATCGGTAAATATAACAGAATTGCAAGATATTGATGCGCAATTTGCATCACCCTAATATGACTTTTTCACTCGGTGCCGAGTGATTTCTTCATTCAATCATCAATTTTCAATTTTTTTCAATTTTATTACTCCATATAAACCATATACATTGGTATTTGGAGGGTTCAGTACAGTTCATATAAAAGAAAAATATATAATTACAAATTTTCTATAATTTACAATCTAGATATTCACTAACACTATAATATTCCTTATTAACTAATAGTTTCTTTAATTTATTTTTGAAACTTGTCATACTTTCTGCTTTTATATCATTTGGTAAATGGTTGAATATTTTAATTGCCATCTGTTGGGGTCCTTCTTGAACTAATGTTAGCCTGGTGAAGTATGGCTTTAAGAGCTGTTTATTTCGGGTGTCATATGTGTGTTCTATTGAACTTCGCAGCGCAATATTTTTTCTGGCATATAATGATATTTCATATATGTACAGAGAAGGGAGGGTTAATATTTTAAATTTCTTAAACAACGTTTTGCACGATTCGCTAGGCTTTATACCTGCTATAATCCTAATGGCTTGCTTTTGTTTTCTAAATGCTTCTAAACTTGGCGGTGAGTTCCCCCAAAATTCTATTGCATAATTTATTACTGAATGAAACATTGCATAATATACCTGAATTAGTGAATTTGTTTGAAGTGTTTGTTTTAATAACCGCAGTGCAAATATTTTGGAATTTAGTTTTTTAACAAGTATTTTTACGTGGTTTGACCAATTTAGATTTTCATTTATAGTAACTCCTAAAAATTTTGTTTCTCTAACTAATATTATTGGAAGATGGCTATTCTTTACTACATCTTTAATTTTATTGTTTTGTTTTGTGTGAAATAGCACGTAATTTGTTTTCTGTTCATTCAATAGTAATTTATTACTGTCAAACCAAGATTTCATTTCTTCCATTGTTTTTTCAATGTTGGCTTCTAACTCGTTCACATCATTTCCCTTTATTATTGCGCTAGTATCGTCTGCGTACAACAAAATCTTTGTATTCTGTATATTAAATGGTAAATCATTTATGTACAAAAGAAAAAGTAGTGGGCCTAATATTGATCCTTGGGGAACTCCATATTTTAATGTCTTTAGAGTGGATTTGTATTTTCTTACGTTTCCTTCTCTTTCGTGGCTATATTCAACACATTGCATTCTGTTTGATAAGTATGATTTCATAATTTCAAGCGCGTTACCCCTTATCCCATAGTGTTCCATTTTAGAAATTAATATTTTGTGGTTTACTAAATCAAAGGCTTTTGTCAAGTCGTAAAATATTCCGAGAACTAATTTTTTATCGTTTATACCTTGCAAGATGTTTTCGATTAATGTATGTGTTGCACTTGCTGTGCTTTTATTTTCAATAAATCCATGTTGTTCTTTTGATAGTATGTTGTGTTTATTAAGGAACTGTAGAAGGCGGCGTTTTAGTAAGTTTTCTAGAATTTTGCTTAGCACAGGTAGTAATGAAATTGGTCTGTAATTTTGAACCATGAAGATACCATTCGCGATACATTCATTAAAGAGATATTCTAAAATGGGTGCTAACAACTCCTTGATTTCTTTTATTACTCTGATTGGAAATTCGTCTCCTACAGCCTTTGAGTCTTTTAAATTACATATCTCTTTCGATATTTCATTTATTGTGGTTGGTGTTAAAAACATGCTTTCTAGAGTGCGCGGTTTAGAGTTACACAAAAGTTGCAATGGGTTTTTTGCATTATTTATATTTGTTACTAAGTTATCTCCTAATTCGGTGAAGTATTTATTAAATGTTTCACACACTACAAATGGATCGTCTATTTCAATATCATTTGTGCATAATTTTATATTGTTATTTGTTTTTCTCTCTTTCATTACAGTATTTTCATTTACAACGTCCCACATTGCTTTGCTTTTGTTGTTTGAAGACACAATTTTGTTCGCATAATATTTTTGTTTGGCATCTCTTATTTGTTTTTTATAGTAATTTATGTAAAATTTATTTACAGATTTATTTATGGGTGTGCGTTGACTTTGACTTATTAGGGATCTTTTTATTTTGCTATATTGTTTTACCTCTCGTGTTATCCATTGTTTTCTCCTTCCAGTTTTGGCTTGTATTTTTCTTTTGGGGAAAGCATTGTCAAAAATATTGTAGAGTGTATTTGTAAAAATTGTGAACTTTTCATCACTGTCTATTTGACTTACATATATTTGGCTCCAAGATTCTATTTCTATCAAAGATTTAAATTTGTACATATTTCTTTGACTATATATTCTATTTTCATGCATAACAGGTTGTTTGGTAACACGTGTAGTTTTTACGTGCATTATTTGGCACGTGTGATCAGAGAGACCGTTCTTAATGTCATATGAGATGTCACCGTGATCGAGATTTGTAAGAACATTGTCAATTGCAGTTTCGGAATTAGATGTTATTCTGGTAGGTTTTTTAATTAAATAGTTAAAATTATACGATAAAGTTAGTGTCAACAAACGGTTTCGCTCAGGGCAGTCTTTTAGAAAATCAACATTGAAATCTCCACAAACTAATACTTTTTTCTTATGAATATTTGGTATGTTATTTAGTACATTTTCAAGACGTTCAAGAAATATTTCTAAAGACCCTAATTGGCTTCGGTAGACCGAAAGTATGACAAGGTTCAAATTATCTATTGTAACAGCAGCACATTCAAAATTTAATTCCGAGGACTCGTTACACAGTTTGTTAGGTAGTCTAGCTGTTAATACATACGACAACTGATTCTAGTAGTATATAGGATCTGGTTACTTCCCGCCAAATATGGAAGAGCATTTGCTTTCCTTCTGTAGGATATATCTTATGTGTGCAGCCTCTATTTAGTTTTGTAATCCTATACTACTTGGTAAAAAAAGTAAAAATGTGTCTTCGTAGAACATGTAAGTATATATTGCTCGTAACGAGAAGTTTGTAATTGCTGTATTGGTAGTATTTTTCTACGGTGATCATTGGTCTCCCTGCACGTTTATGAGAAAATTAAGAGTGGAGTACTCTTTCTATGGAGAAATTGTACCCCTTCTAAGATAACAAGGAATTAAAGCGAGAGTCACTTTTTACGGGGAAATTATACACCCTCCTAAAGTAAGATGGAATTAAGGGGCAGTCAGTTTTCAACAAGGAATTTGTACCACCTCCCAATATAAGAAGCATTTAAGAATGTAGTCACTTTTCGTCGGGGAATTTGTACCCCCTTCTAATATAAGCATGATTTAGGACGGCAGTCACATTTCTAGGGGGGAAATTGTACGCTGTCCTAATATACGAAGAAATTAAGGGGACACTCACTTTCAACGGGGAATTTGTACCCCCTCCTAATATAAGAAGGAATGAAATGGGATGTCACTTTATTAAGGGGAATTTTTATTCCCTCCAAATATAAGAAGGAATTAAGGGCTAGTCACTTTTCTACGGAGAATTTGAACCTTCTCCTAATATAAGAAGGAATTAAAGGCGCAGTCACATATTTACGGAGAATTTCTACTCCCTCTCAATATAAGCAGGATTTAAGGGGATATACACTTTTCTACAGGGAAATTATACACCCTCCTAATATATTAAGGAAATAAGGGGCAGTTACTGTTCTACTTGGAATTTGTACCCCCTCGTAATATGAGCAGAATTTAAAGGGCACTCACTTTTCTACGGAGAATTTGTACCCTTTCCTAATATAAGAAGGCTTTAAGGGGACAGTCAATTTTCTACGGGGCATTTGAACACCCTTCTAATATAAGCAGGACTTATGAGGGCAGTCACAATTCTACGGGGTATTTGTAATCCCTCCTAATATAAAATGGAATTAAATTGTCAGTCACTCTTCTACGGGGATTTTGTACCCCTCCCAATATAAGAAGGATTCAAGGGGTGGTAACTTTTCAACAGGGAATTTATAGCACTTTCAATATTAGCAGCATTTATGAAGGCAGTCACATATCTACGGGGAAATGGAACCGCATTCTAATATAAAAAAGGAATTTAATGGGTAACCACTTTTCAACGGAGAATTTGTATCCCGTTCTAATATAAACAGGATTCCGGAGGGCAGTCATTTTCAACAGGGACATTGTGACCCCTCGTAATGTAAGAAGGATTTAAGGGGCAGCCATTTTTCTACGGGGAAATTGTACCCCTCCTAAAATAAGAAGGAAGTAAGGGCAGTCACTTCTCTGCGAGGAATTTGTACTCCCCTACTAATATAAGCAGGATTTGAAGGGACAGTCACTAATCTACGGGGAAATTGTTCCCCCTCCAATGTAAGAAAGAATTTTGGGGGAAGTCACTTTTCTATCGGGAATTTTGTCCCTCCTTCTAATACAAGCAGTATTTAAGAGGGCAGTCACTTTTCTAAAGTGAATTTGTACCCCCTTCTAATATAAGCAGAATTTAGGAAGGCAGTAATATTTCTAAGAGGAATTTGTTCCCCCTTCTAATAAAAGCATAAATTAAGACGGCAGTGTCATTTCTACGGGGAAAATAATATAAGCAGGACTTAAACGGGCAGTCACTTTTCTAGGGAGAAATTGCAAGCGGTCCGAATATATGAAGGAATTAAGTGGGCAGTAACTTTTCTACTGAGAATTTGTACCCCATTCTAATATAAGAAGGAATTAAATGTGATGTCACTTTATTACGGGGAATTTGTACTCCCTCCTAATATAAGAAGGAATTGTGGGGTAGTCACTTTTCTACGGAGAATTTGAACCCTCTGCGAATATAAGAAGGAATTAAAGGCACAGTCCCTTATTTACGGAGAATTTCTACCCTCTCTGAACATAAGCAGGATTTAAGGAGATGTACACTTTACTGCAGGGAAATTATACCAACCCTTGTATATTAAGCAAATAAGGGACAGTCACTTTTCTACTGGGAATTTGTACCCCCTCGTAATATGAACAGAATTTAAGGGGCACTCACTTTCCAACGGGAACTTGTACTTCCTCCTAATATAAGATGGAATTAAATGGGATGTCACTTTATTACTGGGAATTTGTACGCCGTCCTAATATAAGAAGGAATGGGGGGTAGTCACTTTTCTACGGGGAAATTGTAACCCCTCGTAATGTGAGCAGAATTTTAAGGGCACTTACTTTTCTACGGAGAATTTGTAACCCCATCTAATATATGAAGGATTTCGGAGGAAAGTCACTTTTCTACACGGATTTTGTGACCAATCGTAAAGTAAGAAGGATTTAAGGTGGTAGTTACTTTTCTACGAGGAATTGGTTCCCCCTCCTAATAAGAGCAGGATTCAAGGGAGCAGTTTCTTTATTATGGGGAAATTATACCCCTCCTAATCTAAGAAGAAAATAAGGGCAGTCACTTTAGACGGAGAATTGAACCCTCTTCAAATAAATGCACGATTTAAGGGGGAACCACTTTTCTACGGAGAATTATACCACCTTCTAATATAAATTGGAAATATGAGGTTGTCACTTTTCTGTTGGGAATTTGTAGTACCTTCTTAATATCGTAACGAACCGTAAAGTTTGTGGGATCTTACGAGTACCTAGAATGTTAACCAATTAATCAATGGGTGATGTAGGTTACTCATCATTCATCCTCTGATGAGAGCACTCGTCATTGGCATGACGAGTTAACGCTTGGCAATGCGAAAGGTACAAAATCACACTAAGGAACTAAACTGCAGAAAAGACAATGGTCACTCGTTGGGTTTTGTTAACCGTTGAACCTGAATCATGGTTGGGTGTAAGGATAATTACCTGTCTATTTGAAGTATTAGGCTGAAAAGAATATGCAAAGTCCTCTGTTAGCTTCTCCTATTTGTCGACCAAAGCGTCGTTCCACTTCTGACCTACTGCTCTGCTAACCACCTCTCCCTTCTTAACTCCAATCCAAAAGTCAGTCCCCTCTCAGCTTGTCTCACATCTATATCACTAGGCCATCGAGCTATTCCTCTATGCCGAATCGTGTTTTTAATTGCCACCATGCAAACCGCTGACTCTATAACCAGAAGAATTACCTGTTTCATGAATGCTCAGGAGGTTTGCATGGCACAACACTGTGCATTGTAAACATGCCTCAGAGGTTGAGACAACTGAGAAAAACAAGTCAATGCCAAGGAAAACTAGAGTCAAAATGTTTCTGTGGAAGTAAGCCCAATGGGGACACTTCAAATAACTTGTAAAACTAAAAAAGGTTTATAAGTAAGTAGTACAATCAACCCGGTTGAGAAACTTCAAGTGGGGTTCAGTGTAACCAAACCCACCCCAAGAAAATTTCACCATGGTGATATTCTACAGGCGAAGCTAACCTACCAATAGGAGTTGGCAACACTGACTAGTTGCTTCACAAACCTCTTGTTTTTGTTTTTTTAAACATATGATATTTCACATGCGAAGCTAACCTACAAGTTACAAGTTGACGGCGTAGCCTTCTATAAGATGATAACTATGCAGTAAGATGAAGAAGACGCCAACTGGCAATAGCGGTGTTAATGCTTCCTCCTCTCTACCCCCCACTCCCTTACCGAGCCTCCTCCCTTATGGCGCAGTGGTTGTCTTGTATTCAAGGGTTCGATACTCGCACAAGTGGTTCTTGAAACTGTAGGTCCAGCCCCGATTAGCCTTACTTACAGGGGGCTCTTGTAACGCCACGCGGGCGAAAAAACATGCATACATTTCTGTTATTCCACATGTATGTATGTACGTAATGCGATATTTGGGGGAAGAGGGGGACGAAAATTTTGAACTTACGGCTGGAAAAATGTCTTCTATAACATGTTTATGTTCGAGGAATATTCAGTGTAGATATTGTTAAATAAATATTAATATTGTAAATATATATATATATATATACTTATTGTATTTAGTTTTTCTGTATCGAAAAAAGCGACTGTCATATCGTATTTGAAAAAAATACCCTACGCCTGTGGACATCTAGAAAAAACTACAATTTCGTTCCCTCTCTCTGGGTGTGCTATCAACGTTGACAGAATGACACAACTTGAACAATAGGTAGGCCTTGGGACGACGGAAGTTATACTTCCTGGCTTTTCAGCAGCTAAATTCCTCGCTGGCCAATTTTAATCTTACAGCTAGAAATGTTTCCATAAAATAACCATGCCTATGAACCAGTTTGGCTTCAGGAAGCAAGCTATGGAAGTGCCCGTCCAGCCTACGTCGTCGAGCTTCAACGAACTTCTGCCTTCCATGCTATCTAATCTTAACGGTCTGTTAATTGTACACTTGAATAGCATTTTGACCCACTATGACGAGGATGTAGTCAAAACTTGCTATGTATTCAACAACAACTTAAATTATTACCAGTTCCGCATCTCTGGGAAACTTAAATTCGACATAAATCCCGAGAACAAAGGGGAGGCCAAGGTTTCCTCTGGCAAGAACATCTATCGCATCAAGCACGATAGGATGGATGCGACTACAACGTACGATGTGTCTGCTGGCGATCACCTGTACGTGGAGCTGTTGGACGACTACGATAAACTCATCCCTCTTTTCATAGAAATGAAAATCACCTACCCTATAATAAATAAACATAGCAACAATGCCTAACAACATTTTCGGTCACACCAAGCGCGACGATCACGGCGACGAGCTTCTCATGCTCGACTTTCAGGTTCAAGAAGCTGCGAAGCGACCTGCAGGATCTGCAGTCCACGCTCAACTCCAGCCTCCAGACCGAGATAACCAGCCTGCAGTCTCAGTGCCTGGACCCCGTACTCAAAATTGACGAAGAGCTTAAATCGCTGTTGCAAAAATACACTGACCTCGCGTCAATAGACAACCTCGACAACCTGGCGCTAAGCGTAGGCAAGCTGCAGAACGAACTTGTGAAGCTACAGCAAGCGCAAACTTCTGACGTGGAACAGCTGAAAAGACACTTGCAGGACCAAACGAGCACCATCCAGACTGAACTGCAAAACATTATCCATAGTATAAAGACTCAAGATGACTACGATCGCGTGAATGCCAGTATTGCCAAATTGCACGAACAGTTTCAATCGTTCGAAATTCCTACGTTGGAAAGCATCAAGGCTGAGCTTCAAACGGACGCTTTGCATGCAGCCATCAACGAAGTCAAAACTAAACTCCAAACGCTACAGGACTTCATCGACAATCTACCTTCGTCCAGCGAGCTGAATGCTATTGCCCGTAGAGTGGCCAACATAAAACTCCAACTTGAGACCTACGAAGATTTCGGGAAGCTGCAAGGCACCATAGCCCATATTGAGAATGCTCTCGCCGTCATCAAAAATGATCTGGCAAACGTACACGAAGCACTGGAATCCAAACTGCCAGGCATCAGGGATACTCTGGCCAGCGTCCAACAGCAGATCACCAAGCTGTAAAATCTAAACACTGAATCAGAGTTGTCGCATTTTCATCACTTGATCGACGACATACAGACTAAGTTGGAAACTTTGCAACAATCCACCCCCACCCAGGACGACATAACGCAATTACAAGAAGGTATACGCGCTGCTGCTGCTGCCTCGGAGTTGGATCTGATGAAAAAAGATTTGGAGTCGCTCCAAAACACGGTGGCTACCCTGCCTACCTCGCAGGAACTGAAAAGCGTGAAGAGGGCTCTCAAACGAATACTCAAATCCGACGACATCAAAAACATCCAAACCGAAATTGAATTGCTTCGGGAGTCTGTTGCAACCTTACCCAGCAACCAAAACTTAAGCGAGCTACATGCCTTGTTTGCGGAAATTAGTACCGAGGCCCACGACCTCGCAACCCAGAGCTCCAAGTTGACACTCGTGGAAAGTCTGCAGCAGATTATCGCCAATGTGAAAGAGCAAATTGGCAGCATCGAGGCGAGCCAGGAATCGGCCATAGCCAATTTCAGTACCCAACTACATGACTTAAACGAAAAATTCAAGAGGCTTATTGTCGATGTAAAGATCAAGCCCGATTACGACACTGTTGTCCGTGCTATCGAGGAACACCTGGAATCGGTGGACGGTAGATTGGAGGATGTGGAGAGCGAGGTTCGAACCAAATGTAAACACCCTGAACGCCAGCATCGACAATCTCAAGTCCACTGTCGTCATCGAACTGTACAGCATTCCAAACAGGGAATTTTCCTCGCTCTTCCATCCGTGTACTAAACTCTACATGCTGACTCCTGCCAAAGCCTTTCACCAGTTTTTCATCGCTGGCACACTTCAGTTCGTCAAAGTTTCATACTGGTCTTTACCTCACGAAAACCACTACCCAACCATGACCGTGACGAACATCAGTGACGAGCCTAAAATAAGAGGAGTGGAGTTGGTCGATTTTACCCACCCCGAAACTCGCGAGACTGTGTATGCCGAAGATGCTACTCAAATTATCGACATAGAAATAGGTGATAAGCTGTACATAGAAAACCCGGCATTTTCTGCAGCCAGAAATCCCATCCAAGCTATATTCTTATTTTCACACAATGTCTAGGCAGGCTATTGTGAACGAGCTGCACAAACCTGCACGGCGAAACTACGAACGTTTGGCTGTAGTAACCAAGGGCATCGATGACCTCTGGCAAAGTGACCTCGTCCAGATGAACAGCGGCAATTTGAAAAATGTACGTAAATTGAACAAGTGCAAAAAGTACCTCCTCACCGTCATAGACACATTTTCGAAATTTGCATGGGCAGTACCTTTGAAAGCGAAAACGGGAACATGCGTCACGGAAGCATTCAAATTAATTTTTCGCGAAAGCGACAGACGACCACGGTTTTTGCAAACAGACAACGGTAAAGAATTTTACAACGCCGTATTCCAAAAGTTTATTCAAAAACATGACATTCGACATTATTCGACTTTCATTCACATCAAAGCCAGCATCGTGGAAAGATTTAATCGAACCTTGAAAACACACATGTGGAAACGATTCACGCTTCGGGGAAATTACAAATGGGTCGACATCCTGCCGGAACTCGTCGACACCTATAATGATACGGTACACAGAACTATAGGCATGAATCCAGCTGACGGTACGAAATCTGACGAGCAGCGTTTAATTTCTACAGTTTACTGTCCAAAGTACACTCCGACTACCAAGAAATCAAAATTCAAAATTGGAGACCAGGTGAGAATCAGCAAATTCAAACGCACCTTCGAGAAGGGATTCATAAAAAATTGGAGCACGGAACTCTTTACGGTAGTTCGAGTTTTACCCGGAAACCGACACACGTATATAATAAAAGATAGTAGCGGCGAGATTTTGAAAGGAAGATTTTACGAAGAGGAAATCTCTAAAACAAAACACCCCGACACGTACCTCATCGAGAAAGTATTGCGTAGGAAAAGTGACAAGCTGTTTTTCAAATGGCTGGGACTTTCGGAAAAGAGTTGGATCGATGCGAACGAAGTGATCTTGTGAGTACGTGGAACGTAGTGAAGCGTCTACCGGATTCGGAAAGTCAAACGAAAAAAAAGAACCGCGAGAACAGCATCCGCTGTCTAATCGTAGGTCCTTCAGGGTGTGGGAAAACGACACTGCTCGTGGACAATTTTCTCCTCGCACCGAATTGGTTAGATTGGAAGAACAGGCACCTGTATGTGTTCTCGAAAAGTTTGGAGCAATCCAAATACCAGCAACTGATTAAACTGTAGGATGGTCTGGACATTGCAACGTTCGCTTCGGAAATAAAACCACTCGACGACTGTCGTGAAAATTCAGTCGTTGTGTTCGACGATGTCATCCTGAAAATCAAAATGAAATTCGCAACTTTTTGACGCAAGGTCGTCACAAAGGAATGGATTGCTTTTACCTAGCTCAAACGTTTTCCAAAATTCCAAAACAGTTACTACGCGACAACGCTAATTTCATATGTTTGTTTCGTCAAGATCACACCAACGTCAAGCACGCGTACGATGACTACGTTGGCGGAGGCATGAACTACAATGAATTTTCGGAACGCTGCTCTTCTTGTTGGAACAGAGACGATTTCGGATTCGCGACGATCGACATGACGAGGAAACCCTACGAAGGAAAATACAGAAACAAAATCGACGACTTTCTAAACGTTTCAATGTTGTGAGAAACGACGTGAATAAATAGCGTTATGACGAAACGAAAAATCGAAGACGAAAATCTTAAGCTTCGCGATTACCTCGCGCAAACGCTTCAAAGATTGGAAATACGAGAATCGCGGATTCTACGAAGAGAAGAAACGTCAAGATCAGCCTGTGATCGACGCCATCAGCGGTCTAAGTAAAGAAATTAAAGGTGTCACGGAACAAAATAAAAATTTGATCAACGAACTCGTACCACTTGAAGCTAAATGTTACATTGTACCCACGCCAATTTCAAGAATTCCTTCGACGTCGTTCGAACTGAAGGACGTACCGGCACGACGTCAAGCCATAGGTAGCACGTTGTCTTCGGATAAGATCGAGTTGGGACCTTTGGCACGAGAGTACCTGAGCACGGGGAAATTCGACAAGGATGAAGTGTTCGGATTGTATCCGAGCATGGAAACCAACGATGGCGTCGTTTGGAAGATTGGGAAATCGAAAGTCACCTTCGAAGGCAACGAGTTCCCACAGTCCCACCGTACCCGGATACCTGGTCCAACTATTTTTATCGCCTAAATTAACTTTAATGTCCTTGAGTTCGAAGGTGACATCGTCGAACACAACGACTGAATTTTCACTACAATCGTCGAGTGTTTTATTTCCGAAGCGAACTTTGCAATGTCCAGACCATCGTACAGTTTCATCAGTTGCTGGTATTTGGATTGCTCCAAACTTTTCGAGAACACGTACAGGTGCCTGTTCTTCCAATCTAACCAATTCGGTGCGAGGAGAAAATTGTCCACGAGCAGTGTCACTTTCCCACAAACTGAAGGACCTACGATTAGACAGCGGATGCTGTTCTCGCGGTTCTTTTTTTTCGTTTGACTTTCCGAATCCCGTAGACGCTTTACCACGTTCCACGAACTCACAAGATCACTTCGTTCGCATCGATCCAACTCTTTTCCGGAAGTCCCAGCCATTTGACAAACAGTTTGTCACCTTTCCTACGCAATACTTTCTCGATGTCGGGCTGTTTTGTTTTAGAGAGTTCTTCTTCGTAAAATCTTCCTTTCAAAATCTCGCCGCTACTATCTTTTATTATATACGTGTGTCGGTTTCCGGGTAAAACTCGAACTACCGTAAAAAGTTCCGTGCTCCAATTTTTTGTAAATCCCTTCTCGAAGGTGCGTTTGAATTTGCTGATTCTCACCTGGTCTCCAATTTTGAATTTTGATTTCTTGGTAGTCGGAGAGTACTTTGGACAGTAAACTGTAGAAATTAAACGCTGCTCGTCAGATTTCGTACCGTCAGCTGAATTCATGCCTATAGTTCTGTGTACCGTATCATTATAGATGTCGACGAGTTCCGGCAGGATGTCGACCCATTTGTAATTTCCCCGAAGCGTGAATCTTTTCCACATGTGTGTTTTCAAGTTTCGATAAAATCTTTCCACGATGCAGGCTTTGATGTGAATGAAAGTCGAATAATGTCGAATGTCATGTTTTTGAATAAACTTTTGGAATACGGCTTTGTAAAATTCTTTACCGTTGTCTGTTTGCAAAAACGGTGGTCGTCTGTCGCTTTCGTGAAAAATTAATTTGAATGCTTCCGTGACGCATGTTCCCGTTTTCGCTTTCAAAGGTACTGCCCATGCAAATTTCGAAAATGTGTCTATGACGGTGAGGAGGTACTTGTTGCACTTGTTCAATTTATGTACATTTTTCAAATTGCCGCTGTTCATCTGGACGAGGTCAATTTGCCAGAGGTCATCGATGCCCTTGGTTACTACAGCCAAACGTTCGTAGTTTCGCCGTGCAGGTTTGTGCAGCTCGTTCACAATAGCCTGCCTAGACATTGTGTGAAAATAAGAATATAGCTTGGATGGGATTTCTGGCTGCAGACAATGCCGGGTTTTCTATGCATAGCTTATCACCTATTTCTATGTCGATAATTTGAGTAGCATCTTCGGCATACACAGTCTCGCGAGTTTCGGGGTGGGTAAAATCGACCAACTCCACTCCTCTTATTTTAGGCTCGTCACTGATGTTCGTCACGGTCATGGTTGGGTAGTGGATTTTGTGAGGCAAAGACCAGTATGAAACTTTGACGAACTGAAGTGTGCCAGCGATGAAAAACTGGTGATAGGCTTTGGCAGGAGTCAGTATGTAGAGTTTGGCACACGGATGGAAGAGCGAGGAAAATTCCCTGTTTGGAATGATGTACAGTTCGATGACGACAGTGGACTTGAGATTGTCGATGCTGCGTTCAGGGTGTTTACATTGGTTCGAACCTCGCTCTCCACATCCTCCAATCTACCGTTCACCGATTCCAGGTGTTCCTCGATAGCACGGACAACAGTGTCGTAATCGGGCTTGATCTTCACATCGACAATAGGTAAAAGGTAAAGTGTTCCCCTGTGCATAGCACCACGCCATGAAGGCGTACAGGGGGTGTGGGGGTAACGCCCCACACTTTCTTGATCCGGTCGTGAGTGGGGGTGATGTGATGAGCATCACGCCCCTGACCGCCTTTACCCCTCAGGGTTTCCCCCAGGTACCCATTTTATTCGACGCTGGGTGTGCGCCGGGGCCGCTTCCACCGTTAGAAAAGTTCCCGGAATTGAACCGGCCGGGGATCGAACCCGGGACCTTTAGCATGGTAGTCAGACGCGTTACCGACTGAGCCACCGCGGACAACTCACATCGACAATAAGCCTCTTGAATTTTTCGTTTAAGTCATGTAGTTGGGTACTGAAATTGGCTATGGCCGATTCCTGGCTCGCCTCGATGCTGCCAATTTGCTCTTTCACATTGGCGATAATCTGCTGCAGACTTTCCACGAGTGTCAACTTGGAGCTCTGGGTTGCGAGGTCGTGGGCCTCGGTACTAATTTCCGCAAACAAGGCATGTAGCTCGCTTATGTTTTGGTTGCTGGGTAAGGTTGCAACAGACTCCCGAAGCAATTCAATTTCGGTTTGGATGTTTTTATGTCGTCGGATTTGAGTATTCGTTTGAGAGCCCTCTTCACGCTTTTCAGTTCCTGCGAGGTAGGCAGGGTAGCCACCGTGTTTTGGAGCGACTCCAAATCTTTTTTCATCAGATCCAACTCCGAGGCAGCAGCAGCAGCGCGTATACCTTCTTGTAATTGCGTTATGTCGTCCTGGGTGGGGGTGGATTGTTGCAAAGTTTCCAACTTAGTCTGTATGTCGTCGATCAAGTGACGAAAATGCGACAACTCTGATTCGGTGTTTAGATTTTACAGCTTGGTGATCTGCTGTTGGACGCTGGCCAGAGTATCCCTGATGCCTGGCAGTTTGGATTCCAGTGCTTCGTGTACGTTTGCAAGATCATTTTTGATGACGGCGAGAGCATTCTCAATATGGGCTATGGTGCCTTGCAGCTTCCCGAAATCTTCGTAGGTCTCAAGTTGGAGTTTTATGTTGGCCTCTCTACGGGCAATAGCATTCAGCTCGCTGGACGAAGGTAGATTGTCGATGAAGTCCTGTAGTGTTTGGAGTTTAGTTTTGACTTCGTTGATGGCTGCATGCAAAGCGTCCGTTTGAAGCTCAGCCTTGATGCTTTCCAACGTAGGAATTTCGAACGATTGAAACTGTTCGTGCAATTTGGCAATACTGGCATTCACGCGATCGTAGTCATCTTGAGTCTTTATACTATGGATAATGTTTAGCAGTTCAGTCTGGATGGTGCTCGTTTGGTCCTGCAAGTGTCGTTTCAGCTGTTCCACGTCAGAAGTTTGCGCTTGCTGCAGCTTCACAAGTTCGTTCTGCAGCTTGCCTACGCTTAGCGCCAGGTTGTCGAGATTGTCTATTGACGCGGGGTCGGTGTACTTTGGCAACAGCGATTTAAGCTCTTCGTCAATTTTGAGTACGGGGTCCAGGCACTGAGACTGCAGGCTGGTTATCTCTGACTGGAGGCTGGAGTTGAACGTGGACTGCAGATCATGCAGGTCGCTTCGCAGCTTCTTGAACCTGAAAGTCGAGCATGAGAAGCTCGTCGCCGTGATCGTCGCGCTTGGTGCGACCGAAAATGTTGTTAGGCATTGTTGCTATGTTTATTTATTATAGGGTAGGTGATTTTCATTTCTATGAAAAGAGGGATGAGTTTATCGTAGTCGTCCAACAGCTCCACGTACAGGTGATCGCCAGCAGACACATCGTACGTTGTAGTCGCATCCATCCTATCGTGCTTGATGCGATAGATGTTCTTGCCAGAGGAAACCTTGGCCTCCCCTTTGTTCTCGGGATTCATGTCGAATTTAAGTTTGCCACAGATGGGGAACTGGTAATAATTTAAGTTGTTGTTGAATACATAGCAAGTTTTGACTACATCCTCGTCATAGTGGGTCAAAATGCTATTCAAGTGTACAATTAACAGACCGTTAAGATTAGATAGCATGGAAGGCAGAAGTTCGTTGAAGCTCGACGACGTAGGCTGGACGGGCACTTCCATAGCTTGTTTCCTGAAGCCAAACTGGTTCATAGGCATGGTTATTTTATGGAAACATTTCTAGCTGTAAGATTAAAATTGGCCAGCGAGGAATTTAGCTGCTGAAAAGCCAGGAAGTATAACTTCCGTCGTCCCAAGGCCTACCTATTGTTCAAGTTGTGTCATTCTGTCAACGTTGATAGCACACGCAGAGAGAGGGAACGAAATTGTAGTTTTTTCTAGATGTCCACAGGCGTAGGGTATTTTTTTTAAAATACGATATGACAGTCGCTTTTTTCGATACCGAAAAACTAAATACAATAAGTATATATATATATATTTACAATATTAATATTTATTTAACAATATCTACACTGAATATGCCTCGAACAAAAACATTTTATAGAAGACATTTTTCCAGCCGTAAGTTCAAAATTTTCGTCCCCCTCTTCCCCCAAATATCGCATTACGTACATACATACATGTGGAATAACAGAAATGTATGCATGTTTTTTCGCCCGCGTGGCGTTACAAGAGCCCCCTGTAAGTAAGGCTAATCGGGGCTGGACCTACAGTTTCAAGAACCACTTGTGCGAGTATCGAACCCTTGAATACAAGGCTACCAATGCGCCATAAGGGAGGAGGCTCGGTAAGATTGTGTGGGGTAGAGAGGAGGAAGCATTAACACCGCTATTGCCAGTTGGCGTCTTCTTTATCTTACTGCATAGTTATCATCTTATAGAAGGCTACGCAGTCAACTTGTAACTTGTAGGTAAGCCTCGCCTGTGAAATATCATATGTTTAAACAACAAAAACAAGAGGTTTGTGAAGCAACTACTCAGTGTTACCAACTCCTATTGGTAGGTTAGCTTCGCCTGTAAAATATCACCATGGTGAAATTTTATTGGGGTGGGTTTGCAACACTGAACCCCACTTCAAGTTTCTCAACCGGGTTGATTGTACTACTTAAGTAAGTACAAAAAACGTGGATTGTCACATAGTGAGTGAAATCTTAAATAGGCATGTAATACATATATGAAGAAATAGTCGCAATACGTAGCATTCAATACGTAGGGTAGACACATCTCATTGTTTCTGCATGTAAAAACCTGGGTACACCAAAATGTAATATGTTTTGCTAAATGTATAGCCACTTCACTTATGACCAAACGAAAAGAAAATATTGGTATGCACTGTTTATATCAAATCTTCACTTCGTTGCAAGCCAAATGAGCTTCTTCAAATATATAAATTTTCAATGGCTATCGTACTAATTCCTATGTATGAGTATGCAATGTTTGATACCCATAATTATTGACACTGAATAAATGTCGCAAGCAAAAAAACCTAAATAAAATGTTTGATTTCCTTGCCTATGTTGTTATGTACACTGCAGTGTATATATAGCTTTGTATTTATATAGCCTTGTAAATACTGGTGTGTAACTGGACACAAAAAATCTTGCAAATATCCACCAACTGTCTGCTCTGATTGTAAACATCAGAATATGTCCGGTGTCAAAATGTGTTGCTTACTATGTTCCATGTTGGTGAAACAAAATTGACAAAAGAAACATTTGCATAAAACATTGGCACTAAAGCATATTTCTTGAAATGTTCGAAAGTGTTGTAATTATGCTTGTTATTGCTTGCATGTACGGTTGGTTATCCATTGTGAAAATTTCTTCTTAAAAAAAATTACACACTAATTGTTGCTAGCGCTGGTTAATTGACACAACTGGCGCTTGTCGCCTCCTTGTAGTATGATGTAAACTATAATGCATGTAAAAGCTGGCTAGCATGCATGGTACGGAACTGAACATGTGTAGAAGTTCTATGGAAAAGTATTGTTTTCCAAAATGCACGGTAAATATACACATAAATACACATGATATGAGCTTGCATGTGTATGTGTGGGAAAACACTGTAGCACAATTTGAACAACAAATCTGTAATTATTGTTGTGACCGAAATTGCTGCTTGTAGAATATATGTTCTCTCGACTTCTCTTCTTCTTTGTATTGCTTGTCGTCTTGACTTAATTTGGGGCAATGTAAAACATGTTATAAATTACCCATAAAACTTGAGAAATGGGGAAAAGATGACCCAACTGAAAACAGTGTGGAGGGAAATTTTAATCTGGTTTCGTCACTTGGTGTCGTTGATAGTCTGTAACACTAAACTGGAAAATTAATGGTTGAATACAGCCTTCCTGGTAAAAATGTAGTATTGTTGTAGTATGACTTAAAATGTCTGCATGCCTCATTGTAGTATGGTAATGAGTCTTTCTGCAAGGTAGCTTCTGGGGAGGTCCTTCATAAAAAATGCCTATGATTGGTGTAGGCATTGATCGTCCACGTCGTTTGTATACACAGGTTAGGTTAAATAAGGGAAAAATTATAATAAGAAAAGGAAACTGCCTGGGATAGGTATATATAATTCACGGTTATGCACACAAGACCAAACTTATTCCATTGCCTTTTCTTAAAATTAAATTAAATTAAATTGCCTCATCAAAATAAAATAAGATTAAAATACATTGATTAAATATCTGCCATAACTCTTTGAAAATAAATAATAAAAATTTAAATAAAATATAAAACCGTAATTAAAATATTAATGTCCATGATTGATGTGTTGCCTTAACTTATTAATTATTACTGTGCTGCTCTGAATGAACCTGTCTTGCAAGTTGACGGTGCTTATAAAAATAATACCCTAATGCTGCTGTTAGGGATAAATTCCAAATAATAAATACTAATATAGACATGGGCAAAAGGTTTAAAACTAATTACTGAAATGGAATGCCCTTACTAATAGATTGATTAAGTTGCCTTAAGGCTAGTTCAAGCGGAGTCCATTGCGGAATAGTGAAATCATATACATTATTGGGAATATTAAGTGGTAATTCAACTTCCTTCATTTTTACCTGTTCAAAAGCTAAAATTCTTGTATGTAAAATTTGTTGATCCACAATAATCTGGGAAAAATCCTGATAGTTAGAAAATATAGATTTCCCTCGATAATCTGAATTGATCTGTGGGTGATCAAATTATTATTCAAATTCGGAATGACAAAAAATTGACCTGAGCCTGATATTAAAATACCATTACGTGTTCTCATAAACTGAAATAATTTGTTGTCAGTAATAGACTTCACTTCAAAAGTACAAAATGTAGAATTAATAAACAAAAGTAAGTGTTGCAAGCATGTTCTAAATTTTGTTTAAATGTAAAAAAAATATTGTTTTTGAACCCTTAAAAAAATATATATATAAAATTTGAGTTGCGCAATGCAAGCTATTAGTGTCCTAAAAGGTTGCTTTGGCAAGCCTTTAATGGCCTAATAAATGATAGGCCGGTGCAATTTGCCGTGGTTCATATTATGCAATGTAAAACACAAAAAATCAGTAAATGCTACTTCTGACTTTCGTTGAAACTCCAGGCGGTAACAAATATAGCATCAGGGAATTAAAAGAGTGAAATTCATATTTCAAACACAATAAGGATAATAAACTGTCCCAATTCCACATTTTCTTTAAACAAAAGAAATTTAGCCACTCAAAATTTCTCGAGTCCGCCGTATACTTCAAATCACTTGGTCTTATAGACAGACCCGCCGCGGAAAAGTATACTTGAATCATATAAGAATGATGTGTCAATCCCTTAGGTTTGTCCGAACAAAATAGATCGAGAATAATTATGCAATATATTAAAATATAAATACAAATTACTATTATTACCTACTGTACTAAAATTAACACAATGTTAATCTGTAAGAAGTAATGAATTTATTGCTGCAATGTCAACTAGGTGCAAATTGGGTAAATGAACCAAATTTCCTAATAATAAATATTAATAATAATAATAAATTCACAAATTATAACATTTGTGGTAGACCACACTGTTTGAATTTGAAAAGGCTAGCGTTGCCGTGGCGACTTTTGATGCACATGCCTGTGCTAATCACCGAGGCTTAGCCCGAGCCTGTTGCTGAAACTTTTGATTACTCTATGTGCATAAAGTGCTAAAATTGTCCTGATTTCTATCAAAATTTCGTTTCACTTTATCGTGATTCTAATCAAATGCAAGTCGATTTCCCCAAAATTTTACTTACTAGAAATATCTTTATCAAAACGGGAAAATTTTGCGAGAAAAGCAAAAAAAATCGGCTTGTTGTTCCTTTATAAAATTATTGCTCGTGATTAATCTTAAGTGCATAAATGCGACGTTTTATGTCTAAAGTTATTTATGTAGAACAAAATATCCCTAACATTGTTAATATGAAATTCTATCGTGAAAATCAAATTCTGATGGCTATATCATTAACTAAACTGGTCCAATGAAATTTTAATGAGCGAACGCCACTGGTTCAAAAAATATGCAGAGTCGAAAGGTTTTCGTTGTAATTCCATGTTAAGTGTTTCTGAGTTTCTAACGTGCTCTGGAAGGCGTCCACGCGGAGAAAAGAATTTGTAAATTCAGCTGCGATGTATTTCTGCTTAGCGTTGCATTCCGACGTATCTTGGAGGCTTCAAAACAAGGCAAGGGAATAGTGGCTGTGTTAGGGCGACTTCGGGAACAGCTCAAGTTCCGTCGGAATAGGGGACGAAAGAATCTCTACGGGCAACGATGTTTGGACGTTAACCTTTTAACGGACGGAGGAGGAAAATGAAGCTCTGGGATTCGCTGATTCGATGCGTGATGCGATAATGTTTACAAAACTTTAAATTCCTACGAACAAGGTTTAGTAAGAGCTTCGAGAATCTAAATGCATTCAACGACTTTTGAAATGAAGTCATAGGCGAGATGGAGAGAGAGAAAAAATCGTGGCGCTGCGAAAGCGTGTTTATTAAACTCGAACACTTCCGTGCAAAACTTGGGAAGGTGCTAGCAAAATAAAAACTAATAAACCTTGCATAAAGTACAATCAGTCATAAAAATTGATTATAACTTAAAATTTAAAACGTAATAAATATAATAAAAATTCTAGGCAAACGTATAATCATAAAAATATGATCAGTGAAAAATACAACAGGTTCGAAAACCTGAGAATTTGGTTTACTTTCTGCTTTTAGAGTGAAACTTGAAACTTTCTCGACTTTTGCTGTTGACTGATTCATAAATAAATCTTTAACTTTTACAATTGGCTGGACACAGGGTTAAATAGTCAATTCACTTTTAATTTTGCGGCTGTTTTGAACAAAACTTGGGCCTTTGGTTACGGCAAACCTCTGAACTCTATCTTTAACAGATACAATATTCATCGGCAAATCTAAAATGTTGTCTTTGGTGACTAAAATATTTCGGGATAAATCTTGAACTTCTTGTTGTACACTATGTTGAATAATAACAGATTGGGGCAGTAAAGGCGTCAGTGGCGGGTGACTCATTTTTAATGGTACAACTTCAACCATTGATGCAACATCGTCGCAAATCTGGTCAATGGACGGTGAATCATTACTAAGTTGACTTAACGCTAATTCGTTGGTACACTCATGGTCATAAGAAATAAATTTCTTGCGTTGACATTGACAGTAACAAATTATAAAAATTATAAAAATACCAATAATAAATGTTCTTAATAATAAAATTGTAATTATATTATTTATATTATAAGAATAATCAAAGGACTTTTTCAACAGATAAATAAAATTTGAAGCTTTTACGTATGGAAGAAATCCGTATAAAATAACTAAAATCGCAATGATTTTCATGTTGCTTAGGCAATCAAAACAAACAGTTCTTCAAAACTAACACGTACTTTAAGCCTGCCTAATTAAAATTAGTAGGTATTTTAACTCAACTTAATTATTTCTGATTCTAGGCTCAATTTATCCACTTAATTTATTTATTTGATATAATTTATTTATTCTCTAAATTTCGTAGCACTGTTTAACTTATCTTATTTTAAATTTTACTGGAAACTTATCTTATTAAATTTCAGGTGTTATCTTCGTTTTTAAACACTTAAAATCAATCGAACCGTACTGAGGTACAAGGTAATTGGAAAAATTGAGACTGATTTACTCCAGACTACCTGAAATAAAATAATAATTATTATATATGCGATTTTTAAGTGCATTAAAATGCTAACATCACTGAAAGGTGAAGAATCTTTAATTCTCCCAACTCATTCTAAAATATGCTTAGCATATTATTGTGGCAAAGGTTGAAATTAAAATCGTTGTGGTTTAATCATAATCATTCTGCGATGGCAGAATGGATTTCCAGGATTATCGATAGCAATCCAATATCCGAAGGAAACTACTTGTTATTGGGGCGCAAAAAATCTTGACGTCTACGTCTACATATTCATATAATATAAATATTCTCATAACTGGCGCTTAAAATAAACTTTGCTAATATAATTATATACCTTCTTCTGAAGAGTAACTATAAAATTCTAGTGATGTACTCGCTGAGCTAGTATTTTTAAATACTGCAAGAAAAATTTTGTGCCTAAAGCACATTATTAAATAATAAGTCTGCTTTTATTTAACCTTTAAAATTATTAGTGCCATTGTCATTATAAATTATTATTATGTCACGCGAGTGGATTTAAAATATTAGGCCTGTTTCACTTTAATAAATGCCGTAACGTGGAGCAAATATTGCAATATTTATATTTTAAGATTTAAAACAAACTACATTTTAGAGTTTTTAACGTTCGAAGCTACAACGTACTAAGGATAAATATTCAACTGTCAAACAAAACATTGTTTCGGACAGAGAAAAAAAAATATAAATTTATAATAACAAAAAATCTAATTAATCTGTGAGAAACGTCCACGCCGTGTGATGCTCTTCTAATTCTCTTCTAGTTATTCAAAATAAGTTGGCTGTGCCTAACTTTGCTTAAAGCATATAAGTATATGTATATATGTGTACGGACTCATTCTCGTCACTACTGCTTACCTGTGTACGGACATCTCTCGTCACGGCAGCCTATTTATACATCTATTACTTCTCAACTAAAACTTTTAATTAATCGTTTATATCCTAAATCACGTAACACCCATTTGTACAGCTTGCCGAGGAATATAATTAGCGTTTCGTTTCTTTTCATATTAACATGAATTAAAATTTTCAGGCGATGTATTCGTAAGTTAAGGTAACATAAGGCAAGTGACTATCTCGTATAAACTTGACTATCTCCTTAATCTAATCTCCCTTCATGAGGTGCTAGGAGACTTCATTCATTAAGAATATAAATGAGTGGTCCTCGGGTACTTATTCGTTCCCAAAAATATATATATATATATATATATATATATATATATATATATATATATATATAAAAATGTGATATCCTCGTTGCAATAATCTTAGCAGTTATAGTTCAAGCATTCTAAATCATTTACAAGTTACGGTCAGTTTTAAACCATTTTTTTTAGGAATCTCAATTATTAATAATAACAAAACAAAATATTGACTCATGCAACCATACTCTTTTCCATGACTCGTTAAAATGCTCCATAGTGCCACCGAGTCAGAGTCAATAAACTCAAATTTATTTACCTCATTCATGACTAACTTCAAAATCCACTTTTAATCCACGTTCTTAATTAATTAAAATGTTAAGGATAAAAAGTTGTTTACTGTAGCTTACTGCATCCTCATAACCAACGTTGTGATAATTTTCGTATCCAAAATCATGTAAAAAAAAACTAAAATCACTGTCAATGCAAGAAATCATCAAATCTAAAGGCCTTACTCTCCTACCTTATTTAAAATTCTGGGAATGGAAAAAATGTCCCTGATGGGAATTTGTCGTTGCCATGGTACCGGGTTCGGGAGTGAACCACAGCGATACCAGGAGCGAAGTGGTAGAGAATCGTCCACGGACGTCCCTGGGCCAGCCGCATTTTTGGCAAAATGTGGCTGCCTAAAACCCGACATCGAACCTTCCGCCACGCGGCATACTAGACGCTCCTGATACCAAGGCGCCAGCCCGACGCGGATAACCGCGATGAGCTAGGGCGCAGGTTTTTCCGCATTTTACATTTCGCTGATTACCGACCCAGACTTGAGGTCGATAAATTTCATGGCATTCATCCTCATGTTAGATTAACATCTATCATGGTAAATATAAATGCTTCCTTTAATGTTAAAAAAAACTTAATCCCTATGTATTTTCGACATCAATTGTGGCAAAGACATACTAAAAAAAACTAAACCAGTGAGTCAAATTTTGGGGTGGGTTTGAATTTAAAACTGATCAACAAACTCTTTTCATTTCTGAAAATAAATGAAAAGACCCGAGGCAACTCCTTCAGGTAACGAGCTATTTTCTCATCGCATTTCCAAAAAAATGCATCAGAAGCCCCAGCAAATCCACCACGTAACGAGCTTGGGGGTGGGGTTAATTTAAAACTGATTGTTGAAACCTCTACTAGATAACGTTCTATTTTCTCATCGCATTTCCGAGGAAATGGATGAGAAGCCCAAATTTCCACCACGTAACGAGCAATTTTTTCATCGCATTTCCGAAAAAATGCATGAAAAACCCCAGCAAATCCACCACGTAACGAACCGTAAAGTTCGTGGGATCTTACGAGTACCTAGAATGTTAACCAATTAATCAATGGGTGATGTAGGTTACTCATCATTCATCCTCTGATGAGAGCACTCGTCATTGGCATGACGAGTTAACGCTTGGCATTTGAAAGGTACAAAATCACACTAAGGAACTAAACTGCAGAAAAGACAATGGTCACTCGTTGGGTTTTGTGAACCGTTGAACCTGAATCATGGCTGGGTGTTAGGATAATTACCTGTCTATCTGAAGTATTAGGCTGAATAGAATATGCGAAGTCCTCTGTTAGCTTCTCCAATTTGTCGACCAAAGCGTCGTTCCACTTCTGACCTACTGCTCTGCTAACCACCTCTAACTTCTCAACTCAATCCAAAAGTCAGTCCCCTCTCAGCTTGTCTCACCTCTATATCACTAGGCCATCGAGCTCTTCCTCTATGCCGAATCGTGTTTTTAATTGCCACCATGCAAACTGCTGACTCTATAACCAGAAGGATTACCTATTTCCTGAATGCTTAGGAGGATTGCATGGCACAACACTGTGCATTGTAAACATGCATCAGAGGTTGAGACAACTGAGAAAAACAAGTGAATGCCCTGGTCAACGTGAAGCTTTCAGAGAGACTTAATAAAATAAACATATAATCTTCGGGATTGATACGATATAAGCAAGATTTAAGGCGACAATCACTTTTCTACGGGGAATTTATATCCCCTCAAATATTAGAAGGAATTTAAAGGGTCAGTCACTTTTCTAAGGAGATTTTATACCTACTCCCAATATAAGAAATTTTGAAGGTGCAACCACTTTTCTACGGTGAAATTATACCCCTCTCAATATAAGAAGAATATAAGGCCAGTCTCTTTTCTGCGAGGAATTTGTACCCCCCACTAATATAAGCTGTATTTAAGGGAATAGTCACTAATCTACGGGGAAATTGTTCCCCTTATGGGGGAAGTCACTTTTCTACAGGGAATTTTGTCCCTCCTTCTAATATAAGCAGTATTTAAGAGGGCAGTCACTTTTCTACAGTGAATTTGTACCATCTTCTAATATAAGCAGGATTTAGTAGGGCAGTCACATTTCTACGGGGAAATTGTATCCCCTCCTAATATAAGAAGGAATTAAATGGTCAGTCCATTTTCTACTGGTATTTTGTACCCCCCCTAATATAAGAAGTATTTTAGGGGCAGTCACTTTTCTACGGGGAATTTGCACACCCTCCTAATATATGAGGGGAATAGGGGCAGTCACTTTTCTACGGGGATATTGTAAGCCCTTCTACAATAATAAGAAAATAAAGGGCAGTTACTTTTCTGCGGGGAATTTTTAACTCCAACGTATTATAGGCAGGATTTACGAGGGCAGTCACATTTCTACGGGGAAATGTTACTCCCTCCTAATATAAAAATAAGAATGAATTAAACATTTAGTCGCTTTTCTACGGGAAATTTGTAAACCCTGCCAATATAAGAAGGATTTAAGGGGGCAGCCACTTTTTTACTAGGAATTTTCACCCCTTTTATATAAGCAGGATTTCGGGGAGTAGTCCCATTTCTGCGTGGAAATTATGCCACTTTTAATATAAGAAGGGAATAAATGGGCGGTCGCTTACCTACAGAGAATTTCTACCCCTTTTAATATAAGCCGGATTTATGAGTGGAGTTACAATTCTACTGAGAATTTATACCCTCTACTAATATAAGAAGGAATTAAGTGTTCAGTCAATTTTCTACGGGGAGTTTTGTTCCCCCTTCTAATACAAGCAGGATATAATGAGCAGTCACCTTTCTACGGAGAAATTGTACCCCCTTTGAATATATAAGAAGGATTTAGGAGGGCAGTCACATTTCTTTGGGGAAATTATATCATCCTAATAAAAGGAGGAATTAAATGGACTGTCACTTTTCTACGGTGAATTTGTACCCCCCTCTTTAATATAACCAGCATTAAATGTAGCAGTCACTTTTCTACTAGGATTTTATAACCTTTCCCAATGTAAGAAGGATTTAAGGGGACAGTCACTTTTCTGAGAGGTAGTTGTTCCTCCTCCTCATATAAGCAGGATTTAATGGCAGTCACTTTTCTATGGGAATATTATACCTCCTCCTAATATAAGAAGAAATAGAGGCAGTCTCTTTCGTACGGGGAATTTGTTTCCGCCTCCCAATATATTCAGGTTTTAAAGGGACATTCACGCTTATAGGGGGAATTTGTCCCCCCTTCCAATATAAGCAGATTTAGGGGCACTCATTTTTCTACGGGGAATTTGTACCAGTTTTTAATATAAGCAGATTTTAGGAGGTCAATCACATTTTTACGGCGAAATTGTACTCTCTCTTAATATAAAAAGGAATGAAATTGGCAGTCACTCTTCTACTGTGATTTTGAACCCCCTCCCAATGTAAGAAGGATTTAAGGGGCCGTCACTTTTCTACAGGGAATTTATACCCCCTTCTAATATAAGCAGAATTTAGGAGGGCAGTCATTGTCTACAGGAATTTTGTACCCCTCTCAATGTAAGAAGGATTTAATGTGCCAGTCAATTTTCTAAGTAGAATTTTTAGCCCCTCCTAATATAAGCAGAATTTATGGGGCAGTCACTTTTCAACTGGAAATTATACCGCTAATAAAGTAGTAACGCACCGGCGTTGACGAAGTTCACTTCGTATAAACCGGAAGTAGATAAGATAAGGAATGATGGCGGGCTTTTTGAGGAGACAGAATTGAAAAATGGTGACAATAATCGATACTCGGGGTTTTTTGGCTGATTACGAATCTGACAATATTTTTACCAAAAACAAAATGGCGGATCCAATATGGCGGCCAAAAATTCACAAATGTTGATAAATATTAACGAAAATCGTTACCCGGAGGTTTTCGGGACCGCTGATTACGAATCTGACAATATTTTCCCCAAAAACAAAATGGCGGATCCAATATGGCGGCCAAAAATTCACAAAGGTTGATAAATATTAATGAAAATCGTTACCCGGGGGTTTTCGGGACTGCTGATTACGGATCTGACAATATTTTTCCAAAAACAAAATGGCGGATCCAATATGGCGGCCAAAAATTCACAAATGTTGATAAATATTAACGAAAATCGTTACCCGGGAGTTTTCGGGACCGCTGATTACGAACCTGACAATATATTTTCCAAAAACAAAATGGCGGATCCAATATGGCGGCCAAAAATTCACAAATGTTGATAAATATTAACGAAAATCGGAGGTTTTCGGGACTGCTGATTACGGATCTGACAATATTTTTTCCAAAAACAAAATGGCGGATCCAATATGGCGGCCAAAAATTCACAAATGTTGATAAATATTAACGAAAATCGTTACCCGGGGGTTTTCGGGACCGCTGATTACGAATCTGACAATATTTTTTCCAAAAACAAAATGGCGGATCCAATATGGCGGCCAAAAATTCACAAATGTTGATAAATATTAACGAAAATCGGGGGTATTCGGGACTGCTGATTACGGATCTGACAATATTTTTCCCAAAATAGCGGATCCAATATGGCGGCCAAAAATTCACAAATGTTGATATATATTAACGAAAATCGGGGGTTTTCGGGACCGCTTATTACGAATCTGACAATATTTTTCCCAAAAACAAAAAGGCGGATCCAATATGGTGGCCAAAAATTTACAAATGTTGATAAATATTAACGAAAATCGGGGGTTTTCGGGACTGCTGATTACGGATCTGACAATATTTTCCCCAAAATTTAAAAGTGTATAAATTTAAAAATAATTTTTTGGAGGGGTAAATATGTGTTGAGCGGATGTGTCTAATTGGGGCGTTCGTTATGATGTTAGTTCAGATAGATGGTGTTTGGTACCGGTGTTGATGAGATAGGTGGCTATTTTTGGGGGGCGTTTCCCGTTTGAGACCGTTGATGAGTCTGAGATTCCTGGAAATGGGTGTAACGGTTTTCTGTCTGAATAGAACATGTCCGAACATGTTTTGGGCGTAGGTTTGGACGAATTTGCAATTTCTGGGTGGTGTAACGGTTCTGTGTGAACATGCCCGAACATGTTTTGGGCGTAGCCTTGTAGTTTTAAGTTTGTTTAACGGAAATGGTGACGTAGGAGTGAAAAGGGTATAAATAGAAAGGATAGAGGATAATAGTATCATGTGAGGATGGATGTAAGCGGTACACGTTTGTCTGATAATGGTGTGAATTTCTACGAGATCAGCTACGAAGAGTTCTGGGAACTTGTTCGGTCTTGCGGCGATCTGGACAGCGATCGAACGGCGCTGGATCGGTTGCTGAGTTATTTCCCGTTTATGTATGTAGCGATACCTGAATCACCCTGGTGTGGATGTCACGTGGTCAACGGCTCAGGAAAAAGACTTCACCGTCGCTGCGAGACTTTGAAGGAGATAGAAGAGAGGAAAAGAAGAGGTGACGAGAGAACAGGATTTCCGAGTCACGCTTGTATCTGCGAACTACGTCGCAGGAAGGAAGAGTTGGGCGAAGCTTTGAAGAAGAGAGTGAAAGAGTGGCTTTCTTTGTTGGCAGACAGAAATTCCGTGTGGTGTTCTGGTTGTGATCGTCCATTGTTACTTAACTTAGAAGGTCATCCTTGTTTCCCTGTGGTTCCTCCCGAATGTTTCGATTTTCGCAGACGGATGTTCCCCGACGATCCTGAGGATATTCTGGCTGAACCTTTATCGCCGATAACGAGGACCCCGTCACCTACAGTATCTGATTTTGAGAATATTCTGGCTGAACCTTCATACCCGATGCCAAGGATCCTGTCACCTACAGAACCTGATTTAATTCGTTTTTACCTCGTATGAAAGTGTTTACTCACCACGATTGCTGGACTCGCACCGAGCCGTATGTTATCGATTACGTATAATTGAATTCGAGATACAGAACATACAGAAAGTGGCCTATAGGATTATGCCAGACTCCGGAAGAATTAGTGACTGCAGGATTTTACTATTCAGGCTTTAGCGACAGGGTATTATGTTTTCATTGTTCGTACGGACTTTGCGATTGGACACCAAAAGATTGTCCTATTCTAGGACATTACATGTTGATACCCCAGTGTCCTTTCATACAGAGTGTTGCGGCGTTACATCGTAACTCCAAGAGCTGCAAGTATTGTGACAGTATAGATACTGTTGAGAAAACATCAGATAAACCTAGTGTGGATTCCGTGACAGTGTGCAAAATATGTTTTGAGAATCCATGCAGTGTCGTAAATCTTCCGTGTCGACATTTTGTTTCCTGTGGATTCTGTGTTTCCCAATTGGACAAGTGTGCCGTATGCCGGGGCAGCATTGAAGATACCTTAACTGTTTTTACCTGTTGAACAAAATGGAAGCTTGTTTTTTGGACGTTCAAGGTCTTTGCGGAGCAGGAGGAGAATTTGTGTGGAAAGAAGTGGGGATTTTAAAATTTCCTCTCGAGAGCGCATTTGACTGTTTAGTGAAATCTCCATATGGTTTTCACTTGTTGAGTGAAAAGTATCGCCGGGTGAATTACTGGCTCTGTACCAACAAACACGGTCTGAACTGGGGAGATGGGTGGCTACCGTATGAGAAATTAGGAGACGTTTTATATTTTATGCTTGTGAATCAGGAAGTGTACGTGAAAGGTATGGAGAAAATAAAATGGTTGGAAAAATTACTTGGAGAAAAACGTATGGGTATAATATCTGTGCGCAACATCGAAGAACTTGAATGTCCAAAATTGGATAGTGTGAAAAAGACTGCAAGAAAATGCAGAGAACATAGTAAATGTGAGAACGTGAAAAAAAATTGTGCAGTTGAAAATGTCTGGCAGATGTACAGTTTCTATTGTAATAAGTACGAGAAAAAAAAGATTTTTTGAACATTTACAAATGTTTTATTTATAATTGTAGATATAGATTAACAATATAACTCGATCACAATGTGAAATATATTTACATATGGACATCGATAATGGTAATTTTACACAATACATAAAAGTAACAATGGCTTATTTACAATATGAAATACAATGGATAGTTTAAAACAGCAAATATATAACAGATTTTATTTACAATACCAATGTGTGTCCAAGATTGTTCTCAAGATATATTTCAATCATCAGTTCGTTGTACCAAAGTACATAAAAATAGTTCAATACATCGGGTACTTCTTTTTTTTCTGAAACCATATTCTTTTTTATACAATATACAAAAGCCTCCATTTCGGGTTGTAATTTATGATAACGTTCGTTCATTAATTTTTGCAGAGGTCTGAAAAGATTACACAAAAATAAATGTAGTTCAGAGGGTGTGAAAATAAAAGCATCCGGTGAATGATGTTGATACATCGAGATGCAACGTTTCCCGAAAAAATTTACACCGCTAACGGTGATATTTCCAGTAACCAAATAATTGAATCGTCGACCAGTGTCGACGTAATTTAGTAAGTCAGATTTTAAAGCACACAGTTCTCTAATCTGTTTAGAATCGATGCGTACGGGTGATCTCCCCTGTTGCGAAAACTCCCACACTAGATTGAAAGGGGATTCCTTTTCGAATCCTATGGCTACGTACTTGTTTTTTTTCCTTGTTCAGAAAATATGTGTTTGCAAGATAGAGATCTAAACATGCATCTACGTCATGTAGTTTAGGACACTCGATTTTGTCTGTGGAAAAACCAATTTCCCTACGTCTCTTTATGAAATCACAGTCCGTAGTCACATCCATTCCTTCGTCAGCCGCTTCGTTCTTGATAGTAACGGTTTCTAATTTAATGGGTTGCACACGTTTTCGAGGTTTACGTTTGGAAACATCATCCTGATGGGTCATGGGTGTCACACGTTTGTCGTGTTTCTCCATTATAGAAACAGCAGGAGGTTCCATGATGTGATCACTAGAACTGTCTCGATGGCACTGAGAGAAATATACGCAGCACACATTTTAAATAATTTTTTCATGACACGAGCCCGGATCGTGTGGATAGAACAACACGTTTGATCCCCTCTGGGACACTTGGAATGGGGTAAACATTTGAAGATCTGACGAAAACGGTGCAGGATATATCCATCTTTACTGATACCTGGTGGAAATGTCTGGATGAAATCCTTGGTTGTAACGTGACGTGCTTTGTAATAAGCATACACGCAACAGTAATGACCGCATGTTGTGGTCAATATCCCCTGTAAGGGAATGTTGTTGTAAGTCCAGACCGAGGAATGACTGTTCAGGAAAGTTACGAATTCTTGATATAAAGGATGAAATCCGTATGAATCGTAATACTCGGCCACTATGTTTTTGTCGAATTAGAAGGCCACCCAGTGTGTACCCCGGGAGTCGGACTTGTCCGTGTTTGCGATGATCAAGGCCGGCTTAGGAAACGACCAAGGTAAAAGATCTCTCGGGTAAACACCGTAGAAAATGTTTCTGGTGGAACAGTTACGAGATAGAATCTGTCTGATCTGCGATGTGTTCATGCTGCTTATGTTTTTTCAATAATGTATAATAATGTGTCTGTCTTTGGTAATTTCTATGCTTCCAGAGCTGCTGTCAAGTAGTTCGGGAAACAATTGTATGTTCACAGGTTTTGAAGTTGTCACTTTCGAAGAAACACTACTATGCTTAATAGTACGATTTATCACTTTGGTGGGTTTTTCCATCACAAGCAGTGTAATGTTTACATAAGAGCTATTTCGGTAACACTGTGAGTCAGAAACACAGGCACACATATTTATGGAAAATTCGGTCTCACTGATGGAGGATGACACTTCTATCTTTAGGTATATCTACTGCAGATTCAAATTCAGCATACAAAAGGCATGTTATATTTTCCGACAGCTGAGGAGAAAACTGCATCTCGGCTCCGATGACGCATTGTTCCTGGAGACTGGTGTGCGTGTCGTTTCCTGAAGAGTCTGGCGTTATGTCGTAAATCAGAAAAAAGAATCCGTTCTCGAACATTTTCCGTGTGATCTGGTGTCCGTAATTTGAGTGGTGAATGCCTGTACCGGAAAATAGAGTTTGATAGGCACGTGTTATCAATCCGCTGTTTCCTCCTGTGGTGAATCGTAAAGGTTTGGAAGGTACGAGTTCTCCATTTTTCACAAGATGGAAAGAAGATAGGTTAAAACTTCTAAAGTCGAACGCATTTTTTTACTGTCTCCGAGAAAGCTGGCGGTGGATACCATAGCAAAAAGAACAACATTCGGAAAAGGACCTTGAAAAGCATTATCGATCGAAATCTGCTGCGTTCCGGCGACGTAAGAATAAGCTTTGATGACGCTTCTGGTAAACGGATAATGGGCAGGAGCGTAAGTGAGTGCTCTCTCTATGGCCAAACTGGTTGTAGGAGTAGGAATGATGTGATTTATTTCGAGAACAGCCTTTAAAATTTTTATTCTGACTGTAGGTGATGTCTGGTCTCCCCAGATGTAAAAAAGCGTCACGTGATCTAGCTAGATCTATGCGTACTTCAACACCGTTCAGCAGGTATTTAGACTGGTGGAAGAAATCTATGTGAAGTTTTCCCATAAGGTCGACCACGGCTGTCACTTCCGTAGGATTTCCGGTCGTCGGAACATACTGGAAATTTTTTTTTCTTGTGGTGAAACCTGGGTTGTCGGCAGTAATTTCATGTTGATGTTCAGGTTTGTCCAAATACCATAGGGCATTCGTGAGATGCTTGTTTGCGGCATCGCTTCCGTAATTGATAGCTGCTTCGAAGATCGCTTTATATGCGTAATTGTTATCGGCGGTTGTTACAGCAATGCCGTTGAGAGTCACTGTACATTGGGAAAAGAGTGAATGGAGAAGATAATTCACGACCCCGCAGTTTTTTGTGAGGGCATTTTCGGTTTCGGAAGCACTCATGGGACTTCCATCCTGTTTAACCATTTGCGTTTGCAGACGAAGATAGGCAGATGAAAGATCGAGGAAATCAGTTCCTGCCCCCGGTATGACAAACTGAATTATATTCTGATTATCGATGGAAGCGATAGGTTTGTAGGTAGCTGTGTACGTTTTCTCCACATTTTGCTGAATAGTTTTTTTTCCGGAAGAGGTCCAACTGCGAGATCATGCACATGTTATCCTCCATCATTATCCAAAAATATCTTTCCCTGAGACCTTCTGTTTGATTTTTCTTTTACGTGTTCTCCTAGATTTTGCGGATGTTTTCCTTCGTTTTTTGGATGCTCGTTTTTTACGGATCGTAGATGTTCTAATACGGGTGGCTGAACGTTTTAACATCAACTGAGCAATTCTTGTTGCAGGTTTTCTTCTTATACCGGAACCTATCGGAGAGTCGATTTTCCGTTGTGCTTTACTTTGAAGATTTTGACCTGCTTCACGTACCCGTTGACGAACAATAGTTTTCGGAGTTTGTTGGGTTGTTGCAATGTCGGTGATAATGTTAGCTCCTGTTTTTAAAGCTTCTCTTCCGATCGTCTTTGCAC
The DNA here is from genome assembly GCF_977018435.1 of Lepisma saccharinum. Taxonomy (NCBI): domain Eukaryota; kingdom Metazoa; phylum Arthropoda; class Insecta; order Zygentoma; family Lepismatidae; genus Lepisma; species Lepisma saccharinum. The sequence goes on from NW_028142940.1 coordinate 419,824, forward strand.
CGCTCCAGAGTAGAGGTTTCACCATTCTGAATAGTCCTGCGAAAAGTGACCCCAATCCTGTCCCTTTTTGATTTCTAGTTGAACGGTAGATGGGCCCAATTCCTCCACGGATTTGGTTACTATAATATTCGGTCTGCGAATTCATGGTGATTCATTCGCTTTTCGACAAAGACTGAGAGAAATAGCTGTCTACTGTTTTTTAAAAGGACTTTGCTTTTCTACGAAAATGTAAAACGGCGATTGTGGGTACGGACCCAGTTCTCAAAGGTAAGAAATTTCCTTTTCTATCGTACAAAGCAATTTATATTGTTTCGAAAGAGGCTTTATCCAGAGGAACGTAATGAATCGGGTCGAATGTTTGATAGGCTACGGGTACTGTGCAAGAAGTATTTGTGTCCGAACACTGTTTTCGGGTAAGACGCAAGAGACGTACCATTTCTCCCCCGACCAATTGTTGTTTCACCACATCAGAGTAAATAAATATATATGGGTTTTTATCCACAACACTATTGTACATTGCGTGCGTAGAATAAATAGATTTCAATATGTCATATCGAAATTTAGCATAGTCATCAGTTTCGTCTATGGGTGTAACGGTATTTGTTGGAGCAACGTCAGGTTCAGGCTTCGGAACCCCTATCACGGATAGATGTTTGTACACGGCCTGTTTGAAGAAAAACCTGAGATGAGTAGGAACAGCTACATTAGCAGGGTCTGTTTTCAGGAAATAAATCAGATCCTCTATCGTATATGTTGTTGCAGGAAAATAAAATGGTTGTTCGTTAATATAGAGTGTGTTATCCGTACAGGTAGTAGATCCAAATGTTCCCCATTGCGGTTCCGTCAAAAAATGCCAGAATTTCTAGAGAACGGATCTCCTTATTTCCAGGTCGTCGGGGAGAGATTCGATGATGGTAGAGACTAGGTCCTCAGCAATTGCATATGTCCGAACAGGAAGAGTTAACATTCCAGAATCAGTTTCCAAAACATCGTCGTATAGAGTTGAATAATGTAGTTCTGCCAATCCGACTTCCCACAATTCTGGACACAGATCGATCCGTTTAGCAAGTTTTACGGTGAAATGGGTGAGTGTGTTGTCTGGAAAATATTCCTCCGATGCAGATGATAGGAGGTAAACGTGGAAATTATCGTCCATTCTCGCCGAACACAGAGGACTCACTGGATCGCAGTACCGTTATATTTTGATATAAATATGTTTTGGAAATTATTTTCCAGATAACTGTTTTACGGAAGATGCCTTGATCCATGAATCGAAACTAGGCGGATATCCGAGCCAACGAACCAGGTATTCCAATTTTTTTCTTTTCCCCGGGTGTTCAAAATTTTATTAATTTTATACTCTTCGTCAGGATCCGAATAAACTTTCTGCAGTTCATGTTTGTAAAATGTACCTTTTCAGGTTCTTTATTTAAGTCGTCTAATATTGATACAGGTACAGGTGTTCGCTGAACAAGGGAATGGATTTTGAAAAGTTCTCGTGACCATGTTTGTTCGTATCCTTTCTCAAAATGTCCTTTGACGACAGAAATTCGTACAATATCACCTACATTAAGATCTGAAGACGGTTGTGAAACATGTTTGTCAGGTTTGTTAAGACGTTTCCACACAATGTAAACGTTTGTTTCGTTGACATCTCGAGGGGCCATTCCTATGGAACTGTGGATTGCTGTATTGTAACGTTCGAGAAGTTGCGGTAAAATATCTACATAACGTCTTGTCTGTTTTGAAGTGAAATATTTCCACATCCGTTCTTTTAATGTTCTGTTGAAACGTTCCACTACACTCGCTTTCACAGGATAATTTGTTGCTGTCGAGAACTGTACATGTTCATTTTTTAAAAATTTTTGGAATGTAGAATTTGTAAATTCCGTTCCTTGGTCGGTCTGTAGTGTAACAAGTTTCCGTCTGTTTTCTTCGAAAATAGTTTTGAAAGCTTCGGTTACCTAATTGCTTGTTTTATTTTTTAGCGGTAATGCAAAGGCATATTTTGAAAATAAGTCGATCACTATCAGAAGATATTTGTATCCGTCGTTATGTTTTTGTATCGATGTCATGTCGTTGAGATCAGCTTTCCAAAGCATGTCTATGTTCCATACATTGTAATGATTTCGAGGAAACCTTTTTCTCGCAGGTTTGTGGAGAGTGTAGGTTTCCTGATGCATCAACCATTTTTTCACCGTATGGCGGGATATATTTTTATCCCGTACCGCTTTCTACAGACGATCTACAGATGAGAATGAAGCATGGTGTCGGGGATCGTAATATATTTTGGTGAGAATTTTATTGTGTTTCAACTTAGAGACTCCCATGACCGATCTCTCTGTCTACGGCTTTTTCTCAGAGGAACCAGTTTGTAAGCGTCAGGTGTTCTCAGAAAAGGTGTAGTTTTCCTGGAAACACGGACGGTCACTTTCTTCTTCTTCTTCTTCTGTCGATGAGACGGTCCAGGGCTTTCCGTTGGCGACGATGAGAAGTTCAATGTTTTCGGATCCGGAAGTGTTTTTTCCTGACGTTCGTCTATCAAATGTTGTGCCGTGGATTGGTACTCATCGATGATATTCTGTAACTGATGACGTGTATTACGGGGTAATGTCTCTGACAGATTCTGAGGAAAATACGTCGATTCTGTTGAAATAGTAGAAGAACCGTCGTTATCTTTAACAACAGGAATCTGTAATGGTTCTTTGGATTTTCGACTCAGCCATAAATACTCGTCCAGTTCCTTTCTGTAAAGACGCCATTTTTGATCGTCTGATATATTTTTCATTTTTAGAATATCATTCATCTTCTTATCTAGAACGGATAATTTTTGAGTCACAGACAATTCGGAACCACGAATACGTGCTAACTGTTCCGGTGAAAGGACGATCATTTTTTTGTAAGAAGATGTCATTTCTCAATGAGGAATGAGAGTACCGAGAAGACCTCATAACAAGGAGCCTAGAAGTAAAGGTAGAAATCGTCCTTTCTGAACTAGAATGTTTCTCCGTTTATCGATATTCACTTTAGGTTTTACAAGATTACGTAAAACTCTCTTGTAAGGTGCCAGACGGCGTTTTGCAGACGGTTTAAGTTTTACGTTACCTTTTAAAACATTGAGACAGCATTCACTGATGAAACGAATTGTCTTTTTAGGTGCGGTCTTCAATAACGATTTACGAACTTTCGATGGAGAATTTTTCAGCACGTGTAAAAAGGGTGAATGTTTCTTGAAGGAAATATTATGTTTAGAATGTGAACTGGTACGTCTCTTCCTCGTTTTCTTCATCTCGATGTTTCAAGGATTCCTGAGGAAGATATGCTTTCGAGTAATTCTCGTTAAAAATATCTGTCTGATAACGTAGAGGATCCGGTGTTGACTGGGAGAGATCAATATACAAATAACTGAAAAGTTCTTTTGTTGCATCTATATATACTTTTTCGAGTTCCTTCATACGATGTGGGTGGAGTTGCCGTGCAAAAACAGTAAATGGGTTCATATCACGTGGATTTTTAAAAATAACAAAATGTTTCATTTTCAGAGAAATATTCCTGCAATTTTTACACTGATGAAAAAGATTTTGCGTTATGAAGACCACCGAGATATTTTTGTGGTGACTACCCTTTGTGAAAAGATCAGCAACTTTTTCTCCTTGAGCAACCATCATAAGATCATCCAGAATTATAAGAGTCGGAGTTTTACCATTCCACGATTCCCAATTAACAATACCCTTATGAAAATCTACGTCATACATTTTTTCGGAATACTATTTTCCTGATCGTAACACCATACTATTTTTTTAGTAGCCCCTTCAACAAGATGAACAATAGAAACGACAAGGTTTGTTACGAAGGTGGTTTTACCACTTCCTGATGCTCCACAGACCATCATTGTAAAAGGATGAACGAGTTTCGGAAACATTATGTTACACAAAAGTAGTGATATTTACGGTAGGGACAGCGCCGGAAAGGAAGAGCTCCCCTTAAGCAGCTTTGGCCATACTTAAAACTTGCTCAACATGAGCATATGAGCTTTTTGCTCTAGTGTAGTACCCCGACTAATCCAAGATTTTTGTAAAAATGCCCTCGGGAATTTTTCAGAAAAGAAGAGCTCTTCTCAAGCAGATTTGACTATACTTAAAACTTGCTCAACATGTCCATATGAGTTTTTTGTTCAAGTGTAGCACCCTGCCTAACCCAAGAGTTTTGTTTCGGAAAGTATCAACCCCCCTCAAGCAGATTTGCCCATATTTACAAAAATTGCATCAGCCAGATTTTTGTCTATAAACTTGTATCCATACCCACCTATACATATTTACTTCAGGTTTAAGTTCAATTGGATACCAGGTTCAATTTTTTTATCCATATGCAGAGCCCCTCTAGTCTAGCCATAACCTTGTTATGTATTGATTTTTGCTTCCCGAGTTATACGTAAACAACTCCCCGGCATACAATGGGAAAGGAGCGAACAAACATGCTTCCATGTTTTTATAATCTTTTGATCAGTCCCATGTTTCGGCCAGCAATAAATTATTGCATGCCCGGGAGTTGTATGCCAGCAGATATAATCTATATTGTGTCTTTTCAGAGAGAAATAACATATTATTCATCATCATTAGTAAATGCCTGGGAGATTATATCTGTTGACATTACCTACACTGTGCCTTTTCCGAGGGAAATTACATGTCATTTGTCATGGAATTCAAAGAGAAATTCTTATCTACACTATGCTCTTTTCAGGAACCATCTATCATATTGAGGAAATTCCTAGGTGGCTTCTTGGATATTGTCATGCAAACTGGTTTGGTCTTGTTGCAATAATATAAGCTCAAGTCTGTAACTTACAGAATAATTACTGCAATATTTCTGTATTTAAGCTTTTGGCTGTGTTATTTGGGTAGGTAATATATATAAAAGCTTTTCTGCCACGAGCAGAGGTACTATAAAATGGGTAAGTAATATATTTCCTGACGGCAAAGTGTTGTTTTATAATCAAGAGGCTTCTGTGTTTGAATCGGATTTCTAGAATTGCTCTGTGACCCTCTCATTTCTTACATCATAAACATATGATTTTTCACCTATGAGAATAATACTACATATGGTGTCATCAGGTAATGCCTCATGGAATTCACAGATAATTTTAATGTTTGTCCTGTCATTCACCACAACTTGTTTCCTTTTTGAAGTGTTGATGACAAACATGGGTCTCTGTGTTTTGAATTCATCTGGAGTGTAATACATGTCAGTATTGCCAGTAGTGACACGTTTGAAAGCCGAAAATGCCTCATATAATTTGAGGAAATCATCCTTGGAAATGTCTAAATTGTAATTTTCTCTAGGAAATACCTCATTTCTGCCATTTTTAAGATATATGTTCTTGATGTTGCAGTTATCAAATTTGCTTGAATTTTTTTCCTGATTATTGTGTCTTCCAGTCTGAAACAATACTACTACAAAATCCGGCATGTCGTATTGTATACTGGAGAATGAATTTGTGGCATCAAACTCATAATAGGTACCAGATGCAGGCTTCTGTACAGATTGATATGTATAAAATTGCAGAGGAACCTGTGGATTTTTTAGGATATCAGCTTTGTATTTAAGAGCATAGCTGGCCTCATATTCAACAACAGGGATTCTTAGCTCCATAGTCTGAATAATGCATTTGCCTGCATCAGGTAGGGTATTAGGCAGAGCTTCTCCTGTAGAGTTTATTGCACTGTACCTCATCAAAGCATTATTATCATTGGCAGCTCTTCTAAATGTAATTCTTAACCCACCCTTCCACATAATTTCTTTGTAATCCGAGAAGAATCCTGGCAATAGGCGCATCGGGAACAGCACAGTGTGGTTCTTAGATAATATCTTATCACCAGCCTCAAATCCACCGATTTTGTAGTATGATGCCTCGGTTTTGGATAATTTTAGTGTGGCCAAAGCTGTGGAGGTAATGCCGGGATAATCTATTCTGTTTATAACAACACCATGCTTTCTGACCTCAATTTCAGAGAACAGATGTGGCACAAAATTATCTACTAATCTTATATTTGAATTTGCCGGATAATCTGTTCCATCGAGCTTTACAACATCAAATTTGATGTATAGATCTGCTCTGTGGGGGTGTATAAAGCCATCCCCTACATCAAGATCAACCTCAATCTCTGTGTTGGGTTGATTTAAATTTGCAAATGTCCTCCTGTTTGGGGGGAATGATTGTAGCTCATAACTCTCAATATTTTCCATTGTATGTATTTTTATTTAAATGTTAATCTCTATGATTTCAGTTGTTGTGGCTCCAGCAAAATCAACTAATTCTTCTTTTTCATTAGTGACAATCAATTCAATATAATCTATTCTATTATGGCACACAGGAAAATATAATGTTGGGGATGGATTGTAGATGATGGGCTCCATGAATTCGGAATTAGGTTTGAATGTTGCAATGATGCCAGTTTGTTTGTGAGTGCCTATGCCATTTGATTTGGTGATCATACCCTCCGCCACATTACAGTGAATATTCAGAGTCTCTATGGCTAAGAATTTAGGTATATTCATAGCAGTATGTTTGATGCCCGGTTCAAGTTTTGTGTTGTTCTCAAAGCCTAACAGCTCTCCTATAGTACCCAGATTCACTGTTTCTGTGGCAGATACAATTTCTACTCTGTGAGTGACAGAATTTTGACTTAACACTACACCTCTGGGTAATTGAGCATTTAGAGTGGACAGATTATATTGCCCTGGAGTGATGACAATTTTTTGATCCCCTACTGCAATTGTGTTGTTGTGGTGAGTAATATTAGGGATCAAGTACATGCCGTAAAATGCTCTGAGAGCTATTGTTTTGGGATACACTATGTCATCATGCAATTTGAGTTTCAATATTGAATTTTGGCTGGTGAGATGGAATACCCCCATGATGTTTCAGATACCACAAGGCTTTTTGAAAATTTTCAATTGTTGGTTTATTTATTTGAGACATATATCTGAGAACAGATAAACACAAATGTCCGCAATTAACATCTTTGAAATTTTGAACACGGGCATTATTGTAATAAAGATTAGCTGATTTTAGATATTTTATTAAATTTTCAGGAGGAACACCTCCAAATGAATCAAACACAAATGCCTCATTGTTTAAATATTTAAGATAACAAATCCAGTGAGTGCAATGATTTTTCTACTTATCCAAATTAACAATGCCACACTCTTTGTTGAGTGGTTGTTCCGGTAAAGAATCAGACATGTACACACCTCTAAAATTTTTGATGCCCAGTGGCTTGATTAAAGCTTCAATATCTTGGTTTGTAAGCGGCTCTTGTTTTTTTTAAACTTATTCATGGCTCTCTTAACACCTTTGCCTTGTTTCTCCATTGCCAGGTTATGGCGCTTCTGCTCATCTAATTCTGCCCTATTCTTATTGGCATCTATTACTGTTTTTGCTATGGCAGCTGATCCCCCAGCCAAGCTCCCCACAGCCCCGAGTGCTGCTAAGATGGCAGGGATAGTAAATATGAACCCCCCCACATGTGATTTTTTCCTGGATTGCTGTAATTTTTTTAATTGGGGTGTGCTAAGCAACAATTTCATACCATGTCCCTTGGCAAGACAAGAATTTTTTTTCTTCCGCTGCTTTTTGGTTAAAAGACTATCAATAGTTTTAAGAGATTTAAGACCTGCATAAGGTATTTGATACATAACACCCTTGGCCTTCATCCTAGGTTTATTATATACATATTCACAACCCCCACCCCAGTTTTTGTTTGGTATTCATAGCTATGGTGGTTCCCAATGCTGCTATTTTTTCACTCAAAGATGCATCTTTGCTTACAAATCTGCCAAATGCAGCCTCTTCAAATTTCTTGTCTGCAACATGTCTCTTGTCAAGATCAGAATGTGTGTTGTATGCTATGTCATGGTCTCTACAAGCAGCATCTAGGGGATTAACACCAGGGTCCCCTCTGTTTAATCTATGGTCCAATTTTGTGCCTGGACCACAATACTGATAGCCTGGAACGTGTAGTTCAAATGGCAGCTTGTTTATAATGTCATTAACCAGGCCCCGACCCTCAGAAATATTCCAAAATTTAGGTGGTAGAGTATTAATAATTTTTATAAGATATCCAATCCCCTTAGTGTCTTTCACTATAAAATTAGACAATTTTGTGCTTATCATGTCCATAATTCCAACCTTTTCATTGTAAAAATTGTGGTTCCCTGCATTTTCCTCCCCAGCTATCACCAATAACCTATCTACAAGTTTCCTGACATCATCAACCCACACAAATTCTTTAGGCAGGGTGTTGTATTGTTTGATTCCACTGCCTGTCTTGATCTGTGACCATATGGGCTTGATTAAATTATTGTATTTTGCCCCACTGCTAGACTTGACTCTTTTTTGTGTGGGATCATTGTTCTGGTATAGAGCATCTGATTTTATTAATATTTCTTTGTAATGTTCATAATCTTGATCTGTATAGCTGCCAGGCCTTTTCCTAGTCATCAATTCCCACAACCCAGGTGTTCCGGGGTACTTAACAAAAGCACCTTTTTCTCCAAGACGAGATTCTGAATAAACAATCAGATCATCCCCCATAAAAGTTACTCTGAAATTGCCAATTCTATGTATGATACTGCCATCAAGCTCTGTGTCAGCATATAAGCCAAAAACCTCATCTTTGTTGTCTTTAGGTGTGGTTAAATATTTTTGTGCAAGAAGACCCAATTCAATAGGATCCTGTGTAGCTTCAATTCTTCGAGGAGCAACAGGACTAGGTGTATGAATACTGGAAAGTGGGGTGATTGGATAATCTAATATGTTCCTTGCAGCTACAGGTACAAGCTCTGTGATCAAATTTTGATTTTGCTCTGTAACAGTTTTGATATTCTTACCTAAATTATTAATAGCATCAATTACAGGCTGTTCTGTTTGTTTGTGTTTTTCATAAATTCCCCGGTTCTCCGATTTCCATCCCTTAAATCTTTTTACAAGATAATCTCTTAACTTAAGATCATCAATGATTGGCCTTTTCATGGTTATTTATTTATATTTCAATGTCTAGAAAATTGTTGATTTTATTTCTGTATTTGCAACTATTGGGTGTTCTTGTCATATCAATTGTGACAAACCCATAACTGTCCTGGTTCCAGCACCTGCTGCAAAACTTGGAAAAATCATTGTAGCTCAAGTCCCCACCTACATATTCATCATGTATGTGTTTGAGGTTGGTATGGTCTTGATGAAACACACATATAAAATTGCTGTTGTCTCGGATCAGTTGCTTCGGTATTTTAGAAAAAGTCTGTGCCAGGTAGAAGCAATCAATGTTTTTGTGTCGGCCCTGTGTAAAGAAATTTCTAACCTTGTTTTGATTATCCAGTATAATGTCATCAAACACAACAACAGAGTTATCGAGACATTCATGGAGTGGCTTAATATCTGGTTCAAAAGTGGCTATATCCAATCCATCATATAGCTTCATCAGCTGCTGATATTTTAATTGTTCCAAGCTCTTAGAGAAAACATACAAGTGCCTGTTTTTCCAGTCTAACCAGTTGGGTGCCAATAAAAAATTATCAACCATTAGTGTAGTTTTACCACAAGCTGATGGCCCAACAATAAGACATCTAATATTATCAGGCAGTAAGTTACCATTTCTCTTATTCTGCTGTTCAGGTTCTGGCAGCCTTTTTATAACATCCCAGGTGCTCATATTATCACTTTGTCTGCATCGATCCAGCTGTTTTCCGGATGACCCAGCCATTTGACAAGTAACTTGTTGCCTTTTCTGCGGATGATTTTTTCTATGAGATATGTGTCAGGCTGCTTAGTTTTGCTGAGTTCTTGTTCATAGAATCTGCCTTTGAGAATTTCTCCTCGGTGATATTTTATTATATATGTGTTAAGAGTCCCGGGTTTAACTTGAACCACTGTAAATAATTCAGTGCTCCAGTTTCTTGTAAAGCCTCTTTTGAATAAGTGCTTATATTTGCTGATTCTTACTTGATCGCCCACCCTGTATTTGGCCTTTCTTGTTGTTGGCCGATATTTAGGATAATAAACAGTCCTGATCAATTTTTGCTCATCAGATGAAGTTACTTCAGAGGGTTTCATGTTGATTGTGGAATGGACCGAGTTGTTATATTTATGTAGAAGTTCTGGAAGAATATTAATCCATTTATAATTACCTTGAAGTGTAAATTGTTTATACATAAGATTTTTTAAGGTTCTGTTGAATCTCTCTACAATTGAGGCTTTGAGATCACTGTAACTCGAATAATGTTGTATTGACTGGCTTTTAATAAATTGTTGGAACACAGAATTATAAAATTCTTTGCCATTATCTGTTTGCAAATAGCGCGGTGATCTTCCACTCTGATTGATGATTGTCCTGAGGGCTTCTGTAACACATTTTCCAGTCTTGGATTTGAGTGGCACAGCCCAGGCAAATTTTGAAAATGTGTCTATTACAGTGAGTAGATACTTGTAGCCCTTGTTGATTTTGTCTAAGTTTTTCAACTGCCCACTTGCTATTTCAATCAAGTCGCTCTGCCATAAATCATCTATGCCGTTTGTGACTACTGGCAGTCTCTTATAATTATGTCTGGCTTGTCTGTGTAATTCATCAACAATAATTTGTCTAGACATAATATGAAAACAAGAATATTGCAACTATAGGGTGTTCAGCAGCTGATACTACAGGATTTTCTAAATATAATTTGTCCCCTATTTGTATTTTAAATTCCAAAGTGCCATCATCTTCAGTATAGGCTGTTTCTAATGTATTGGGATCTGTAAAATCCTCTAATTCTACACTGGTGATTTTTGGTTTGTTGTCAGCATTTGTTATTGATAAGGTAGGGTAGTGGTGTGCCTGTGGTTGAAGCCAATATTTGATCTTGATTGGTCTCAATGTGCCCCCAACAAAAAACTGGTAATAAAATTGTGCAGGAGACAGCATATATATTTTGCCACCTGGTGTAAATGGTGAATCATATTCTTTGTTGGGGATGCTGTACAATTCAAGAATTACTGTATGTTTTGGATTCTCGATTATGCCCGTTATTTCTTTTTCTGCTGTAAGCAATCTGCTTGTTACAGATTCAAGGTGCTCATTGATGGTCCTAACAACATCATCATGGCCTGGCTTGATCTTTATGTCCACAACAAGTTTCTTGTATTGTTGCACAATCTCTTGAAGCTGGGTGGCAAAAACAGACAGAGCATTTGCTTGATTGGATTCCATGGTCCCTAGCTGTTGCTTGATATTAGCTACAATTTGCTGTAAATTTTCAACAACTGCCAATTTTGAATTTTGAGCAGTAAGATCATGGACCTGTCTTCTGATATCCTCAAACAGGGCATGCAGTTCATTAATATGTTGATTGGTTGGTAGAGTGGCCACTTTCTGAGTGAGATGTTTGATCTCTGCTTGGATATTCTTGATATCTTCTGATTTCAATATGCGATTCACTGCCCTCTTAATATTTTTAAGTTCCTGTGATGTAGGAAGATTTGATACTGTATTTTGCAAAAATTCAAGTGCCAATTTCACATTATTTAATTCAGAAGCATCAGCCACACTTTGCATAGCATTTTGGAGCAGGGCTATATCTGCCTGAGAGGGTGTGGATTGTTGTAAAATTTCAAGCTTTGTTTGGATATCATCTATCAAGTGATGAAAATGAGATAGCTCAGATTCAGTGTTGAGGTTTTCAAGCTTTGTGATCTGTTGCTGGACACTGACAAGTGTGTCTACAATACCAGGCAGGCGAGATTCTAGTACATTTGCCAAATCATTTTGCACTGCTGCTATTGTACCTTCAAGATGGGTTATGGAACTTTGAATTTTTCCAAAATCTTCATATGTTTCAAGTTGCAGCTTAATATTTGCTACACTCCGAGTTATTGCATTCAAAGCATCAGAAGATGCAAGTTGTTCATAAAATTTTCAAGTGTCTCAATTTTTTCTTTAACCTCGGCTATGGCATTGTTCAGAGGGTCCAGATTAGGTATTTAGAGTGACTGAATCTGTTCTTTTAGAGTAGAAATCACTAGATCAAAATCTTCTTGTGATTTTATGCTTTTGACAATTGTTTGGAGCTGTGTCTGGACATTATTTATTTGCTCTTCCAATTGTTGTTTCAATTGCTCGGAGTTGGTAGCCTGGGTCTTAAATTTGGCTTGAAGAGCTGCTACAGCTTCTTCCAAACTTTGAAAATTATCCAATGTGGCCAAATCAGTATATTTCTGAAGCAATAATTTGAGTTCAGAATCAATTTTAAGAAGAGGGTCCATGCATTGTGATTGTAAATTTGTAATTTCTAGTTGAAGACTGGCATTGAGTGTGGTTTGTAAAGCTTGTAAATCACTTCTTAATTTCTTGACTCTGACATCAAGCATCAGAATCTCATCACTCTGATCTTCATGTCTTGTATGGCCAAATATATCATTAGGCATTTTTGTTTTAGTGGTTATTTATTATAGAGTATCTGATTCTTAATTCTATAAAAAAGGGTATAAACTTGTCATATGATCCAGGGACCTCAATATATAAGCAGTCACCAGCAGAAACAGTATATAGAGTGCCGGAAACCATGTTTGAGTGCTTCATTCTGTAAATATTTCTCCCTACTGAAATCTTGACATCACCCTCAGGGGTTGTAATAAATTGCAATTGCCCACCTACAGGTAATTGGTAATGATTTAAATTATTGTTAAATTTGTACAATATTTTGCCTGTTTCATCATCAACATCTGTAAGTATGCTGTTCAGATGAATAATTAACAAGCCACTCAGTTTAGACAGCATATCAGAAGAGGGTTGTGGTGTTGGCAGCTCCATAATAGCCTGTTTTTTGAACCCAAATAAGTTCATAGGCATGTTTATTTATTTCAAATCATGCTCTGTAATTGGGCATTGATTTGCCATTTTTCAAATCACAATGCCCCCAAGGTAAAGTATGTATGCCACATGACAAAATGCATCTCTTATCATCATGTGGGTCCAGGGCCACTTTTCTTACAATATTTGAAGTCAATAAGTGATCCATACTCTGAATTCTGGATTCTGATGTTTTGATTAAATTCTGGGATTTGAGGCAATTTTTATAATCTTCAAATACAAGATCTTTGTCAACAGTTACTTTGCCAATGCCCTTGGCCTTTTTGGCAGCAACACCACTACATGTTTTAAAACTATACACCTTGGCACTTAACCCAGCAAATTTCACAATAACATCACCAAGTGTCTCATCTTTTAACTTGCCAGGCACCTTTTTGTTGTGGTGGTGTTGAATTATTGTATGTTCACTGGTATCAAAATATTGAAACAATTCAGGCTGTGACATATCTTGATAAACATCTTCTGTTTTAATATCAAGAATAAAGCTATCCGTGTCCATGTACATCAATTTTATATTATCACCATAAAAAGGTTTCAGCACATCATAATACAATGTTAACATATGTAATTTGGCCAATTCCAATATCGCAGCCCCTACATAAATAGGTTTATCAAACTTAATCTTTGTTTTCTTCATGTTGAAAAGTGCCATGTGCTCATCATAAATTCTTCTATAATTGAAATTAGGCTTTGCAACCAATTTTTTGCTCAGGCTGGGGTCAGTAATTATTTTAACATCGGTATGTTTTCTGACATTTTCAATTGTTTTGCCATACACAGAATTAACCATCAATTTAAACAAGCTCTTATCAAATTGGCTTTTTGCAGATGTTCGAAGCTCCGTGTTTGTATCAATGTATGGTTTCAACCATCTTGAGTGCCTGAACCTCAAAACTTTTCCAATTTTGGTCACTTGAACACCATGTTTCATCAGGAACAGGAGGTTTTTGTTATATATCTGACATAACCCTGTTTCGGCTCCAGAGTCATCATGAGCTTCTTCTGTTTAGAGCCAGGTGAGCACTGAACCTCGGAAATTGGGGGCAGATCAGAAAATTTATTGTGCAAATCATCAGGAATTATCAGATCAGCCTCTAAGAAGAGGCCATAGTCACTGTCATCAAAATCCTGAAGATCTTCAATATTGAAATTTTCAACCCACTCAAGCCCTGCATATGGCAGTTTTTGCATCATGGCATGACCATAGAGGCTGTTGGCATCTACATACAGTATATAATTTGATGGCCGTGCTGGATCATAATCAGGCATATATTTGTTATTTGCTCTGGCATATCTCTGGGAACATTGCACCATCCCCCCTCTTATACATTTCTCCATAAACAGATACTTATCTTGATCGTGGATCAGATCCAAATGCATGTTAGTGTTCAAAAACATTGCGGCCCATGCTAGGCCCGGGGCACTGTAAAAATACATTGGATCCAGCTTATAATTTTGCATGGAAGATTTTCTGAATGCCTGCAATATATCAGCTAAGAGGGTGACATCAAGTTTCAAATATGCATTGTGATAATCACCAAATGTCTGGCAATTTAAATTGTTCCACATCAATTGGGCATGGTGATAATCTTCATCAGTGATTCCAGATCCTCTGATTCTGCTGTAAAACTCTTCTTGTGGTGGCAGGGAACACTCATCAAATTTAGAAAAATCTGTAACATAGTCATATGGATATACACCCTTCCGCCTAATTAATTTCAAATCCTGATTTGGAAACAATGCACGTGTGATTTTGAATTGATCATCAGATAATTGATTTACCAGTGTAGCCAGGCTAGAAGATAAGATTCTGTAAGAATCAAGAAATCTTATGTGAATAGGAACACCATTAACTTTAATTATCTTGCTAATAGATATATATTTTTCATCATTTTCAGCTAAAATGTTTAAATTCTGCTTGTCAAACCCCTCGTACCTGATCAAATGATGAAAATCATAATTGGATGCTCCATGGCAAAATATGGGGATAAATTTTGGTCTCTTGATCTGAATATTGCAGCTATTACACAGGGCCATTTTGAATTTACCATCTGTATGAGAATGGTGATGAACCTTGATATTTGTATCTGAAAATTCAGAATCACATACCGGGCATTTTTCTGCATTGTTGAAATCCTCAATCTGTTTCTCTGTTAAAGGCAACATAGGCTTTGATTTTAATAAGATGTTAGGTGCTATGTCACGGCACTCATTTTCTATTCTATGTGCAAATATTTTGATGGCATCTGGTCCCATGTATGAATATTCTTTAATAACAACACCATCCTGTACAACCACATAATAAAAGCTGGAAGGTTCATGTAGCTGGTATGGTGTAAATTCAGATTCTTCAGGATCTGGGCTACAGAATGCAAGAGGTTTGAGCTTTGATTCAAAATCACAGACAATATATACTGGGTGTTCCAACAAGGCTTCAAACTTTTTGAATTTGCAATTTTCACTTGGATTAGGCATCACCATATGAACAGGTTTATGGTTGCCACAGTATTTCAGATGCTCAATTAACTTGTTTTTTGCAATTTCTGCACTCTCTTCCCGAACCCCCTTCACCATTTTTTGACCATCAAATACAGTTAAGCATCTTCTACACAACTTGAATATTGTATTAGATTTGTCTAGTTGTGTTCTCACTAAAGCTTGAAGATTATGTATCAGAGTGTAATGATATGTGCCATCCCCTTCAATTAAGAGCAGATCAATCGGAACAGCAGATTCATCATCAAGTGTACTGATTCTGAGAGGTGCTATCGGGCAATTGCCAGTGGAACAAATAAAAACATTAATAGATAATTGTTTGCCATTGATATGTCTGGCCCTTTTTTCAAATTTATCAATATTCTGAACAGACATTGGATATTCTAAACCCTCCATTGCCTCGTCAAAATCATGTTCATGTTGCTTGTAATAAGTTATTCTCTGAGGATCCCTTGAAACTGGATACAGAGCAGCTAAAATACACCACAAAAAGCATTTCTGGTCATTATTATTTTTTATATTAACTACGGCTCTTTTGTTTTTGATATTGGCAGGTAATGGCACATAAGTGGAACCTTTTAATGGGCTGAATTCAGAAATATTAACATATAACTTGTGTGGAGAGCCGCATAGGCTCCATCCAGACTCTTTTGCCGCAAATTCAGAGTGTTTAATATTCAATTGATCCATCAACCTGCTTATTATTCTGTCCGAATTTGCATTTGAATATACCTGTACAGTTTCTGTTATGTGGGGCTGTGTAAATTTTGTGCCATTTGGTTTCTTATATTGTGTAAACAATTTGAGGGAGAGCTTATAAGAGCCATTTTGTGCATTTAGAATTGCCTGCAGATTAGGATTTACACTGTTCAAAAAATTCTCAATGCCACATCTTGGCTCTGATACAAACCGGTGATCCCTAAGTTGGCCGTTAAAACTGCTACGGATGGGTTCATAGCGTGGCTGTTTTGCTGCTCTGGCATTAAGAGGTGCAATGCTTTCTTTTCAGACCAGATGTGGATGGTTGTGTTGATGGTTGTGCAGAGAAAGTATCTTTATGTGTATATGTGAAGTATTGCATGCTGTATTTTCTATTGCATTTGGGGCAAATTTTTGTGGGAGTTCTGTATTTGTCTGGGTTACAAATTTTTTGGTGTCTGGCCCAATTAGAGCTAAATATATTTTTATTGCACTGATTACAATATTTTTGATTTGGCATTTTTGTTGTTGTTTATTATATACAATTTCCTGGGTTTCAATTCAAAGCTTTATACTGAATAAAAAATATCAGTTGGGTTCAGCTGTGTGATTTGTGTGTGTGTGTATGTGTGTATGTGTGTATACACTTAATATTTTTGGCTTTGGTATTTATATACAATTTCTTGGGTTTTAAATCTAATCTCTATGCTTATTATGACAGGTTGTAAAGCCAATAGCCCACAAGTGGAAAAAAAGAATAAATATTCATTCACACTGACCCAGCGCAAATACCTGCACAGACATGCAGGACATGGGACAAATATAAGCTTGACTCTAAATGTGAGTGGATTACAACAAATATCAGATTTTATATTGTTCAATATGAATATTTAAACCAAACAGGCCTGTAAGTATGAGAAGCACTGTATCAACACATCTATTCTCCTCAGTCACTCTCACAATACTGGCTGATGCAATACTCGGGAATTTCTGTAAGTACTGGCGCTGAGGAGAAACATGCAAAACAAAAATCAATACTACCGTCTCGGGAATTGTACACACTGACACAGAGGGGAAACACCCAAACACGGAGCAATTCTAGAGGGGCTCTGCATATTGCATTGTTTTAATATTAGATAAGCAAATTGAACCTGGTATCCAATTAAACTTAAACCGGAAGTAAATATGTATGTGTATGTATGGGTTTTTGCTTAATTTATCAATTTTTGACAAATTTATGGACAAAAATCTGGCTGATGCAACTTTTGTAAGTATAAACAAATCAATCTGAGGGAGCTCTTCTTTTCTGAAAAATTCCCGAGGGCATTTTTACAAAAATCTTGGATTAGACGGGGTACTACACTAGAGCAAAAAGCTCATATGCTCATGTTGAGCAAGTTTTAAGTATGGCCAAAGCTGCTTAAGGGGAGCTCTTCCTTTCCGGCGCTGTCCCTACCGTAAATACCACTACTCACAAATTACTTTACGGGTTTTGTGCTCTGAGAGTCCTGTGGGGGAAATTATAGGTATTCATTCTGTTAACATAATATATATTTTATTCAGAATCAAATAAGCACATTTATAATATATGTTCAATACTTTAATTTATACAGAATGAACACAGGCATTTTATACAGAATCAGATTTACAATAATTGTATGTACAAGAAATATATTTACTTCATACAGAATCCAAAAGGATACGAGAGGTATTTATCATCAAAACATCGTTTCACCAAGACAGGTTGATACAGACGTGTTTCCAATGAACTGATGACCTGGAATTCTTTTGTTCGTCTAATTCGGAAAATATTCTCCACAACAACTTCATCTTTTCCATCTTTAACCATATCACACATTGTTTGAAAATTCACCAATGTCAAACTTGACACGTTCAGCGTGATACCTTTTACTTTGCAAATATATTCAGGTTCAGAAAAAGGTTTACATATTTTCAAACTGTAACATTTTGGTCCTGTTGAGACAAATTCTTCACACACCGCACCCGAACCAAACTCTGTTAGTTCATCAGTCAGTTCACCAAGCGCATCACCTAATTGGGGGTGGTATTCCATCGAAGGGTTATCAATGTAGATTACAGAATCTGTGTCACAGTAGCACACTCTATCGCCTAACTTTTCCAGAAGTTCGTATAATTTAAGACGTGCATGGCAGGTTGTGAATGCACCGATGGGAACACTCACCTTGTCATTTTGTGGAGCAGCCTCTGTGACATATTTCCAGTTTAGCACTACCGTGTCCTGGTTGATAAATATAACTCCACCAATAATAATGTTCGGATCGGTTATCTTATCAAGGAAATACTTAGATTCAGTGATGATTGTAGTTTGTGAGAGGTTTTCCCGTTGGCTGAACTTTCCCCACAAAGAATTCAGGCACAGTTTTGCGAGAGTGCGTTTACCGGGGTTCACCTCAATGTTATTTTCATCCAGCAAAATCCCCTCCCTCTCAAAATATTGCTGAATATAGGTTTCTTTATTGTTTTGCGTCTTACACCACATCGGCCATCCACTTGCTTCCTGTTTTATTTTCAGGAAGGTGTTCACATACCCCGTAAACAGCCCCCCCCGTTTTTGTGGCAGGGTCATACACAGCTGTTTCATATTTCCATACTTCAGATACCGATAGTATGGTATAACCAAGAGAACATGCTTTACGCATTTCCGCTATCACCCACGTTCCTGAAAGTGCACGTTGTTCTACAGAATGTTGACAGGTACCTTCACATTTTACTTGTAATCCACATTCCTTGCACAAAACAAACATGAGTTTCTTGTTCATTTTTGTGGGTAATACAGGGTGAAGAAGTGTTTGAGGTGGGAGGACTTTACATTTTATAAAACCTTCCATGGCTAATATCTCCGGTACAGAAGGCATGGAATCTTCAAGGAATATGGTAGGGTGTCCTATTGGGTATACACAGTATTTGTTAACATAGGGGTAGAGACTGGTGAAATCATAGTATTTCAACTGTTCACCCTCATTGATTTTATAATAAGTTCTCACAGTCTCCACTCTACCACCATATAATGCATCACGAGGATTTAGAGGTGTACACTGCACAACTGGATGTGATGACAAGTATTTATCAAGTTGTGGGTCAGCGTCCAATATTTTCTTAAAGTCACACTCCCACATAGTTACCACATTATATCATTCAGACTGCAGAGCGCTGATTTTACGACATGTTGTTTCATATCGAAATGCTGCCGTGTTCACACGGTCGACATAATTGTTGTTTTGGGTTTTCTTCTGCTGGTTGCTACCATCCTCTTCTCCCGCTTCTCTGTCAAACTCCGGATATACACACCGGTTTGTGGATATACATCGTGGACACCCATGAAACCAGCACCCGAAAAACTCGTAACAGGTTTGTGTCTCTTCACGGAAACCGTCTACTTTGAAGCGTGCACCCAACACATATTTCTCACGGGTTCTCCCACCGTGGATGATTGCGAAATTGTTTTGCTCCTCGACATATGTTAACCATTTCAATGCAGCCTTCAACATTATGTCGGCATGGTGGTAACCTCCTTGGGGGATTATACCAATGCTCTCACTAGGCATGAACTGCTGTCTGTAGATTAATGAACATACGGATACTATTGTAATACACTTTTGGAAGATGCTTATTTTGCTAATATCCATAAAATTCTGTCTTAATTTTAAACAACCCTGCCTCAATAGTGTCACGTCCTTAATGCAATATTCCAACAGCTGTTCTTTGTTGTTGAAAGGAACATTGTTCTTGCGCTCGTTTTCGTACCATAGCATAAATTTAGTTTGATCTTCCACAGATTTCATGTGATCATATCCGTAAGCTGAAGGCGGTGGCATTTCTCCTACGTAATTTCGATGTTCGTAGGTATTCCACAAATGTGGATAATATCCTTTCTGCATCGGTAAGCCGAAGAGTTTGGAAAATCCAGCAAGGTTTGATTGAACGTAGTTTAAACTATCGATGAAATGTAGGTTCTGATACTTCATGCTCATGATTTTCGTTCCATTCAAAACAATTCTAGCTGCCATTCCTCTTTCCAACATTCTGCGTAACAGAAATGTTGAGTCATATCCACGTGCATTGTGTGCACAAATAGTGACGTTATTGAATTTGTGTTGCAGTTCCAGGTACGATAAAAATGTATCGACTGGGTCATCGCAAAAAACATATTGACGTATTCCGCAAATTCGACAAGGTATTGATAAATCTTCTTGTAAATAACATGCATGACAGGCTGTTTGGATCACGATGAGATTTGGAACAAGAAGAAAATAATTGTTTTTTTCTGTATAAGGGACATCAGTGTAACATTCAAAATCGTAAAATATCAACAAAAATTTGGACCTTTGTTGGGGGTTCGGAATTGGTATGTAACAGTGATGGTTGATCGGTCTTACCTTTTTGCACGTTTTACAGTATTTTTCATTGCAGTCATGTTTCTTTTCATGTCTGTTACTTGTGAATACGATTCTGTAACATTTTGGACACTGCTGAATTTCACTACACACTGTACCATTTCGAAACGATGTAGACATATGCCTAGTGAAACATCCACGATCTTTGAATATTCTATGGCACACCTTACACGTGATGGAGGTGTTAGATTGGGGTACACATGGTGGTGTGGCACGGCACATAGAGCACATCTGTTTACAAGCGTGACTGTGTGGTTTACCAAATATCAACTCATTACACCCGCGACATTTCTGCGTTGCTGCAAATGCCCCAACACGATTAACAATAACATCCAAATGTTGCTGAACGTCATCATACAAGAGGTAGATGCATTTAGACACATTTTGTACTTGCCCCTCAAAGAGTATGTCTTTAGGATCTCGAAGACAGTTGTACACAATTATCTTATAATCGCTAAGGTATTGTTGGAATTTTCTGCGTTCAGGTATCCCTCTTCCGATACATGCATCGGCTGTCAGATTCACACCAGCTTTAATTATCAGGTCAAACACAGGTTTTTGCAGTTTGATACCGGCTCTGTAGGAATTATAGGCAGGATCTCGATCTGCATGTGCCTTCCCAATAATCAGAGCTTCAACCAAACACAAAGGCTTATCTCTATTTCGCACACTTACAACACTTCTTTTCAACGTTGAAGCCATGTGATTCGGAAGACAATACACACGTTTACCACCACCACCACCAACCGGTATGTTAACGTGGTAAGCTTTTAACATTAAACGGTCTGTAAAGTGAAAGGTCTTAGCACTCTGAAGTATTTTAGACAGAATATCCCAAACCATATCAGGTTTCAACTGATCACATCTATGCCATCCCACATAAATATCTTTCACTGTCACATCGGATACATTAGAAAGTGTGAGACCGATCTTATCACTATCCTTGGCACCTTTTTTCACATAAAGCAGTAAATTTTCCACACCCTCACGTATCCAGGTCTGGGGATCTACATTTTCGGGTTGCTTGGAAAAACTAAATTCTACACGTTGTCCTTTAGCACGGAATTTTGGATAACTACGTTCTTGTATATTGTGGAATATAATGTTACCAATAGTTTGGTCCACCCAAGGCACATGCTTTCTTTTCCTACTCTTCTTACCTCCAGAAGACTCAGATGTAGGGTCAGGCACATTCTCGATCGAAGGCGTTGGATCAGGCCTCCATGAAGGTCCTGGTACAGGTTCCGGGGCATTTGGGGGTACACCACCTCCTTCTCCAAAAAGTCCGGGATCGTGTCTCCAAGACATTCCTGGTCGAGGCTCCATCCCCGGTGTGGGAACACCATCCCCAGCCATTTCTGGCGGTGAAAGAGGGTCGGATGCGCCTTGATGCGATTCGGAAGATGCAGTCCCCTTCGAAGACGTCCATTCTTCCCCGGAGAGCTCTGGTACGGTCGTTGTCACAGTTTGCAGCATCCGTTCATACTCCTCTACTAAGGTGATCGTCTCTCCCAAGATGATATTTTGCGCAATATGTAACAAAACTTCCTGGAGCTCTTTGGGTGTTTTGAAATACCCATCACGAAATAGCGCAAGCAACTCGTCACCGGATAACTGCCAGTACATGGTTCCACGACGATCGTATCACTGTTTAGTGGAGGGAACAACGTGGTTTTATATGTAGACACGATAGCACATTCGCTTCCGGTTGGTTTTGCACTTCCTCGAGATAATTCGCAATCTTCTAACTAGGCACGATAAC
Source organism: Lepisma saccharinum (assembly GCF_977018435.1). Lineage (NCBI taxonomy): Eukaryota > Metazoa > Arthropoda > Insecta > Zygentoma > Lepismatidae > Lepisma > Lepisma saccharinum. The sequence goes on from NW_028142940.1 coordinate 442,119, forward strand.
ACAATCACGCATTCTTCCGGTCGATTTGTGAACTACCTCGAAATAATTGAGTCTATCTATTTATCGTGCTTGAGGCGTAGAATACGAATATGGTGTCATTTCCGGTCTAGCATTTTCGGTTACCGAGATATCCGGGTTTGAACTTTGAAGGTCATTTCAAGGTCAAGTTGTCCAATCGATAGATCTCGAGGCGTAGAATCCGAATATGGTGTTATTTCCGGTCTAGCATTTCCGGTTACCGAGATATCCGGTTTGAAGTTTCAAGGTCATTTCAAGGTCAAGGTCAAGGTCAAAGTCAAGTTCAAGGTCAAGGTCTAGGTCACGGTCAAGTTCAAGGTCAAGGTCAAGGCCATTTCAAGATCAAGGTCAAGGTCAAGTGTACGGTCAAGGTCACGGTCAAGGTCAAGGTCAAGGTCAAAGTCAAGGTCGAGGTCAGGTCAAGGTCAGGTCAAGGTCAAGGTCAAGGTGTATATGTATATGTATATATATATATACATGAGGTGAAAGAGACGGAAAAAAGAAGAAGAAGAGAGAAAGAGACAGAGGAAGAACCCCCCTGGGAGAGAAAAGGTAATTAATCATTTTTTATATATATTCAATATATGTTTATTATTTCCATTTATTCAAAATACATATATGGATCAGAAAAACAGTGTTACTCTGCACACATGTCAACTTTTATAAACTGTATGCATAACAATACGATAAACATACAACTTATGTACATTACATATATAGAAATAACAAAAATTGGATAAGATGATTAGTGTGTTAGCATTGTTAGTTTTTAGTTATACAATTTTCGTTTTTTCAAAATCTCTAGAATCCTCTTCTCCATTTCACCTTCTGTACCCCCCATTTTATCAGTAGGGGAAGTGCACCGTTTGACCGCCAGAAAATGGGGCTCGGTGGGGCTCGCCTTAATGGATTTCTCTTGTAAGGCATGAGCCCCATTTTCTCGCAGTGTTGCCAACTCCTCACTCGAAAAAATCACCAAGGATTTTTCTTGGTCTAACCTAACCTAAAGCAAGGAGCTGGCAATCTTGCTTGAGGCTTCTTAATGGTTTGCTCTTGTAAGGCATGAGCCCCTATTTTCTCGCAGTGTTGCCAACACCTTACCCGAAAAAAATCACCAAGGTTTTTTTTCTTGGTCTAACCTAACCTAAAGCAAGGAGCTGGCAACCTTGCTTGAGGCTTGTCTTACAGTGCATAAAGCAAGGTTGCCAACCTACTGGTGCTTTTGCCATAGCTTTTTACAAAAAAAAGAGAGGAGAGAGAGAGAGAGGGAAGAGTTAAACAACCGACAGCCTACCTACAGCTTTTTTTTGGTCTAACCTAACCTAAAGCAAGGAGCTGGCAACTTTGCTTGAGGCTTGCCTTACAGTGCATAAAGCAATTTTTGCCAACCTACACACACTGGGCAAGGAGAGCCGGCACTGCCGTAAAAGAGAGAGAGGTGGGTGGATGGCAACACAGTATGTGTGTGTGTATAATATGTAGCATTATTAACTAGAGTGTGTTGGCAAACCACCTGCAACTAAAAAATAGAGATGCCAACGTTGCTGTAAGATGAAGAGAGAGAGAGACCTACGGCTGGCAACAGTGGTGAGCGAATGCGCCATATCGTAATTTTCCAACTCCGTATATCGTGACCTTTGTAAACCTCTCTCGGGGGAACGATGTGCCACACACACACACACACACACGCGCGCGCGCGTATTGTGACGCAAGCAAATAAACAAAATAATAATAATTGTTGTTTTTTAGGATACCTGGCCCCTATAACCCCGCCAGGGTGCGTGGTGCCCAACCAAAAAAGTAAAGGTTTTCCCGTACGGCCTTCGAACGTAAAATTGATTGACGTGGGGGCGAATCTCTTCGGGGGTGTTTTTCAATTTGTACATTTACCCGTACATATTATTCATCATTAATTTAGCCGTGTTCTGTTTGGCTTCCACGCCGCCGGTGTGGGATTCGTGACGCCGCGATAAACATCAACTTCCGTACCGGGTGGAACGTCCGCTCCGGCGGCGTGGAATTCGCGCCACTCCCAAGTTCACGCTGAAAGGGGGGAGGCCAGCTGCTGTACGTAACCCCCGACCAGCTTATGATGATACTCAAGATACCGCCGTGGGAAACATAAATATTGCTTGTTCTGCAACGCTTCGCTGAAATAGTAATGCGAGAGATGCCAGTTGAGTTTGTGCCCTCGAACCTGGTCCGCGCGCAACACGCTCTGGCAGCACAATTCGGGTCGCCCTAAACTCAGAGGCCTAGTGAGTTGGCAATACTGACGCGACCTAGTTTTTGCTTATATTGTCACCGCAACCGGATGCGACGACGGGTGGAGAGAAGAGAGAGGGGGGTGGGGGAGATGACTTTCGTTTCTGTGGAAGCTTCTAGACAGAACAGTGAAGTTTTTGCGACTGTGCGCGATTATACTACTATTTGTGAGTGTTAAATTGCTAGCAGCCTTTTGTAGGTAAGTTTTGTTTCTTGTTATTTTTTTGCATGTGTGTGTGTGTTAATAATAATAATTACGAGTGGCGTTAGTGAACAGAAAGTGTTGTTTTGATTAAACATCGAAATTTACGATAAACAAAAAAAAATATGAGCATACATAACGTTCGCTTGAAAAAAAACTATTCTTCATCGCGAATAACATAAAAGCGAGGTAATAATCATGTTAGTTTACTCATGGTGGTTGGTATTGACACATGTACTCTAAATTGGATTTGCTGTTTTATGCACAGTAAGGTTAAGCGAAACTGGACCTACAGTGGGATCTGCCGGGTATCGAACTTGGAGTTTAAAATTATACATGTACACAGGGGGAAACTTTATTTTTTGAATGTGTTGATACTCTAAATTGGATTTGTTGTTTTATGCACAGTAAGGTTAACCGAAACTGGACCTACAGTGGGATCTGCCGGGTATCGAACTTGGAGTTTAAAATTATACATGTACACAGGGGGAAACTTTATTTTTTGAATGTGTTGATACTCTAAATTGGATTTGTTGTTTTATGCACAATAAAATTAACCGAAACTGGACCTACAGTGGGATCTGCCGGGTATCGAACTTGGAGTTTAAAATTATACATGTACACAGGGGGAAACTTTATTTTTTGAATGTGTTGATACTCTAAATTGGATTTGTTTTTTTATGCACAGTAAGGTTTACCGAAACTGGACCTACAGTGGGATTCGAATTATACTTGTACACAGGGGGAACTTTATTTTTTTTGTCTGTGAAGGTTCTAAGGTTTTGTGAATATGTTGGAAAAGCACTAGTATATACATAGAGCAAAGTTACAAGGTTTTACGTCCCATAGGAGTCCTATAGGAAACATAATGATTAGTGCTTAAACAAGAACATTTTCATAGTTTCGCACCTCTACTAGATTGGTAGAAAAATATACTAGTAGGCAATAAAATCTGAAGAAGATTCGTGTCTAGCAAAATAATCTAAATAGAATTACACATGCATACAATATTTATTGTGCTTTTTCTATCTACAATCATATTTTTCTTATATATATATATTTTTTTTATAGGGTTGATTAAAGCACATATTTGAGGAAGACAACACCACCCATATATAAATAAACCCCCCAAACTAACGCTAATTAGAATTAGCTTACAAAATTTTTCTCATAAGGCATTTTTTCGTAAACACTCTACCACCAACAGATCACATATAAATAAACATACCCCAAAAAAAATGCGCTCCATGAAAAGTTGCCCTGTGTGCAAAACAACCATATCAAGCAAACATTTTGCAAGACATTGTCGCACCTGCGTGCCAGGCAAGCATTTGGCTGCCGCCGAACTGTGTTCCGGATGCAATAAACGCATCACAATTGCGTGTGCCAAGAAGCATAAGCTTACTTGTCTAAGCGAAAGTACATCTGGGGCTCAGCTTTCGACCTCCACCAAGAGGAAGGCAAAAGCAGCCTCCATCAATGCACCACCCACGAAACGCGTCAAGCGTATGGCGAAAGCGAACCAATCTGCTTTCGAGCGTTTGTTGGAGGATTTTGTCCTCACTTCGGAGGGCTTATGCGACGTTCGTAGCTTTTTAGAGGAGAAGCGAGCAGAGATAATTTCTATTCTTTGTAATGCACTGGCTACGTACTCCTCCACTAAATTCTACGCATCGCTACGTTGCCAGTACAAGAAGCCGTCTGATGAAATTTACAGCTTCTGCCACAACACCAAGGCGAAGACGCTGCATCTGGCGGATGTCGACAACCTCGAGGTCATCTACAACCAGTTTGCCGAGGAGCTGGTGGTTAAACAAGAAGAACATCAAGCTAAGGGCTCGGGGGGTTCGCTGTGTGGCGATCCTCACGAACTGTGCATCAAACTTTGCAAGTTTACGCCTCTCTCCGCCTCCAGCTACGTCCCCTTACCACCTTCCATCACGGCAAAGAAGGCCGTCCTGAACATTCAGAACAGTGATGCCAAGTGCTTCGTATGGTGTGTGCTTGCAGCGTTGCACCCTGTCCACTGGAAAAACCATCCACATCGAGTTAACCACTACCTACCCTACGAGTCGGAACTGGAAGATGCGATGGCTGGGATCGACTACCCGGTGGCGCTTTCGGACATTCGCAAGTTCGAGGCCCGTACACACAACCCTCGGTTGGCCATCAACGTTTATGGCCTCACTGACAAAAATGTGGTGTACCCTATCCGGGTGAGCGACGTAGACGACGATGGTGTGCAGGAAATTCATCTTCTGCTCATCAAGGACGAGATCCATCACCACTACGCTCTTATCCGCTCCCTCTCTCGGCTTGTTTCGAGCCAACGGAGCAGTGATAGTCACCACGTCGAGGTGTGTCGCAGGTGCTTGTCAACTTTTGATAATCAAGAACAACAAGATTACCAGCGCATCAGAGGTCCCAACATCGCTGCAGAGAAGCTCGCTCGCCACAAACTTTATTGCGATGCCAACGAGCCTGGGGTGGCAGTCTTGCCCAAACCTGGCACCGTGGAGCGTTTCCACATGCACGGTGCCATGGTGGAGCACCCCGCTATCATCATCGCGGACTTCGAGGCCTTCCTCAAACCCCTGTCCACTTGCGATCCCGATCCCGAAGTTTCCTCCACCACCCCTTACCAACTCCACGAGGCATGCAGTTTTGCCTACGTTGTGGTGCGACGAGACCAGCACATCGCCCCCGAGCCCTACGTGTATCGCGGTCCCGACGCAGTTAAACACTTCCTCGACAGGATGGTTGTCGAGGCCATTGAGATAGGGAAGGTACTGTTGGCCCCCAAGTCTATGCTCCCACTGTCCCCCGACGATCAACGTAGACACGACGAGGCCATCGCTTGCCCTGTCTGCGTCGAGGAGTACACCGCCAACAACCGTAAAGTCCAACACCACGATCACTTTAACGGTAGGTATGTTGGTCCTTGGTGCAACGATTGCAACCTAATGGCCCGGGACCCGCGCTTCATCCCTGTGTTTTTTCACAATGGCTCGGGATACGACTTCCACCATCTGGTGCCTCACTTGGGGTACGACGACATGCGAATCAACGTCCTGGCGCAGAACGAGGAGCGTTACATTAGCTTGAGCAAACGAGTGTCGATCCCGGGATCACGCTCTACCGTCGAGCTTCGCTTCCTCGACTCTCTGAGGTTCCTCCCGGCCAGCCTCGATGCTCTCGCGGGGAAGCTCACCGACGAGCAAACACTCATCACCTCTGCGAATTTTCCGAACTTGGACGCCGGTCTCTTCAGGCGTAAGGGGGTCTACCCTTACGAATACGTCACGGACCCTACCAAGTTCGCGGAGACGTCGCTACCTCCTCGAGCAAACTTCTATAGCAAGCTGCGAGGCTCGGACATATCTGAGGATGACTATAACCATGCTCAGTCCATGTGGCGCGAGCTGGATTGCCAAAATCTCGGGGACTACCACGATGCGTACCTCAAACTTGATGTGACGCTCCTCGCCGACGTGTTCCAGGCGTTTCGTGCAACTGCGAAGACCATCTACAAGCTGGACCCTGCATACTTCTACAGTCTTCCCGGACTGGCCTGGTCGGCCATGCTTCTTCTTACGAAAATCAGGCTTGAGCTTCTTTCGGACGTGGACATGATGCTGTTTGTAGAACGTGCCGTGCGGGGTGGAATGGTCCAGGTGTCGCTGCGATACGCACGCGCCAACAATCACCACATGGCCACCGGTTACGACCCTTCGCAACCGTCCAGCTACATCATGCACACGGACGTCAACAACCTCTACGGACACTCCATGATGCAGCCGCTCCCCTTTGGAGGCTTCGATTGGGCCGATCCCTCCAACTTCGACGTTGAAGGTTTCGACGATTCGGAACGCGGATTTTTTGCCGAGGTGGACCTCGAGTTCTCCGAGAAGGTGCAGGATTTGTTCTACGATCTTCCGCTAGTCCCGGAATTCAAATGCCCGCCCGGCTCGAACCAAGCAAAGCTCATCATGGACTTCGTGCCCAAAGAGCGTTATGTCGTACACTACCATAACCTCCGGTGGTTGATGAAGCGAGGGGTTACCGTCCGCACGGTACATCGAGTTTTGATGTTCGAGCATTCTCCATCGTTGAGGCCATACATCGAGCTCAACACCGAACATCGCACAGTCGCCACTTCTGATTTCGATCGCGATTTCTTCAAGTTAATGAACAATGCGGTGTTCGGGAAAACTATGGAGAATGTGCGAAATCGTGTAGATGTGAGGCTAATATCAAACAAAGCACAATGTCGCAGGCTCGTAGCAAACCCGTTATTCAAATCAAGGACCATTTACAATGAGCAGCTGGCTCTGATTCACATGAAGCGAGGTGAGGTGAGGCTCACCAAGCCCATCTACGTTGGAGTCACGGTTCTGGATCTGAGCAAGCTACACATGTTCGAGACGTACTACGACATATTACGTGCACACTACGACCACAACATCTCGCTTCTCTACATAGACACGGACAGTTTAATATACCAGGTTCACACAGCCGACGCGTACGAGGATATGGCCACGGTTCCATCTTTGGTTGACCTTTTCGACACCTCGGGCTATCCCCAGCCGAACCGATACGGCATCCTGGCTCGCAACAAGATGGTGCCCGGCAAAGTCAAAGACGTGAAGAACGGTGATGTGGCTCTCGAGGATGTCGGTCTTCGCTCCAAAACCTATGCTATTCGGGCAGAAGGATCCATCACGAAAAAGGCTAAGGGTGTGGACAGGCAGGTCGTCCGAGTCTTACTCAAGATCGTGGATTACGTCAAAGCCCTTCAAACTAGGACGTCAATTGCAAGAGTGGAGCAGCGCATCCAGAGCGTCGACCATGTGTTGACAACCAACCAGGTGAGAAAGGTTGCCCTGGACGCACGCGACGACAAGAGGCGCGTTCTGAAATGTGGGATTCACACGCTCCCATGGGGCCACTATCATCTAGAAATTAGCTTAGAATGTGGTAAATGGCATGTATGTATGTATGTATGAAAAAAAATCAATTTATGTAACAGAAGTTCTAATTTAATATAGCCAAAATATTAGAACAATAGTGTTTATCTTCAAATGCAAAAAAAAAAAAAACAGGTGGAGGTTTGGAATTTTTAGCGGGACTAACTCCCTGCCGCGCCCTACGGGGTGAATATGGGGCACACGCAGGGCCAAAGGGGAAGTTCCTTTGTGCGTTCAAGTGTGATTTATTATAAATGCATTAAAATTATTTTTTTTTTTATTATTTTTTTATTCCAGATTATTCTCACAAATGTAAGAAGGTGTTCCTCGCAGTACATCCTAAACATTGCATTGCAGGTTAATCTAATATTTGAACCTGCGGTCAATATAATTTTTGAGAATTATGTGATTTTTTTTCTTGTACTTAAAACTGTTCGGTCACTCTTTCATTTTTGACATCATACACAAAAGACTTCTCTGCAATCAGGATGACGCTGCACAGAGTATCGGCAGGCAGCGCGTCGTGGAACTCGCACACGACCTTGATGTTGGTTCGATCGTTGACCATCACCTGCTTTCTCTTAGATGTGTTGATGACGAACATCGGCCTGCGTGTTTTGAATTCGCTGGGTGCGTAGTACACGTCCACGCTTCCCTCGGTCACGCGTTTGTAAGCCGTGTAAGCTTCGTAAAGTTTGAGGTAATCGTCTTTGGTCATGTCGAGGTTGTAATTCTCGCGCGGAACACCTCGTTCCTACCGTTCTTCAGATAAACGTTTTTGATCTTGCAGTCGTCGAATTTGCTGGAATCTTTTTCCTGATTGTTATCGCGCCCGGTCTTAAAGAGCACCACGACGAAATCTGGCATGTCGAACTGTATGTTGTTGAACTGCGTCGTCACGTCGAATTCCATGTGACTTCCCGACGCCATCTTCTGCACGCACTGGTAACCGTGAAAGTGAATCGGCACCTGCGGACTTTTCAAGATCTCCGCTTTGTACTTGAGGGCGTAGTTCGTTTCGTATTCCACCACCGGCATTCTCAATTCCATGCTCCGGATGACGCACTTGGCCGCTTCGGGTAAAGTGTTGGGCAGCGGCGTGGTGCCGTCCGGACCCAAAGTAGCGTATCGCATCAGTGCGTTGTTGTCGTTGGCCGCTCTTCGAAACGTGATCCTCAGTCCCCCCTTCCACATGATCTCCTTGTAGTCCGAGAAGTAACCAGGCAGCAGACGCATGGGAAAGAGCACCGTGTGACTTGTCGTCGATATTTTGGTCCCGGCTTCGAATCCCCCGGCCTGGTAGTACGCTGCGTCCGTTTTGGATAATTTCAACGTTCCCACTGCCGTCGACGTGATGCCTTGATAATCTATTCTGTCGATGACGGTGTTGTGTTTCCTCACCTCCACCTGCGAGAACAGGTGAGGCACGAAGTTGTCCACGAGTATCAAATTTGCTGCTGCGGGAAACGCGTCTCCGCTTTCCTTCTTCACCACGTCGAATTGAAGGTAGAGGTCCGCTCTGTGAGGATGAACGAACCCGTCGCCTACGTCCACGTCGTATTCGATCTCCCTGTTCGCTTCGTTGAGATTGGCGAACGTGCGACGGTTGGGAGGGAAAGATTGCAATTCGTAACTTTCGATTTGCTCCATTTTACATGTACGGTTATTTATTATACGTTGATCTCCACGATGGCCGTCGTAGTGGCACCTGCGAAATCCACCACGTCTCCTTTCTCGTTCGTCACCACCAACTCTATGTCGTCTATGCGGTTGCGACATACTGGAAAATAGATCGGCGAAGAGGGCGTGTAGATGATCTGTTCCATGAACTCGGAACTTGGTTTGAAAGTGGCTATGATTCCCGTCTGCTTGTGACTTCCTAATAATCCGTCCGAAGATTTCGTGATCATGCCTTCCGCCACGTTGCAGTGTACGTTCAGAGTCTCTATGGCCAAGAATTTAGGAATGCTGGTTGCTACGTGCTTGATGCCAGCTTCGAGTTTTGGGTGGTTGTTCTCGAAACCTAAATGTTCTCCCATGGTGACCAGGTCCACGGTCTCCGTCGCGGATAGGATTTCCACTCTGTGCGTGACCGAATTTTGAGAAAAGTACGTGCCTTTGGGTAATTGAGCTTGCAAAGTGGAAAGATTGTATTGGCCTGGCGTGACGACGATGTGTTCGCTTCCGACGATAATTTTGTTGTTGTGCTGCGTGACGTTAGGTATGAGGTACATGCTGTAGAATGCACGCAGAGCCACGGATTTAGGATAGACGATGTCGTCGTGCAGCGTGAGTTTCAAGATTGAAGATTCGCTCGTGAGATGGAACACGCCCATCCTAGTGATGCTGTTTGAGGTTCCACAATGCTTTCTGGAAATCCTCGATCGTAGGGTTATTTATTTTAGAGAGAAACGCGAGCACGGAGAGGCAGAGATGACCGCAGTTCACGTCTCCGAAATTTTGAATGCGTTCGTCGTTGTAGTATATAGAGGTTTCGTTCGTTTTCAGATAATGAATTAAATTTGTAGGTGGAACACCTCCGAAAGAATCGAAAACGAATGCTTTATCATTATTTTTGTGGTAACATATCCAATGCGTGCCTGGATTTTCTTGACCGTCCAAGTTGACTACTCCGCATTCTCTTCTTTTAACGCTTGAAGGTAACGAGTCGGACATGAAAACTCCTCTGAAGTGTTTGATTTGTAACGGTTCGATCAGAGATTCAATATCTCGGTTGGTGAGTGCTGTTGTTTCTTTTTTTTAAACTTTTTCATCACGCCCTTGCCCCCTTTCTTCTCCATGGCCAGGTTGTGACGTTTCTGTTCTTCCAATTCCGCTTTGTTCTTCTTCGAGTCGATGACGGTTTTCGCGATGGCGGCACTTCCGCCGGCCAAACTTCCAACGGCCCCCAATGCTGCCAGGATGGCCGGGATGCTGAATATGAAACCTCCGACCTTTTGCTGTTTCCGCGAACGCTGCAAGCGTCTCAATTGAGGTGTGCTGAGAAGTAATTTCATTCCGTGTCCTTTGCTCAAGCAAGAACGTTTCTTCTCGCGTTGTTTCTTGGTGAGTAACCCATCGAGGGCACCTAGATTTTTAAGATTGGAGTATGGTATCTGGTACACGACACCCTTGGGCTTCATGTTGATGCTCTATGTGTTATTTTTACGGTATGTTATTTATATATATATTCTGAGATTTTTTCTCGTGTAGTTTTTTACGGTATGTTATTTATATATAAATGTTCCGAGATTTTTTTTTCACGGCCTCGCAGTCGTTACACAAATTCTATTACGTGCTTCGTTTTCTTGCCAAGAAGTTCCTTTGTCCCCTTGTACACGATTCGAGTTTTGTTCTCGATTAAAATAGATAGCTTCTCGTCGGATAACATGTTAGCGTATCGATCTGGTAAAAATAGACTGTATTGTGCGTTGAGCAACAGGCGTACCATGGGACCATACTGGGTAGAAACGATTGAACCGGAAGTTATCGTGTAAGGTTTGTCGACTTCCAATTCGTGAATTTTTACATACTCGACTGACAAATTTAGCATTTGTTTTAATGCTTGGAGATCGCTCATTTTTTCAGTCGTCATATCAAAAAAATTTCAGAGTGATAGAGAAAAATTTAATTGTTTTTTTTTTCACTATGTGTGTTATTTATATATACCGAAGATTATTTTTTTATGATGTGTGTTATTTATATATCAAGTTTTTTTAACACGTATATATATTATTATTTTTTAACAGAGGAAGAAAGTCCATGCTTCGGAAAACGCGATGATGTACGTAATGATATCTTCCGCTGATCTCCCGAAGATGGTCCTTGAGAACCATTTCACAAGGGATGTGAAATTCCGACGTCGTTCTTGCTATGATTACAAGTTTCCCTACATCCTCGAAATCGCCGTTTACTGCGTGTTTAAATATTTTACATAGTAGCTCTGGCGGCAAATCAGTTATGCAAGCCATGTTGTTTTTTTACTGGATGTTATTTATATACCCCACCCCAATTTTTGTTTCGTGCTCATGGCGATGGTGGTACACAGTGCGGCGACCCGTTCACCCAACGATGCGTCTCTGCTCACGAATCTTTCGAAAGCTGCGTGCTCCAATTTTCTGTCTGCTTCGTGACGTGCGTCCAGATCCGTCTGCGTGGTGTTGTAGGCGATGTCGTGATCTTTGCATGCGGCGTCCAACGGATTCACACCCTTGTCTCCTCTCTCCAATCTTTTCTCGAGTTTGGTACCCGGTCCGCAGTACTGGTAGCCAGGTAAATGCATCTCGAAAGGTAACTTGTTGATGATGTCGTTCACGAGTCCTTTTCCTTCGGCCACGTTCCAGAATCTCGGAGGCAGCGTGTTGATGATTTTGATCAGGTAACCTATGCCCTTGTCGTCGTTCACGATGAAGTTGGAAAGTTTCGTGCTGATTATGTCCACGATGCCAACCTTCTCGTTGTAGAAATTACGGTTGCCTGCATTCTCTTCGCCGGCTATCACCAACAATCGGTCCACGAGCTTCCTCACGTCGTCCACCCAAACGAATTCTTTGGGTAACGTGTTGTAGCGTTTGACGCCGCTGCCTGTTTTGACCTGGTTCCAAATCGGTTTGATGAGATTCCTGTACTTCTCGCCGCTGCTCGATTTCACCCTATTCTGCGAGGCGTCGTTGTTTTGGTACAAGGCATCCGTCATGATCAGAATTTCCTTGTAACTCTGGTAATCTTCGTCGGTGTAATCTTTCGGCTGCTTTTTGGCAACGAGTTCCCACAGTCCCACCGTACCCGGATACCTGGTCCAACTATCCTTCTCGCCTAAATTGACTTTAATGTCGTTGCCTTCGAAGGTCACCTTCGATTTCCCAATCTTCCACACCACACCGCCGCCTTCGTTGGTTTCCATGCTGGGATACAATCCGAACACTTCATCCTTGTCGAATTTCCCCGTACTCAGGTAGTCTCGTGCCAAAGGTCCCAACTCGATTTTATCCGAAGACGACGACGTGCTACCAATGGCTCGACGTCGTGCCGGTGCATCCTTCAGTTCGAACGGCGTCGAAGGAATGCTCGAAATAGGCGTGGGTACGGCATAACTTTTAGCTGCGAGCGGTACGAGTTCGTTGATCAAATTTTTATTTTGTTCCGTGACACTTTTAATTTCTTTACCTAGACCGCTGATGGCATCGATCACAGGTTGATCCTGACGTTTCTTCTCTTCGTAGAATCCGCGATTCTCGGATTTCCAACCTTTGAAGCGTTTCGCGAGGTAATCGCGAAGCTTGAGATTTTCGTCCTCGATTTTTCGCTTCGTCATAACGTTATTTATATACGTCGTTTTTCACAACGTTGCAACGTTTAGAAAGTCGTTGATTTTGTTTCTGTATTTTCCGTCGTTGGGTTTCCTCGTCATGTCGATCGTCGCGAATCCGAAATCGTTACCGTTCCAGCAAGTAGAGCAGCAGCGTTCCGAAAATTGATTGTAGTTCATGTCTCCGCCTACGTAGTCATCGTACGCATGCTTGAGGTTGGTGTGATCTTGACGAAACAAATATATGAAATTAGCGTTGTCGCGTACTAGCTGTTTTGGAATTTTGGAAAACGTTTGAGCTAGGTATAAGCAATCCATTCCTTTGTGACGACCTTGCGTGAAAAAGTTGCGAATTTCATTTTGATTTTCCAGGATGGCGTCGTCGAACACAACAACTGAATTTTCACGACAATCGTCGAGTGGTTTTATTTCCGATGCGAACGTTGCAATGTCCAGATCATCGTACAGTTTCATCAGTTGCTGGTATTTGGATTGCTCCAAACTTTTCGAGAACACGTACAGGTGCCTGTTCTTCCAATCTAACCAATTCGGTGCGAGGAGAAAATTGTCCACGAGCAGTGTCGTTTTCCCACACCCCGAAGGACCTACGATCAGACAGCGAATGCTGTCGGGAAGCAACTCACCGTTCTTTTTCTTCGTTTGACTTTCCGGATCCGGTAGACGCTTCACCACGTTCCACGTACTCACAAGATCACTTCGTTCGCGTCGATCCAACTCTTTTCCGGAAGTCCCAGCCATTTGACAAACAGTTTGTCACCTTTCCTACGCAATACTTTCTCGATGAGGTACGTGTCGGGGTGTTTCGTTTTAGAGAGTTCCTCTTCGTAAAATCTTCCTTTCAAAATCTCACCGCTACTATCTTTTATTATATACGTGTGTCCGTTTCCGGGTAAAACTCGAACCACCGTAAAAAGTTCCGTGCTCCAATTTTTTGTGAATCCCTTCTCGAAGGTGCGTTTGAATTTGCTAATCCTCACCCGGTCTCCAATTTTGTATTTAGCTTTTTTTGTCGTGGGTGTGTACTTTGGACAGTAAACGGTAGAAATTAAACGCTGCTCGTCAGACTTGGTAACGTCAACTGGCTTCATGCCTATCGTTCTGTGTACCGTATCATTATAGGTGTCGACGAGTTCCGGCAGGATGTCGACCCATTTGTAATTTCCCCGAAGCGTGAATCGTTTCCACATTTGTGTTTTCAAGGTTCGATTGAATCTTTCCACGATGCTGGCTTTGATGTGACTGAAGGTTGAATAATGTCGAATGCCATGTTTTTGAATAAACTTTTGGAATACGGCGTTGTAAAATTCTTTACCGTTGTCCGTGTGCAGAAACCGAGGTCGTCTACCGCCGCTTTCACGAAAAATTAATTTGAATGCTTCCGTGACGCACGATCCCGTTTTCGCCTTCAAAGGTAGAGCCCATGCGAATTTCGAAAATGTGTCTATGACGGTGAGGAGGTACTTGTTCCCCTTGTTCCATTTATGTACGTTTTTCAAATTGCCGCTACTCATCTCCACAAGGTCGCTTTGCCAGAGGTCGTCGATGCCCTTGGTTACTACAGCCAAACGTTCTTAGTTGCGGCGTGCAGGTTTATGCAATTCTTCGACGATGGCTTGCCTAGACATTTTTTTGTTTAGAGATTACGTTTGAAGAGAAGCACCAGCGTGATGGGATTCAAAGAGGGTGGCACCTCGCTCGTGTTTTGAATGATCAGCTTATCGCCGGCACTCACGTCGAAAACGGTGAGATCTTCGTCTTCGTGTATTTCATATATGTTGCGCGTTTCGTTCCAACGTGCCAGAGGAATGTTTCCTACTTTCTGGACACCACGATTCGATATTAAGGTCATGGTGGGAACGCTAGCTTTTCTGCCGTGAGACCTGTACGAAAATTCGTTTATCTGAATCGTGCCATCGAGGAGAAACTTGTAGTACGGATGATAAGGATGCAACATGTACAGTTTGTTACCTTCGACGAACGTGGAGATTCTCTGCTGATTGGGAACGCTGTTGATTTCAATGGCTTGCAAGGTGAACAATTTGGCGAATTTAGTGTCGAAGGTGACGAGATTACGGTGAACTTGTCCGAGTTTATTTTCGATGGGCAGCAAATGCTCGATTATGGTATCCGTTTCGGTAGAAAACGACGGTTTGATTTTCACTTCCACGTTCAACTGCTTGTAGTTTTCGTTGATTTCTTGCAACTTGGCACCGAAAGAGGCCAGCGTCGATTCCTGCGTGGATTCCAGCACTCCAACTTGATCTCTGATGTTGACGACAATGTTCTGAAGGTTCTCGACTTGATTCAATTTCGAGCTCTTCTCGGTAAGATCGTTCACGATGCTTCGCATCTCTGTAAACTGTGTGTGAAGGTCGGTGACGCTCTGCGAAGTGGGCAGCGTCGACACCAGCGAACTAATTTCGTCTCGAATCTGTTCCACGTTCGCCGTTTCCGTTTCCAGTCGTTTCAGCATACGTGATATGTTCCTTTTCAAAGCGTGCAATTCTTTGGAGGTGGGGAGATTGGCCACCCTACTCTCGAGATCGCTCAATGAACTTTTGATGTCGCTCGAATCGGATAGTGCCGTCACCGCCGTTTTCAATTTTTCCAAATCTTCGCTCGAAGGCACGCTCGTCCGTAACGATTCCAAGTCACCCTGTATGTTGTCGAGTACGTGATGAAAATGAGCGAGATTCGTTTCGACGTTCAAATTTTCTAAATATTCGATCTTCTGCTGAACCGTGCTCAACGTGTCTTGAATGCTCGTCAACGCTCTCGCTTCAGCGTGAATATTTTTAATTTCTTCGTTGATCAATTCCAAGGACGCCTGAAGCGTAGCGATGGTGGTTTGAATGTGTTCGAAATCTCGATACGCCTCCAATTGAATTTTTATGTTCGCGACGCTTTTACCGATGACCTGCAGTTCGTCTGACGATGGTAGGTTCGTCATGGTATCTTCCAAAGTCTGTAACTTGGATTTAATTTCTTCCAACGTGCCGGTGAATTCTTCTTGTAATTTGGAAACGACGACATGCAAGCGTTCTGCGTCTATATCGTTCACGACGGTTTGAAGTTCAGAGAAATTATTTTCGATTGCGGAAGTTCGTTCTTCGATTTCGAGTTTCAATTTTTCCAAATCTTCATTTTTCGATTAAAATTGCTGTAATTTGGCCAAATCATTTTGAAGCGAATCCACGCTCAACTGTATATTTTGAACGCTGTCGTAAGAAGGTACGTCGACATAATTTTTTATCAGCGTCTTCAGTTCGGAATCGATTTTCTGAATGGGGTCGAGACATTGCGTTTGGAGCGTAGCGATTTCCGACTCTAAACTTTTGTTTAAGGTCTCCTGCAAAGCAATCAAATCGCTCCTCAACTTCTTAACTCGAATATCCAACATGAGAATCTCTTCTGCATGGTCTACACGCTTGGTGTTGCCGAAAATGTCGTTAGGCATTTTTGGTTAACGGTTATTTATAATAGGATAGACGATTCGTAATTCTACGAAGAGAGGAATGAGTTTGTCATAATCTCCGAGGAGTTCCATGTAAAAATAATCTCCTGCAGAAACATCGTACGTAATGTTAGAAAGCATCTTGTCGTGCTTGATTCGAAAAATATTCTTGCCGGTAGAAATTTTGATTTCGCCTGCGTTTTCCGGATTCACGGTGATTTGAAGTTTCCAGTCGATCGGAATTTCGTAGAAAAGTAAATTGTTATTAAAAACATAAAACATCTTGCCCACATCGTCATTCAGTTTCGTCCAAATGCTGTTGAGGTGAACGATCAGTAAACCATTGAGTTTAGATAACACGGAAGGTAAGAGGTTATTGAAATTTGGCGGTGCAGTCTCCATGTTGATCTGTTTGCGGAAGCCAAAAAGATTCATTGTTCTTGTTAGTTATTTAAGAATACGGTCAAAGTTTTTTTTTTTATAATAACAGGCAAAGTTTTTTTTTCCACATGTATGTAATGCGTCACAATACAAGCGCGCGCGCGCGCGTGTGTGTTTGTGTGTGTGTGGCACATCGTTCCCCCGAGAGAGGTTTACAAAGGTCACTATATACGGAGTTGGAAAATTACGATATGGCGCATTCGCTCACCACTGTTGCCAGCCGTAGGTCTCTCTCTCTCTTCATCTTACAGCAACGTTGGCATCTCTATTTTTTAGTTGCAGGTGGTTTGCCAACACACTCTAGTTAATAATGCTACATATTATACACACACACGCACACACATACTGTGTTGCCATCCACCCACCTCTCTCTCTTTTACGGCAGTGCCGGCTCTCCTTGCCCAGTGTGTGTAGGTTGGCAAAAATTGCTTTATGCACTGTAAGGCAAGCCTCAAGCAAAGTTGCCAGCTCCTTGCTTTAGGTTAGGTTAGACCAAAAAAAAGCTGTAGGTAGGCTGTCGGTTGTTTAACTCTTCCCTCTCTCTCTCTCCTCTCTTTTTTTGTAAAAAGCTATGGCAAAAGCACCAGTAGGTTGGCAACCTTGCTTTATGCACTGTAAGACAAGCCTCAAGCAAGGTTGCCAGCTCCTTGCTTTAGGTTAGGTTAGACCAAGAAAAAAAACCTTGGTGATTTTTTTCGAGTAAGGTGTTGGCAACACTGCGAGAAAATAGGGGCTCATGCATTACAAGAGCAAACCATTAAGAAGCCTCAAGCAAGATTGCCAGCTCCTTGCTTTAGGTTAGGTTAGACCAAGAAAAAACCTTGGTGATTTTTTCGAGTGAGGAGTTGGCAACACTGCGAGAAAATGGGGCTCATGCCTTACAAGAGAAATCCATTAAGGCGAGCCCCACCGAGCCCCATTTTCTGGCGGTCAAACGGTGTACTTCCCCTACTTTTATCTATACCTCTCTGCTTCCGCACACCTTTGAAAACTTCCATCAGTTCAAAACACACTTTCATGCTGAAGTGGGATGGTACATAGGTAGCTTTTCTTATATTTTCAATAAATCCCTCGAACACCGGACTTGTTTGTTTCTTGTCGAATATGTACGTGAATAGCTTGACGAGGTTGTCGAGCCTAACCTCCATATCCTTGCACACCTCTTCCAGATTTTCCAACATCTCTCCAGCTAAACCAATCTCCTCGCAAAAATCTACAAAGCACGCAATCTGCTTCTCAGCCTGCTTCGCATGGGTCTTGCTCCATAGATTCCTTCTCTCACCTCCACGTTCAGCTTCATTTTTCACATTCGCGTGTAGGAGGTCAAATTCGAACGGTATGGATGCCATCTGGAAATAGAAAAACAAAAAGTAAGACATATGTTTTTGTTTTCAGCAAAAGTTTTTCACCATAGGCAACATGATGAAAACACAGTTCATATTAATGCAGATATTCGGTGTGATGACGGGTACGGAAGAGACGTTTCTCAGAAAGATAAGGAATATATCGGCGAAATATGACAGGATAAATCACCAAAACAGAAATTTCTTCAAGCAAAAAATAGACGCCATAAGGGGACAGTTGGACCAGATGGAAAAGGAGCTGGACCGGAGATTCAGTACTCATGATATGCAGAACGAGATTCTGGACGAGTGCCGTACCCACCAAACAGGGTAAATACCATATTTTATAATACAATGTTTTGACACGTCTATTATATTGGAATACATTTTTCTGGAATTCTCAAATTATAATTTCTTATACACGCATATTTACAATTTTTCGATTAAAGTATCTGATAATTCCCGATTCACACATAGAAACATACTTTCCTATACTTACAAACGTCCTTCTAAATTTAAACATTTTAATCATTACTAATTCGTTCTATGGTATTTATATGCATTTTCTCACAAAATATTTCTATCTATTTACAGGTTCTTTACTCTCCGAAAAAGACATGTAAGACGTTACCAGCATCTAGTATCAGGGAAAAGTTTAAGACGAAAACAAACTTCTTCATCTTCCACAACAGTAAACCCCCACCCCCTCTGTCCCGAATACCTACGTCTCCGTCATCTTTCGATCGTTCCAAACCTTCTACCTCTACTACTCACACTCTTGCTACAGAACCTGTGCCTCTCGAACCTGCATATCTTCCACAAATTTCCCCTCCGAGTTCTGCTCTACTTTTTTCACTCCTGTCCTCCCCCCTGATACCGAATGCTGGTAAGTCTACTACTTCACTATCTTCGGGTGGAAATAACCCCCAACCGGAGATAGTGGAGATACTTTCCGGAGAAGAAGAAGAAGAAGCTCAACAGGTATAAGTACCGAATCTCCGGTGAGTTTTCTGTTTTTATATTCTATCGCTTCTAACTTTGTATTCATAGCTCATTTTAAATATATATGTACACGTTTATAACTATTTTTAAATATCGATCTTTTCATTTTATCCTCAGTTTCGGAAATTATACCCTACTCTGGAATACAGAAAAAAAAAACAATATGCATTCTCACCTTTCACTCTTCGTCAAATTCTGAGGTGTCCGTCTCTTCTATGATATCTGGGTACCGCCGTGTCGGTGGGGTTCTACTTCCGGAAAACTGTTCCTCCACTTTGTATATGCTGGAAAGGGAAATGAATATTCTTTTTAGTACACTTATTGTCGGATCGTTACCTTACTCCAGTAATTCCGCAGGATCAAAAAAAAGGCCGTTCACACCCATTACCGTGCCTATCGAGTCGTTTAACATTATACCGGTGTGGAACCATTTGAAAATCTCGTTCAACGTTAATACAGAGTCTCGGTAACTTTTTCGAAACATCTGCATTAACGTTGAAACGTCACAGTAATCAACTATCATGTAGGACTTGTGGCACCCTACTCGGTAGACACGTGGGATTTCCTCACTAACTAACTCCTCCAAATTCTCATAGCGAACCATCTCGATGCCTGAAACAGAATGTCTCAAGTTCTCGCCGGCTCGCATCAGATATTTTGTGGCAACACATTGAGGAGGAACATGCAGATAATCTACATTTATATGCTCGGAATTTAACTCCGTTTCTGTTTCCTGGCATATACAGTTAGTTGAGGTAACCCCCGTAACTACGATGAACGGCCCTGTCTGGTACCCGTGTGCAGCTATATCATCTGCTACCTTCTCCGACCACACACAGTACGGTAAGTGGCTGTACACGGGAGCTCTTTCTGTAAGAAACTGTGTCTCGCATAATCCGTGCGTACGATGTCGGGAATAGAACATACTGATCGCAAATCCATCATTGTCCAATTCCAAAGATCTTTCACGCGATACATTCCTGCTGTAATATGTGACCAGAAGAGATTCTCGGAATCTTACAGGTGCATCTATAATCAGCAACTCACAATTCTTCCCACCAGACAATTTTGGTTTGACCGACGATTTCACTTTCCATAGACCAGAAATTGTAGCAGGGTATGCCAGACACGTTGTTTTACATGGAGAGTACTCCGTATAGCCATATAAGGGGTTAGACACAACATTCTTCAGAATATTCTGTTTCCTCCTCCTTGAACGTTTACCGTCATCATCGATACGTTTTCCTCTACAGCGTTTTAGTTTCTCGTATACATGATGGGCGGCATTTTTTTCCTCCCAACTACGTCGAAATTCTGCTTCGCTAATACAACTACCCTCATACCATTTCTCTTCCGTACTCCCACCTGGACGTATCGATGATTCCGGTAAACTTTCAGGAGCAGGTACGTCACTACTACAATCCGAACTGGTTCAGCTGGGGATACTTTTCCAATCACCCCACCGAAAAACGTCAACACCCAAGACACCAAACCCATCATACTTACCTTCGAATAGCGGTTCTATCGCTTCCTCCGGTAACAACTATCTCCAATGATGTACACAGCTGAAGATGTCTGGTGAATAGTGAAATTCAAACACAACGGAACTTTTTATATACCTACCTACCCCTTCTCTTCCCCGCTGATAACTTCTCCCTGAAGTTCCTTGCGC
Organism: Lepisma saccharinum; assembly: GCF_977018435.1. Taxonomy (NCBI): domain Eukaryota; kingdom Metazoa; phylum Arthropoda; class Insecta; order Zygentoma; family Lepismatidae; genus Lepisma; species Lepisma saccharinum. The sequence goes on from NW_028142940.1 coordinate 462,812, forward strand.
ATCCTCTCGCGCAGAGCGTCGAGTGCCCACGTACCTCGTCGATCCTCCTCCCCCGGTATCGCATACACATCCACCTCTTCGGAGAAACGTACTTTTTTCTTTTCTTTCCTTCCGTTCTCCATCCAGCAAAAACAGTATCACATTTTCTCTATCTTTGCATTTACAGTCCCAACCGCAATCAGCACATGTTCCTACACAAATAGCATTTATCTGAACTAACATCATAACGAACGCCCCTAAACCAATTAGACACATCCGCTCACACATATTTACCCCTCCCCCCACGCCCACACTCTCATTCCTTATCTCTCTTATCTACTTCCGGTTTATACGAGTAAAACTTCGTCAAAACGCCCACCCCTCATTCCTTATCTTATCTACTTCCGGTTTATACGAAGTGAACTTCGTCAACGCCGGTGCGTTACTACTAATAATATAAGATGGAAATAAGGAGCAGTCACCTTTCTACGGGAATTTGTACCCGCTCCTAATTTGAGCAGAATTTAAGGGGCACTCACCTTTTCTACTGAAAATTTGTTCCGATCTCCTAATATAAGGAGGATTAAATGGGCAGCCACTTTTCTACAGGGAATTTGTACCCAATTCAAATTTAAGCCGGATTTAGGAGGGCAGTCACAGGTCTACGGGCAAATTAAACCCCATTCTAATATAAAAAATTAATTCAATGGGCGGTCACTTTTCTACGGAGAATTGTATCAACTTCTAATGTAAGCATGATTTCGAAGGACAGTCACTTTCTACAGGGATGTTGTGTCCCCTAATAATGTAAGAAGGATTTAAGGTGGCAGTCACCTTTCTACGAGGAATGTGATTGATTGATTTGATTGATTTAATTTAGTTTTCTTCTCGTTTTGTGCCTCTTGGCTAATTTGCGAAGATGGGGATGAGTGATGAAATGATGAAATTGATGAATGGACATTCACAAACAACCAAGCCCGACCGGGATTCGAACCCGAAACCCTTGGCGTCGGAGCGCGATGTGCTAACAACTCGGCCTCAGAGTCGGGCGAGGAATTTGTACCCCCTACTAATATAAGCAGGATTTGAGGGAACAGTAATTAATCTACGGGGAAATTGTTCCCCTTCTTAATATAAGAAAGAATTATGGTGGAAGTCACTTTTCTACAGGGAATTTTGTCCCTCCTTCTAATATAAGCAGTATTAAAGAGGGCAGTCACTTTTCCACAGTGAATTTGTACCCCCTTCTAATATAAGCAGGATTTAGGAGGGCAGTCACATTTCTACGGGGAAATTGTACCCCCTCCTAATATAAGAAGGAATTAAATGGCCAGTCCATTTTCTACTGAGATTTTGTACCCCCTCCTAATATAAGAAGTATTTTAGGGACAGTCACTTTTCTACGGTTAATTTGAACAAGCTCCTAATATAAGAAGGGAATAAGGGGCAGTCACTTTTCTACGAGGAATTTATCCCCCTCCTATTATAAGCAGGATATAAGAGGGCAGTCACTCTTCTACAGGGAATTTGTACCACCTTCATATGCAAGCATGATCTTGGGAGGGCAGCCTAATATAAAAGGGAATTAAATGGGCAGTCACTTTTCTACGGAGATTTTGCACCCCCCCAAATACACGATTGATTTAAATGTGCAGTTACTTTTCTATTGGGAATTTTACCCCCTTCTAATATAAGCAATAATTAGGAGGGTAGTCACATTTCTACGGAGAAATTATACCCCTTCCAAATATAAGAAGGATTTAAGGGGGTAGTCTTTTTTCTTCGGGGAATTTGTACCCCCTTCTAATATATGCAGGATTTAGGGGGGCAGTCACATATCTACGGAAATGTGTACCCCCTCTTTTAACTTAGAATTGAGAGGCAGTAATTTTTCTACTGGAATATTTTACCCCTGCTTAATTGACGGGAGCTGTAAAGGGCAGTCATTTTTCTCCGTAGAAAAATTGACTGTACAGTCACTTTCTACAGATTCCAAATTCCCCGTTAAACTGAGACGTTCAGGGGCGTCGAATTCAGATGCTCATGAAAGGCTTCGAGTTTACACGCATGCGCAAGAAAAACTGTAAAATATAAGAGCGTAAAAGCTAACGACTCGTCCGATTGATTTGTCCACTTCCGGTCCTGGACCTGAGGCTCTTTTTGACGGCTGTCAAGTTGGCAATACTGCTAGTGACGCTAAAACACACCGTAAGAAGGCTACAACTCGTCAGAGGTGGCAACACAGCTAGTGAGGTTAAGACTCACCGTAAAAGGCTACAAGAATACACACCATAAAAGGGAAAGGCTCGCCCGGGTGAGTCAGAGTTGGTAACATAGCTAGTGAGGTTAACAGAACCGAAAAAGGCTACAAAATTAAAGGCGCAAAATGGAACGACTCGCCCGAGCGAGTCAGAGGTGACAACACTGCTACTGAAGTTAAGACACACCGTAAAATGCTACAAATCGTCAGATTTGCTAACAGTGCTAGTGAGGTTAACACACACCTTGAAAGGCTACAACATTAAACACCGTAAAAGGGAACAACTCACCCGAGCGGGTCAACCCTCTTTTTCCTTCTACTTGCATGCAATACGAACAATATAATCTGACAAAAATTATGAACAAGAATGCTGTGAATACAAACCAGAAACATTGACGTAAATAATGTCATGAAAGGCGGAGGAGGATTCAACTTTAGGTATGATCAGGTTATCAAATTCCAATCTGCAATCTGGCACTGAAGGAAATAAATCATTAAATTACATATACAGGGTGTCATTTTAATGGCGCCCACGGACCACGGAAACGTATAGAGGACATCAAAACAAACAGCTTTTCTCAGTAACATTTTTCTCGTTGGTGCGTCGTGTTGGCGCTACAGTCGTTCAAAAAAGCCTGTTTTGCCGCCTGAATGTTGGCAACCACACACAATATTTGATTGCATTTGTGACGGCATATCCCGTCGTGAAGCGATGATTTCCAGGGTTGCCAGGAACACACATATTCTGTGAAAAATGACAGCTACAATCAGCCACATTATGTACCGTAAAAAAAACACGAGAAAACACGTTCTTTAACCTAACAGGAAGTAAACAAACGATACGAAAAATGGTAGAAAGAAAATAGAATTCAAGTGGAATTGGTCATATCGAATTTTGTCTCAGTTTACATATCAAATAATTGCAAATCTAGTTACCAAGTTGGCATCTACAATTTAGTCTATCCACTTCGTCCTTCTGATACTAGTTGTCTGTGACACACTGAACAGATGACAAAATAGAAATGAAAGAACTCAAAATTCCAAAGGAAAGCAACAGATAATATAATGTATATTCAGAGCATTATGAGGCAAGTGTAAAAAATGATTGAAAATACAGGGATATAAGTAGTAGTAATACAAGTTCTAAGACGACTATGTGTTTATCTATGCACCGGATACACATGTAATAGTTTGCAACTGTGAACACGGTAGTATATTCGGTACTGATTCATCAATAGATTGTTACTTTGGTTGTACTTGTTTTAGCCGTAATGTAACAACGTGAACCTCGGATACTTCCGTAATCAGCACAAAAGTACCGCATGGCATCTGGATACAAACCTGTACATATCAACCTTGCAACAAGATTTGCAAATATTTGACATGTAGTTGGGCGTAAACAGCCACGTGTAAGCTGTAAGTCCAATAAAATTTATTGTTGTTGATATTTTAGATGTAGGCTGAGACAAAATCCGACATTAACATTTCATTTTGAATACGTGCTTTACCATTTCTTATATCGATGGTTCACTTCCCCCTTCCTCTGAGATGACTGCTGATCTGGCTGGTAGGTTATGATGTTCGGTCTTCGGGACGCGTTTCTCGCTTCGTTTTACAGCTAATAATGTGGTTGGTAGTTTGTCATTTTTCACAAAATTTGTGTTCCTTGCAAATCTGCCGTGCGCTGTTTCGCCGCAGGATATGACGTTATAGGTACGATGACATGTTGGGTTGGGTTGCCAGCATAAAGGCGGCAAAACGGTATTTTTCGAACGGCTGTAGCGTCGAATCGACGCACGAACGAGAAAAATGTTACTGGGAAGAGTTGTTTATTTTGATGTCCTCTATACGAATCTGTGGTCTGTGGGCGCCATTAAAATGACACCCTGTATATTTTATCATCTAACTTCCTAACATGAAATGAACAGAGACGTACTTTTGAAAAGCTTTATCTACCTCCTCTTTCAATAAGATTTACAAATCTTCATTAGCATTTTCCTCCTTGTTACAAAATGAAAAATTACGATATTTGGGATTTGATTTTAATGTGCCTACGTACTACAATTGACAGCCTGCTAGTCGTTTATATGTCCTGTTAAATTTATAAGCCGTGATTCCAACCTCTTTAGTTTTGATAACATTCTCTGGGGTGTTATAGTTGAAACTTGCAATGTAGCTAAGATTGCACACGATTTCTTTATATTTGAGTATAGAGTTGGAAAACATTTTCTGCTGTCTCTAATGCAGTCCTTGGATATACTGTCTGCCCATTTACCACATTTGTCAATCAGACTTTCAAATGTAATAGTTTCAATCCAGTCTGTCACATACATTTACTAACTGTCCCAGCGAATAAGATATACCTTTTCAGATTTTTATAGAGTAAGTTGTTGCAGATTTGCCAAGTGTTTGCTGTGTGTGTATTTGTGTGTGTATTGACACTTTTTGAATTCTTCTTCATTATCTCTAAATAGTTTCTCTTCTTTTGAATAAATTGTATTGAAGTTTTCTTCACTCTCAGTTCATTCAATATCTCAATTGGAATACTGACATATTCAAGGCAATAAACAAACTGATACTCCACCTTTCAATAGTAAACCTTCTGTACAAGGTAAGAAATTACATTTTCATTTTTCCCATTACGTCAGGAGAAGATTCAGTATAGCCACTTTTTTAAAGATAATCTCATTAACCTTTCGTGCAAGCAGATTGGGTAGTGAATATAAATGTAGTTTTTACTTGGTTACTTATTGGACGTAATTACCTGAAGGTTGGCCTGATTCTCAAGAAACTACATTCACAGCATAGTATACTGTATTTTTATTATTACCCTCATAATAAATTGAATACTTGAATAATATATCTTTCCAGCGACATATATGATATATGGTAATAGAAATTACGTTTCACGTTGCACACATAGCAAACCTAATTTCAGAATCCAGTTCTCTCACTAAGTATAAGATCTCAGAAGAATACAAATAAAAATAAATATATAGGTGAATGGGAATCACACTGAATGTTAAAGAATTTATCTCCCAACTCCCTCAGGTTGGAATGCGCAACTTCCATATAAATGATGAAAGTTCAATTAATATTCCCCTCTGGAAAATACACAATCTTGCTGAGAGTCGAACTGCAGCCAAATGAATTAAATTCACCTTCCTGGGGACAATTCCGTTACACACATTTTCCAGAACAATGAGGGTACATTGTCTTCTGGAGCACAAGTAGGTTAGAATGCATGGTTGACAAATGTCGCCATTTCATAGGGCGATGATTATCTTCATATCTTTTCTTGAAACTATTGAACTCGTTTACATCTGGAAGGTCTATTTTCGTTGGAATTAGTTTAGTCTGATTGAGGAAACGAAGTGAGTTAACGGTTCTGGGGTAGCTATATCCTCCACGAGAGTCGGATAAGGATGTAACAGGATGAGAGTTCAAGCCAATTTGAATGTAGCACAATAGCCTTGATAGTAGTATGTCATTACAGCACTTTTAACAACCATAAGAAGATCTTGGATATAATTATGCCTTTTTAGGCACAATCGAATGATAGATTAAATGAAGGTGAATTTTTCCATGGAACGCTTTCTTGGTTTAAAAACCTTCGGAGGTATTCCTTGATTTTTTGTGAATCAAGTAGTAATTAGCAGCTTCATAGTTCCTTCGTCACTCTCCGCAAAATAGTAACATTGCCGCTGATGATACTGGAACACTTGTCTCACCTTGCTGTGTAGAATCGTAATAATGTGATGAGGAAAGTATGTTACTCTCTCGAGATGAATTGTTCTAGTGGCTAGACATGTAAAAAGAGATATGTAAATTTTTTTAGTGAATTTTGCCCATATGAGAAAATTCCAACCACATCACTGTCAAAGACGTTTCATAAATATTCAAAATCTTTGTAAAATATTGAATTTGTTATCCTATATTCTTGCTTTCATTTTAATTTCTAATGAGTTTATGTTGACAAAAATCATGAAATCGATAAGATAGATATAAATAGAAAAATAAGTTTAAAAGAAAATAACAAAAATTACTTATGATGTTTACATTTATAACAAAAATAACCATGTGTTTTCTTTCCAGTTTCCGTAGAAAGATTTTTCAGGCTCGAACATTTTATTTAACCTCATGTAATACAGTGCTCCCAACAATTCATGAATTTCTCAAAAACACAACAATGCATGGTCTCAGACATATAGTAGATAGAACGTATGACAGATGGCCAAGGTGAGTGACCCTTATTGGTAATTTTTTAAAGTAATATAATGGCTGGAATTTACTATATTCAAATTAAAGCATACATTTCTTTAGGAAATCATGAGATGTAGAATAAGACTACTGAAAAAGAGAAATTAAGGGTTTTTCAAAAATATCGAAGATGGAAGTTCCTAAAAAAAACAAGAAGGCGTATAATTTTTGGAAGGTGTATCACAAGATCTAACGCAAACAGTATATTTAATATATATCAATGTTAATAGTATAACCATGTTATAATATAATGTTGCAACCGAAAGCGGTGTCGATATTGATGAAATGAGTTTCGAGGGTTTTTGAAATGTTGTGTATTTTTAACCAATAAGTTCTACTATTTCTATCCCCAACGATATACCACAGAAGAAGGCAAACAATTACTTACTCACTTGTCGATCGTAATTCCTCAGAAAGCATAAGAAATACAGTACCCCAATATATTTTCCAATACAGTTATATTTAGTTTCATCCAATAGAGACAATCTACTAGAACATCAAGGTGAAATGAAGAATATCATCACAGCACCGCTGGATAAATTTTACGCTGGAGTTACGTTGCAATTTTGGATGATTTATGAGATTACAAAGACCTGCATGTTCGGAAGGTTGAGAAATAAATAAGGCTAGATATGCAGGGAAAAAAGAAAGGAAGGAAAAACCCTGCCCCCAAAGTATCTCGCGGGGGTGAGTGATGCCCGGCCTGAGCATTCCGACCCGACCCCTTCTACTGTAGCTTTTAACCTCGCCTAGTGTCTCAACTTTGCCTCGTGTAGGCAGGCACTAGTAGCTAACTAAATACAAGATGTCGGACATCATGCTTCCTGAACATCAGAGATAAGCGCCAACCCTGTTTATATGTATGCGCCTGTGCCATTTCCCGGTGTTGATGGCAGACCAATCGTGAGCCGTGTCTGCTGTGTTCCCGCCGCCGGCTGACTATCGCTAGCCAGGCTGGATCCAATTTGAGCCCCGTGTCGCGATTCAGATTCTGCTTTTCCCCGTGTGTATATTGCTCTTTTGATAATTCTGTCCCAATAGTTTGATGATTTAGAGATAATTTCTGTGTTGTTAAAATCTATTATGTGGCCTTCGTTGATAAAATTTGCAGTTATTCTTGACTTCTCCGGCTGGAAATTTTTGATCTAACTTTGATGTTCTCTACAGCGTTCTTTGATTGTCTTGCATGTTTGCTCAATGTATGTTTTCCCACAGTTGCCAGCAATCGAGTAACCTCCAGGTGTATTGAGTTCCAAATTCTTCTTGGGGTTGCGTAGTAGATTCCTACATTTCGGCGGTGAGTTTGTGGATGGTCTTGATATTGCGTTTACTAAGAATACGGCTTGTAATTACGGAGAGGTTTCCGATGAATAGTAGCATGGCTATCTACTGGTACTCTTTTTTTCCAGATTCCCTAGTGTATTCGAGTTCCCTCATGTGTCCAGTTTCCCTGGTGTGTATATACGTATTTGTTATGAGCACGTCAGTATTTTGAGTAAATATATTTATGTTGTAGTTATATCCATGTAATATGTAAGTATGATATTTATTTTCATTTATATTCATACTTACATTGATTTTGTTGTATCAATACATCTGTAATTGGAAATATTACATCTCTGTTGATGGTAAAGAAATAAATAAAGCAAAAGTAAAAACAAAATAATATAAAATACTGCATTTACATGTAAATATTGAGTACTTTGATCAGGAAAATTTCTGGAGAGAAAATCAGCTAACATATTACTATATATATATATATATATATCTATGCAATACTTAACTTGGAAGTCATACTCTGTAATTTTGGATTTGTAAAGACAATCTCAAAATTGATTTTTTTGATTTGATTTTGTATTTTATGTCCACTTTATGCATAGTAAGACAATCTCAAAAGAAGTGACTTCCAATATTTAACTTGTTGAAGGCAGATTAGACAATGATGATCACAAGCAAAAGTAAATTTGTTACCAAGGAGGTATTTCTTGCATTGATCAATACAAAACACTACTTAGGCATTCTAATTTAGTAATTGTGTAGCGTGACACATACTCCTTAAATGATCTAATCACATAGAATATTACATATTTTTATCATTAAACATTAAACCAATAACAACAGAAGATGATTTTTTTTATTTTAAAATCTTCTTTCAAAGTCCAATAAAAATTGTAAATCCTGCAGAATTGCGCCCTTTAACAAATCAAAACAAGCTTGATCGTTGACTCCCCATTCCTTGTAAAATTAAATTCAAATTGATCTAATTTTCTAGAGAACATTTAAAAATTTCTTCTTAACGTTAGCAACAACATCTTCTACTAACTTTACTTTTTTCAACATTGTCATCCACACTTTCTACTTTTGCACTAACATTTTTTTCTCCATCAGAATATTTTAAACCCAACGACAAAATAATCCATCTTCTCTACTGTGGCTTCATCTTGCCGGGATCCAACATTTCTTTGCATGACAATAATCTGAGTTAAACCTGTAGCTAGGTGTTGTAGAAATACGTTTCCAAGTCTGGATTCTAACTGTTTTAACGTTTGTTCAATGTCTGGCATTTGCGGCATTTTTCTGCAAATAGTGACCTAATTTTCACTTTCCACAAAACATACGTAGATTGGAGTCGACGACCTATACATTCGTGTATTACGCAATTCGAAATGGTATAGTCAAATCGTATTGTTTTCATTTTTTGCGGTCCGTTTGGTAGTTCGCCACGTAGTAACTCACTGCACATAAAGCCCATGTATGGAACAACAGATTTATTTCGTATGTGAAAAAAAAGTACACCAACACTGCAAGCTTACCACCAGTCAGCCCACTACGAAACGCGGGTCGCACAAAACATCGTGCAACGCTCACAGTCTGTACATCAAGTGTCTGGCTTCAATAACTGAATATTGCCTCTTAGCATTTCGCCACATGGCAGTTCGGACATGACATAATGTCGGATTTTACATGTACTACCATAAACATTATCGTAACATGGTTTTAATTTCATGATTATAATGATGATTGTGATTGAGAAGAAACTTTAAGTGATATGAGATTTGTTTTATTGAAGCTTCAGTTTGTTTCACTTTTATGGCACTTTTGACTAATTTGCAAAAATGGAGATGAGTGAAGATGTGCTGAAATTTATGAAAGAAACACTCACAAACATTCATGCTCAAGTAGATATTCGAATCCGGGAACACTGACATCGTATCGCGATGTGCTAACCACTCTGCCACGGGGGCAGGCTTAAGTTAGTATGTTGAGGAACGGATGTAATTTTATTCCCTTCTACGGCATTGTCCAGAATTCACACAACCCTGAACCTCCAACAGCCTCCTAAAGCAGATATAGAAGAAGCAGAGAAAAACGAGTTGGGTCCCCTGACAAGGGATTACCTAAGTACTGGTAAATTTGAAAAAGGTGAAGTATTTGGATTGTATCCAACTATGGAACCAAATGAAGGTGCAGTATGGAAAATTGGCAAATTTAAAGTAACATTAGAAGGGCATAACATAAAAATTAATTTAGGTGGGAAAAATAGCTGGTCCACATATCCTGGTACTGTTGGGCTAACGGAGCTCATCACTAAGAAACAACCAAAAAAATTTACAGAAGAAGAATATCTTTGTTACTCCGAATTTTTGACACTCTCTGGTGCTCTGTACCAAAATAATGATGCCAGTCAAAAGCGAGTGAAAACTAGCAGTGTTGATAGAAACAAAAATCTGATCGAACCCATCTGGAACCAACTCAAAACCGGAAGTGGTATCATGAAATACAATACTTTACCTATAGAATTTGTGTGGGTAAATTATGTTAGAAAACTCATAGATAGATTGCTGGTTATAGCAGGGGAGAAAATGCTCTGAACAAATACTTCTATAATGATAAAATTGGTATTGTAAACATGCAAACTAGCTAATTTTATTGTAACGATCCCAAAGATATAGGATACTTAATTAAAATTATCAATAATTTACCTCCTAAATTCTGGAATATATCAGCTAGTCGAGGTTTGGTGAATGATATTATTAATAAACTTCCATTCGAATTTCACGTACCTGGTTACGAATACTGTGGCCTGGGGACAAAACTTGAGAAAAGGTTAGAAAGAGGAGACAGGGGTATTAATCCTCTAGCTGTACCTTGTAAAAAACATGACATTGAATACAACACACACAAAGATCCGGATGATCGTCATGTGGCTGATGAAAAATTAGAAGATGCAGCATTTCGAAAATTAACTAGCATAGATGCTTCTTTGTGTGAAAGAATAACAGCATTGGGTACAACTATTGCTATGAATACAAAACAAAAATGATGTTGTTTGTAATATATATATATAGACATATATTAATATATTAATATAAATACCCTGAAAAATAATAATAACAACAACATGAAGCCAAAAGGAGTTGTTTACCAAATTCCATATCATGATATTAAAAATTTAAAAATTAGTTTTATTTTAACAAAAAACAACACGAAAAGAAGAGACAATGTACTGTCAAAGGAAATGGAATGCAATTATTACTCAATACACCACAATTAAAACGATTGCAAATACAAGAAAGAAAACACATATTGGAGGATTCATATTCAATATTCCAGGCATCCTGGCAGCATTTGGGGATATTTTTGAGCTTTGCTGGTGGTAGTGCGGCTATAGCTAAAACTGATATCGAATCAAAAATAATAAGGCAGAACTAGAAGAGCAGAAGCGTCATATTCTTGCCATGGAGAAAAAAATGGCAGTTGTGTGAAGTCCAAAGCACTTATAAAATTAATAGAAAATAAGAAGCACTCACGAAACAAGACATTGAATATTTAGTTAAAATATTTAAAATTGAAAACTTCAGGGGTGGTTTAATGTCTGATTCTCTCCATAAAGGTAATACCTATTCTCGAGAATGTAGCGTGGTGAATTTGGACATGTCGCAACACATTGGTATCCACTGGATATGCTATTATAAACAAAATAACAATTCTTTTATTTTTGATTTAATCGGAGGGGTACCGCCTAAAGAATTGATTCAGTAGTATAAAATACAATATTACTGGTGCGAGAAAGTATGAACCCCCCTCATGCAGATTTGGCTACACTTAAAACAAGCTCAACATGCCCATATGAGCTTTTTGCTCAAGTGTGGAACCCTGTCTAATCCAAGATTTTTGTAAAAATGCCCTCGGGAAGTTCCTGAGAAAGTATGACCCCCTCAGATTGATTTGTCTACACTTACAAAAGGCAATTCTGTGAGATTGTTGCCCATAAACCTGTCAAAAATATGCCCCTCTTGATATTTTTTTGGCCACACCTAAAACTACGCCAAACGTATTAACACACACACACCCACCCACCCACACCCACACACACACTGATCTTGACCTTGACCTTGAGATGATCTTGACCTTGACCTTTTTTTCGATTATTTTTTCGATTATTTTTCGATTATTTTTTCGATTATTTTTTCGATTATTTTGACCTTGACCGTGACCTTGACCACACCCACCCACATACACACCCACACCCACCCACACCCACCCACATACACACCCACACCCACCCTCACATATTTACTTCCGGTCCACATGTGGCCTATTTCTGGTTTATTTATGTTGCATCATGTTTTGCAACAAATTATTACCCAATTTATGCATTAGACATGTGTTGTTTTCTGATTGGTTGGTTATGACATAATGTGATGATGTGTTATATTCTGATTGGCTTATTGTTTCAGATGTTTTCAATGCGGTCCGTGCTTAGGGTATATAAAGAGATTTTGCATTGCATATCAGCCAGTATTGTGAGAGTTGTTAAAGAGTGAGGGTGTGTTGTTGCAGTGCTGCTCATATTTTTTAAACACAAAAATATTGCAGATTTGTATAAATTGAATTACAAATCTATTTGATTTAATATATAGAATTTTTAACAACCTGTCATAGGTTTATTAAGTATAAAGTTTTGATTTGGTAAAAAAAAGTAAAGTAAAGAGTTCTCTTGTGCATAGCACCATGCCATGAAAGCATATAGGGGGTGTGGGGGTAACGCCCCACACTTTCTTGATCCGGTCGTGAGTAGGGGTGATGTGATCAGCATCACGCCCCTGACCGCCTTTACCCCCCAGGGTTTCCCCCAGGTACCCATGCTATTCGACGCTGGGTAGGCGCCGGGGCCGCTTCCACCGTTTTGATTTGGACCCCAAGAAATTTTATATAAATACCAAAGCCAAAAATATTAACACACATACACACATACACACACACACAAAATATACAAATCACACTGCTGAACCCAACTGATATTTTTTATTAAGCATAGGATTTTGATTTGAACCCCAAGAATTTTTATATAATAAACAACAACAAAAATGTCAAATCAAAAATATTGTAATCAATGCAAAAAGAATATATCCAGCCCCAATTGGGATAAGCATCAAAAGATTTGTAATCCAGACAAATGCAGAACTCCCACAAAAATATGACCAAAATGCCATAGAAAATATAATCTGGAATACTTCACTTATAAACATAAAGGTACTTGCTCTGCACAGTCATCAACATTGCCCCCACAACCATCTACATCTGGTCTGAAAAGGAAGCATGAAACACCTGTTAATGCTGGACCAGCAAAGCAGCCACGCTATGAACCCATCCATAGCAGTTTTAATGGCCAACTTAGGGATTACCGGTTTGTATCAGAGCCAAAATGTGACATTAAGAATTTTTTGAACAGTATAAATCCAGATGTGCAGGCAATTCTAAATGCACAAAATGGCTCATATAAGCTGTCCCTCAAATTGTTTACTCAATATAAGAAGCCAAATGGCATAAAATTTACACAGCCCCACATAACAGAAACTGTACCTGTATATTCAAATGCAAATTTAGACAAAATAATAAGCAGTTTGATACATCAATTGAATATTAAACACTCTGAATTTGCAGCAAAAGAGTCTGGATGGAGCTTATGCGGATCTCCACACAGGCTCTATGTTAATATTTCTGAATTCAGCCCATTACAAGGTTCCACTTATGTGCCTTTACCTGCCAATATTAAAAACAAACAAGCCGTGGTTAATATAAAAAATAATGATGAGAAATGCTTTTTGTGGTGTATTGTAGCTGCTTTGTATCCAGTTTCAAGGAATCCTGAGAGAATAACTTATTATAAAAAACATGAAAATGACTTTGATGAGGCAATGGAGGGTTTAGAATATCCAATATCTGTTCAGAATATTGATAAATTTGAAAAAAAGGCCCGGGATATCAATGGCAAACAATTATCTATTAATGTATTTATTTGTTCTACTGGCCGTGGCAATTGCTTGATAGCACCTCGTAGAATCAGTACATTTGATGATGAATCTGCTTTTCCGATTGATTTGCTCTTAATTGAAGGGGATGGCACATATCATTACACTCTGGTACAGAGTCTTGAAGCTTTAGTCAGAAAACAACAAGGCAAATCCAATACAATATTCAAGTTGTGCAGAAGATGTTTTACTGTATTTGATGGTCAAAAAATAATAAATGGGGTTCGGGAAGTGAATGCAGAAATTGCTAAAAACAAGTTAATTGAGCATCTGAAATACTGAGGCAATCATAAACCTGTTCATATGGTGATGCCAATCAAATTATATACTGTATGTAGATGCCAACTGCCTCTATGGTTATATCATGATGAAAAAATTGCCATATGCAGGGCTTGAGTGGGTTGAAAATTTCAATATTGAAGATCTTAAAGATTTTGATGACAGTAACTATGGCCTCTTCTTAGAGGTTGATCTGACAATTCCTGATGATTTACACAACACATTTTCTGATCTCCCCCCAATTCCTGAGGTTGAGTGTTCACCTGGCTCTAAACAGAAGAAATTGATGATGACTCTAGAGCCGAAACAGGATTATGTCATATATTACAAAAACCTCCAGTTCCTGATGCATCATGGTGTTCAAGTGACCAAAGTTGGAAATGTCTTAAGGTTCAGGCACTCAAGATGGTTGAAACCATATATTGATACAAACACAGAGCTTCGAACATCTGCATTGAGCCAATTTGATAAAAAATTTTTTAAATTGATGGTCAATTCAGTGTATGGCAAAACAATTGATAATGTCAGAAAACATATTGATGTTAAAATAATTACTGACCCCAGCCGGAGCAAAAAATTGATTGCAAAGCCCAACTTCAATTACAGAAGAATTTATGATGAAAATATGGCACTTTTCAACATGAAAAAAACAAAGATCAAATTTGATAAGCCTATTTATGTAGGGGCTGTGATATTGGAATTGGCCAAATTACACATGTTAAAATTGTTTTATAATGTGTTGAAGCCTTTTTATAAGGATCGTGTAAAACTGATGTACATGGACACGGATAGTTTTGTTCTTGATATTCAAACAGAAGATGTTTATCAAGATATTGCTCAGCCTGAATTGTTTAAATATTTTGATACCAGTGAACATACAGAGATTCAACCCCACAACAAGAAGGTGCCTGGCAAGTTAAAAGATGAGACACTTGGTGATGTTATTGTGGCATTTGCTGGGTTAAGATCCAAGATGTACAGTTTTGAAACATGTAGTGGCGCTGTTGCCAAAAAAGGCAAGGGCATTGGCAGAGTGACTGTGGACAAAGAGCTTGAATTTGAAGATTACAAAAATTGCCTCAAATCATGTAGCACAATCAGAACATCAGAATCCGGAATTCAGAGTGTGGATCACTTGTTGACTAGCAATATTGTAAGAAAAGTGGCTCTGGACCCACATGATGATAAGAAATGCATTTTATCATGTGGCATACATACTTTACCATGGGGGCATTGTGATTTGAAAAATGGCAATCAATGCCCAATTGCAGAGCATGATTTGAAATAAATAAACATGCCTATGAACTTATTTGGGTTCAAAAAACAGGCTATTATGGATCTGCCAACACCACAAACCTCTTCTGATATGATATCTAAACTAAGTGCTTTGTTAATTATTCATCTGAACAGCATACTTACAGATGTTGATGATGAAACAGGTAAAACATTGTACATATTTAACAATAATTTAAATCATTACCAATTACCTGTAGGTGGTCAATTGCAATTTATTACAACCCCTGAGGGTAATGTCAAGATTTCAGTAGGGAGAAATATTTATAGAATTAAGCAGTCAAACATGATTTCTGCCACTGTTTATACTGTTTCTGCTGGTGACTGCTTATATATTGAGGTCCCTGGATCCTATGACAAGCTTATACCCTTTTCTATAGAATTAAGAATTAGATATTCAATAATAAATAACCACTAAAACAAAAATGCCTAATGATATATTTGGCCATACAAGACATGAAGATCACAGTGATGAGATTCTGATGCTTGATGTCAGAGTCAAGAAATTAAGAAGTGATTTACAAGCTTTACAAACCACACTCAATGCCAGTCTTCAATTAGAAATTACAAATTTACAATCACAATGCATGGACCCTCTTCTTAAAATTGACTCAGAACTTAAATTATTGCTTCAAAAATATACTGACTTGGCCACATTGGATAATTTTCAAAGTTTAGAAGAAGCTGTAGCAGCTCTTCAAGCCAAATTTAAGACCCAGGCCACCAACTCTGAGCAATTGAAACAACAATTGGAAGAGCAGATAAATAATGTCCAGACACAGCTCCAAACAATTGTCAAAAGCATAAAATCACAAGAAGATTTTGATCTAGTGATTTCCACTCTAAAAGAACAGATTCAATCACTCCAAATACCTAATCTGGACCCTCTGAACAATGCCATAGCCGAGGTTAAAGAAAAAATTGAGACACTTGAAAATTTTATGAACAACTTGCCATCTTCTGATGCTTTGAGTGCAATAACTCGGAGTGTTGCCAACATCAAGCTGCAACTTGAAACATATGAAGATTTTGGAAAAATTCAAAGTACCATAACACATCTTGAGGGTACTTTAGCAGCAGTGCAAAGTGATTTGACAATACAAGAATCTCTAGAATCCCGCCTGCCCGGTATTGTAGATACCCTTGTTAGTGTCCAGCAACAGATCACAAAACTTGAAAACCTCAACACTGAATCTGAGCTATCTCATTTTCATCACTTGATTGATCACAGCTCTTCTAAATGTGATTCTTAAACCACCCTTCCACATAATATCTTTGTAATCTGAGAATAATCCTGGCAACAGGCGCATAGGGAACAGCACTGTGTGGCTCTTAGATATAATTTTATCACCAGCCTCAAATCCACCTATTTTGTAGTAAGAAGCCTCGGTTTTGGATAATTTTAGTGTGGCCAAAGCTGTGGAGGTAATGCCGGGATAATCTATTCTGTTTATAACAACACCATGCTTTCTGATCTCAATTTCAGAGAACAGATGCGGCACAAAATTGTCTACCAATCTTATATTTGAATTTGCCGGATAATCTGTTCCATCGAGCTTTACAACATCAAACTTGATGTATAGATCTGCTCTGTGGGGGTTTATAAAGCCATCCCCTACATCAAGATCAACCTCAATCTCTGTGTTGGGTTGATTTAAATTTGCAAATGTCCTCCTGTTTGGGGGGAATGATTGTAGCTCATAACTCTCAATATTTTCCATTTTTTTTGTATGTATTTTTATTTAAATATTAATCTCTATGATTGCAGTTGTTGTGGCTCCAGCAAAATCAACTAATTCTTCTTTTTCATTAGTGACCATCAACTGAATATAATCTATTCTATTATGGCACACAGGAAAATATAATGTTGGGGATGGAGTGTAGATGATTGACTCCATAAATTCAGAATTAGGTTTGAATGTTGCAATGATCCCAGTTTGTTTGTGAGTGCCTATGCCATTTGATTTGGTGATCATACCCTCGGCCACATTACAGTGAATATTTAGAGTCTCTATGGCTAAGAATTTAGGTATATTAATAGCAGTGTGTTTGATGGCCGGTTCAAGTTTTGTGTTGTTCTCAAAGCCTAACAGCTCTCCTATAGTACCCAGATCCACTGTTTCTGTAGCAGATACAATCTCTACTATGTGAGTGAAAGAATTTTGAGTTAATACTATACCTCTTGGTAATTGAGCATTTAGAGTGGACAGATTATATTGCGCTGGAGTGATGACAATTTTTTGATCCCCTACTGCAATTTTGTTGTTGTGGTGTGTAATATTAGGGATCAAGTACATGCCATAAAATGCTCTGAGAGCTATTGTTTTGGGATACACTATATCATCATGTAAATTGAGTTTCAATATTGAATTTTGGCTGGTGAGATGGAATACCCCCATGATGTTTCAGATACCACAGAGCTTTTTGAAAATTTTCAATTGATGGTTTATTTATTTGAGACATATATCTAAGAACAGATAAACACAAATGTCCACAATTAACATCTTTGAAGTTTTGAACACGGGCATTATTGTAATAAAGATTAGTTGATTTTAGATATTTTATTAAATTTTCAGGTGGAACACCTCCAAATGAATCAAACACAAATGCCTCATTTTTTTAAATATTTAAGATAACAGATCCAGTGAGTGCCCTGATTTTTGTACTTATCCAAATTAACAATGCCACACTCTTTGTTGAGTGGTTGTTCTGGTAAAGAATCAGACATGTACACACCTCTAAAATTTTTGATGCCCAGTGGCTTGATTAAAGCTTCAATATCTTGGTTTGTAAGCTGCTCTTGTTTTTTTTAAACTTATTCATGGTTCTATTAACACCTTTGGCTTGTTTCTCCATGGCCAGGATATGGCGCTTCAATTCATCTAATTCTGCCCTATTCTTCTTGGCATCTATTACTGTTTTTGCTATGGCAGCTGATCCCCCAGCCAAGCTCCCCACAGCCCCAAGTGCTGCTAAGATGGCCGGGATAGTAAATATGAAACCCCCCACATGTGATTTTTTTCTAGATTGTTGTAATTTTTTTTAATTGGGGGGTACTAAGCAACAATTTCATACCATGACCCTTGGCAATACAAGAGCTTTTTTTTCTTGCGCTGCTTTTTGGTTAAAAGACTATCAATAGTTTTAAGAGATTTAAGACCTGCATAAGGTACCTGATACATAACACCCTTGGTCTTCATTGTAGGTTTATTATATACATATCACAACCCCCACCCCAGTTTTTGTTTGGTGCTCATAGCTATGGTGGTCCCCAATGCTACTATTCTCTCACTTAAAGAAGCATCTTTGCTTACAAATCTACCAAATGCAGCCTCTTCTAATTTCTTGTCTGCAACATGTCTCTTGTCAAGATCAGAATGTGTGTTGTAAGTTATGTCATGGTCTCTACAAGCAGCATCTAGGGGATTAACACCAGGATCACCTCTGTTTAATCTATGCTCGAATTTTGTGCCTGGACCACAATACTGATAGCCTTGAATTTGTAGTTCAAATGGCATCTTGTTTATAATGTCATTAACTAACCACCGGCCCTCAGAAATATTCCAACATTTAGGTGGTAGAGTATTAATAATTTTTATAAGATATCCAATCCCCTTAGTGTCATTCACTATAAAATTAGACAATTTTGTGCTTATCATGTCCATAATTCCAACCTTTTCATTGTAAGAGTTGTGGTTGCCAGCATTTTCCTCCCCAGCTATCACCAATAACCTATCTACAAGTTTCCTGACATCATCAACCCACACAAATTCTTTAGGCAGGGTGTTGTATTGTTTGATTCCACTGCCAGTCTTAATCTGTGACCATATGGGCTTGATTAAATTGTTGTATTTTGCTCCACTGCTAGAATTGACTCTTTTTTGTGTGGGATCATTGTTCTGGTATAGAGCATCTGATTTTATTAATATTTCTTTGTAATGTTCATAATCTTGATCTTTATAGCTGCCAGGCCTTTTCCTAGTCGTCAGTTCCCACAATCCAGGTGTGCCAAGATACTTAACAAAAGCACCTTTTTCTCCAAGATGAGATTCTGAATGTACAATTATATCATCTCCCATAAATGTTTCTCTGAAATTGCCAATTCTATGTATGATGCTACCATCACGCTCTGTGTCAGCATATAAGCCAAAGACCTCATCTTTGTTGTCTTTAGGTGTGCTTAAATATTTTTGAGCAAGAGGACCCAATTCAATAGGATGAATATTGGAAAGTGGGGTGATTGGATAATCTAATATGTTCCTTGCAGCTACAGGTACAAGCTCTGTGATCAAATTTTGATTTTGCTCTGTAACAGTTTTGATATTTTTACCTAATTCACTAATAGCATCAATAATAGGCTGTTCTGTGCGCTTGTGTTGCTCATAAATTCCTCGGTTCTGTGATTTCCATCCCTTAAATCTTTTTACAAGATAATCTCTTAATTTATGATCATCAATGATTGGCCTTTTCATGGTTATTTATATATGTTTCAATGTCTAGAAAATTGTTGATTTTATTTCTGTATTTGCCACTATTGGGTTTTCTTGTCATATCAATTGTGAAAAACCCATAACTGTCCAGGTTCCAGCACCTACTGCAAATCTTGGAAAAACCATTGTAGCTCAAATCCCCACTTACATATTCATCATGTATGTGTTTGAGGTTGGTATGATCTTGATGAAACACGCATATAAAATTGCTGTTGTCTCGGATCAGCTGCTTCGGTATTTTTGAAAAAGTCTGTGCCAGGTAGAAGCAATCAATGTTTTTGTGTCGGCCCTGTGAAAAGAAATTTCTAACCTAGTTTTGATTATCCAGTATAATGTCATCAAACACAACAACAGAATTATCGAGACATCCATGAATTGGCTTAACATCTGGTTCAAAAGTGGCTATAGCCAGTCCATCATATGGCTTCATCAGTTGCTGATATTTTAATTGTTCCAAGCTCTTAGAGAAGACATAAAAGTGCCTGTTTTTCCAGTCTAACCAGTTGGGTGCCAATAAAAAATTATCAATCATTAGTGTAGTTTTACCACAAGCCGATGGCCCAACAATAAGATATCTAATATTTTCAGGCAGCAACTTGCCATTTCTCTTAATCTGCTGTTCAGGTTCTGGCAGCCTTTTTATAACATCCCAGGTGCTCATATTATCACTTTGTCTGCATCGATCCAGCTTTGTTCTGGAAGTCCTAGCCATTTGACAAATAACTTGCTGCCTTTTCTGCGGATGATTTTTTCTATGAGATATGTGTCAGGCTGTTTAGTTTTGCTGAGTTCTTCTTCATAGAATCTGCCTTTGAGAATTTCTCCTCGGTGGTCTTTTATTATATATGTGTTAAGGGTCCCAGGTTTAATTTGAACCACTGTAAATAATTCAGTGCTCCAGTTTCTTGTAAAGCCTCTTTTGAATAAGTGCTTATATTTGCTGATTCTTACTTGATCACCCACCTTGTATGTGGCCTTTCTTGTTGTTGGCTGGTATCTAGGATAATAAACAGTCCTGATCAATTTTTGCTCATCAGATGCAGTTACCTCAGAGGGTTTCATGTTGATTGTGGAATGGACCGTGTTGTTATATTTATGTAGAAGTTCTGGAAGAATATTAATCCATTTATAATTACCTTGAAGTGTAAATTGTTTATACATAAGATTTTTTAGGGTTTTGTTGAATCTCTCTACAATTGAGGCTTTGAGATCACTGTAACTCGAATAATGTTGCATTGACTGGTTTTTAATAAATTGTTGGAACACAGAATTATAAAATTCCTTGCCATTATCTGTTTGCAAATAGCGCGGTGATCTTCCACTCTGATTGATGATTGTCCTGAAGGCTTCTGTAACACATTTTCCAGTCTTGGATTTGAGTGGCACAGCCCAGGCAAATTTTGAAAATGTGTCTATTACAATAAGTAGATACTTGTAGCCCATGTTGATTTTGTCTAAATTTTTAAGCTGTCCACTTGCCATCTCAATCAAGTCGCTCTGCCATAAATCATCTATGCCTTTTGTGACTACTGGGAGTCTCTTATAATTATGTCTGGCTTGTCTGTGTAATTCATCAACAATAATTTGTCTAGACATAATATGTAAACAAGAATATTGCAACTATAGGGTGTTCAGCAGCTGATACTACAGGATTTTCTAAATATAATTTGTCCCCTATTTGTATTTTAAATTCCAGAGGGCCATCATGTTCAGCATAGGCTGTTTCTAATGTATTGGGATCTGTAAAATCCTCTAACTCTACACTGGTGATTTTTTGTTTGTTGTCAGCATTTGTTATTGATAAGGTAGGGTAGTGGTGTGCCTGTGGTTGAAGCCAATATTTGATCTTGATTGGTCTCAGTGTGCCCCCAACAAAAAATTGGTAATAAAATTGTGCAGGGGACAGCATATATATTTTGCCACCTGGTGTAAATATTGAATCATATTCTTTGTTGGGGATGCTGTACAATTCAAGAATTACTGTATGTTTTGGATTCTCAATTATGCCCGTTATTACTTTTTCTGCTGTAAGCAATCTGCTTGTTACAGATTCAAGATGCTCATTGATGGTCCTAACAACATCATCATGGCCTGGCTTGATTTTTATGTCCACAACAAGTTTCTTGTATTGTTGCACAATCTCTTGTAGCTGGGTGGCAAAAACAGACAGAGCATTTGCTTGATTGGATTCCACGGTCCCTAGCTGTTGCTTGATATTAGCTACAATTTGCTGTAAATTTTCAATAACTGCCAATTTTGAATTTTGAGGAGTAAGATCATGGACCTGTCTTCTGATATCCTCAAACAGGGCATGCAGTTCATTAATATGTTGATTAGTTGTTAGAGTGGCCACTGTCTGAGTAAGTTGTTTGATCTCTGTCTGGATATTCTTGATATCTTCTGATTTCAATATCCTATTCACAGCTCTCTTAATATTTTTAAGTTCCTGTGATGTAGGCAGATTTGATACAGTATTTTGCAAAGATTCAAGTGCCAATTTCACATTGTTTAATTCAGAAGCATCAGCCACATTTTGCATAGCATTTTGGAGCAGGGCTATATCTGCCTGAGAGGGTGTTGATTGTTGTAAAATTTCAAGCTTTGTTTGGATTTCATCAATCCAGTAATGAAAATGAGATAGCTCAGATTCAGTGTTGAGGTTTTCAAGTTTTGTGATCTGTTGCTGGACACTAACAAGGGTATCTACAATACCGGGCAGGCGGGATTCTAGAGATTCTTGTATATTTGTCAAATCACTTTGCACTGCTGCTAAAGTACCCTCAAGATGGGTTATGGTACTTTGAATTTTTCCAAAATCTTCATATGTTTCAAGTTGCAGCTTGATGTTGGCAACACTCCGTGTTATTGCACTCAAAGCATCAGAAGATGGCAAGTTGTTCATAAAATTTTCAAGTGTCTCAATTTTTTCTTTAACCTCGGCTATGGCATTGTTCAGAGGGTCCAGATTAGGTATTTGGAGTGATTGAATCTGTTCTTTTAGAGTGGAAATCACTAGATCAAAATCTTCTTGTGATTTTATGCTTTTGACAATTGTTTGGAGCTGTGTCTGGACAATATTTATCTGCTCTTCCAATTGTTGTTTCAATTGCTCAGAGTTGGTGGCCTGGGTCTTAAATTTGGCTTGAAGAGCTGCTACAGCTTCTTCTAAACTTTGAAAATTATCCAATGTGGCCAAGTCAGTATATTTTTGAAGCAATAATTTAAGTTCTGAGTCAATTTTAAGAAGAGGGTCCATGCATTGTGATTGTAAATTTGTAATTTCTAATTGAAGACTGGCATTGAGTGTGGTTTGTAAAGCTTGTAAATCACTTCTTAATTTCTTGACTCTGACATCAAGCATCAGAATCTCATCACTGTGATCTTCATGTCTTGTATGGCCAAATATATCATTAGGCATTTTTGTTTTAGTGGTTATTTATTATTGAATATCTAATTCTTAATTCTATAGAAAAGGGTATAAGCTTGTCATAGGATCCAGGGACCTCAATATATAAGCAGTCACCAGCAGAAACAGTATAAACAGTGGCAGAAATCATGTTTGACTGCTTAATTCTATAAATATTTCTCCCTACTGAAATCTTGACATTACCCTCAGGGGTTGTAATAAATTGCAATTGACCACCTACAGGTAATTGGTAATGATTTAAATTATTGTTAAATATGTACAATGTTTTACCTGTTTCATCATCAACATCTGTAAGTATGCTGTTCAGATGAATAATTAACAAAGCACTTAGTTTAGATATCATATCAGAAGAGGGTTGTGGTGTTGGCAGATCCATAATAGCCTGTTTTTTGAACCCAAATAAGTTCATAGGCATGTTTATTTATTTCAAATCATGCTCTGCAATTGGGCATTGATTGCCATTTTTCAAATCACAATGCCCCCATGGTAAAGTATGTATGCCACATGATAAAATGCATCTCTTATCATCATGTGGGTCCAGAGCCACTTTTCTTACAATATTGCTAGTCAACAAGTGATCCACACTCTGAATTCTGGATTCTGATGTTCTGATTGTGCTACATGATTTGAGGCAATTTTTGTAATCTTCAAATTCAAGCTCTTTGTCCACAGTCACTCTGCCAATGCCCTTGCCTTTTTTGGCAACAGCGCCACTACATGTTTCAAAACTGTACATCTTGGATTTTAACCCAGCAAATGCCACAATAACATCACCAAGTGTCTCATCTTTTAACTTGCCAGGCACCTTCTTGTTGTGGGGTTGAATCTCTGTATGTTCACTGGTATCAAAATATTTAAACAATTCAGGCTGTGCAATATCTTGATAAACATCTTCTGTTTGAATATCAAGAACAAAACTATCTGTGTCCATGTACATCAGTTTTACACGATCCTTATAAAAAGGCTTCAAAACATTATAAAACAATTTTAACGTGTGAAATTTGGCCAATTCCAATATCACAGCCCCTATATAAATAGGCTTATCAAATTTGATCTTTGTTTTTTTCATGTTGAAAAGTGCCATATTTTCATCATAAATTCTTCTGTAATTGAAGTTGGGCTTTGCAATCAATTTTTTGCTCCGGCTGGGGTCAGTAATTATTTTAACATCAATATGTTTTCTGACATTATCAATTGTTTTGCCATACACTGAATTAACCATCAATTTAAACAAAGTTTTATCAAATTGGCTCAATGCAGATGTTCGAAGCTCATGTGTTTGTATCAATATATGGTTTCAACCATCTTGAGTGAATTTCCAACTTTGGTCACTTGAACACCATGATGCATCAGGAACTGGAGGTTTTTGTAATATATGACATAATCCTGTTTCGGCTCTAGAGTCATCATCAATTTCTTCTGTTTAGAGCCAGGTGAACACTCAACCTCAGGAATTGGGGGGAGATCAGAAAATGTGTTGTGTAAATCATCAGGAATTGTCAGATCAACCTCTAAGAAGAGGCCATAGTTACTGTCATCAAAATCTTTAAGATCTTCAATATTGAAATTTTCAACCCACTCAAGCCCTGCATATGGCAATTTTTTCATCATGGCATAACCATAGAAGCAGTTGGCATCTACATACAGTATATAATTTGATGGCAGTGCTGGATCATAATCAGGAATATATTTGTTATTTGCTCTGGCATATCTCTGAGAACATTGCACCATGCCTCCTCTTATACATTGTTCCATAAACAGATACATATCTTGATCCTGGATCAGATCCAATTGCATTTTAGTGTTTAAAAACATTGCAGACCATGCTAGGCCCGGAGCACTGTAAAAATACATTGGATCCAGCTTATAATTTTGCATGGAAAATTTTCTGAATGCCTGCAGTATATCAGCTAAGAGGGTCACATCAAGTTTTAAATAAGCCTTGTGATAATCACCAAATGTCTGGCATTTTAAATAGTTCCACATCAACTGGGCATGGTGATAATCTTCATCAGTGATTCCAGATCCTCTGATTTTGCTGTAAAACTCTTGTTGTGGTGGCAGAGAACACTCATCAAATTTAGAAAAATCTGTAACATAATCATAAGGATATACACGCTTCCCCCTAATTAATTTCAGGTCCTGATTTGGAAACAAAGCACATGTGATTTTGAATTGATCATCAGATAATTGAGTGGCCAGTGTAGCCAGGCTAGCCGATAAAATTCTGTATGAATCAAGAAATCTTAAGTGAATAGGAACACAATTAACTTTAATTATTTTGCTAATAGCAATATATTTCTCATCATTTTCTGCTAAAATAATTAAATTCTCCTTGTCAAACCCCTCGTACCTGATCAAATGATGAAAATCATAATTGGATGCACCATGGCAAAATATAGGGACAAATTTTGGTCTCTGGATCTTAATATTACAGCTATTCCACAGGGCCACATCTTCTGCACAACTTGAATATTGTATTGGATTTGCCTTGTTGTTTTTTGACTAAAGCTTCAAGACTGTGTATCAGAGTGATATGTGCCATCCCCTTCAATTAAGAGCAAATCAATCGGAAAAGCAGATTCATCATCAAATGTACTGAATCTGCGAGGTGCTATGAAGCAATTGCCACGGCCAGTAGAACAAATAAATACATTAATAGATAATTGTTTGCCATTGATATCCCGGGCCTTTTTTTCAAATTTATCAATATTCTGAAAAGACATTGGATATTCTAAACCCTCCATTGCCTCATCAAAATCATTTTAATGTTGTTTATAATAAGTTATTCTCTCAGGATTCCTTGAAACTGGATACAAAGCAGCTAAAATACACCACAAAAAGCATTTCTCATCATTATTTTTTATATTAACCACGGCTTGTTTGTTTTTAATATTGGCAGGTAAAGGCACATAAGTGGAACCTTGTAATGGGCTGAATTCAGAAATATTAACTTAGAGCCTCTGTGGAGATCCGCATTGGCTCCATCCAGACTCTTTTGCTGCAAATTCAGAGTGTTTAATATTGAATTGATCTATCAAACTGCTTATTATTTTGTCTAAATTTGCATTTCAATATACAGGTACAGTTTCTGTTATGTGGGGCTGTGTAAATTTTATGCCATTTGGCTTCTTATATTGTGTAAACAATTTGAGGGACAGCTTATATGAGTTATTTTGTGCATTTAGAATTGCCTGCACATCTGGATTTATACTGTTCAAAAAATTCTTAATATCACATTTTGGCTCTGATACAAAACGGTAATCCCTAAGTTGGCCATTAAAACTGCTATGGATGGGTTCATAGCGTGGCTGCTTTGCTGGTCCAGCATTAACAGGTGTTTCATGCTTCCTTTTCAGACCAGATGTAGATGGTTGTGGGGCAATGTTGATGACTGTGCAGAGCAAGTACCTTTATGTTTATAAGTGAAGTATTCCAGATTATATTTTCTATGGCATTTTGGGCATATTTTTGTGGGAGTTCTGCATTTGTCTGGATTAAAAATCTTTTGATGCTTATCCCAATTGGGACTGAATATATTCTTTTTGCATTGATTGCAATATTTTTGATTTGGCATTTTTGTTGTTGTTTATTATATAAAATTTCTTGGGGTTCAAATCAAAATTCTATGCTTAATAAAAAATATCAGTTGGGTTCAGCAGTGTGATTTGTATATTTTGTGTGTGTGTGTATGTGTGTATGTGTGTTAATATTTTTGGCTTTGGTATTTATATAATATTTCTTGGGGTCCAAATCAAAACTTTATACTTAATAAACCTATGACAGGTTGTTAAAAATTCTATATATTAAATCAAATAAATTTGTAATTCAATTTATACAAATCTTCAATATTTTTGTGTTTAAAAAATATGAGCAGTACTGCAACAACACACCCTCACTCTTTAACAACTCTCACAATACTGGCTGATATGCAATGCAAAATCTCTTTATATACCCTAACACGGACCGCATTGAAAACATCAGAAACAATAAGCCAATCAGAATATAACACATCATCACATTATGTCATAACCAACCAATCAGAAAACAACACATGTCTAATGCATAATATTGGGTAATAATTTGTTGCAAAACATGATGCAATATAAATAAACCAGAAATAGGCCACAAGTGGACCAGAAGTAAATATGTGAGGGTGGGTGTGGGTGTGTATGTGGGTGTGGGTGGGTGGGTGTGTGTGTGTTAATACGTTTGGCGTAGTTTTAGGTGTTGCCAAAAAAATATCAAGAGGGGCATATTTTTGACAGGTTTATGGGCAACAATCTCACAGAATTGCCTTTTGTAAGTGTAGACAAATCAATCTGAGGGGGTCATACTTTCTCAGGAACTTCCCGAGGGCATTTTTACAAAAATCTTGGATTAGACAGGGTTCCACACTTGAGCAAAAAGCTCATATGGGCATGTTGAGCTTGTTTTAAGTGTAGCCAAATCTGCATGAGGGGGGTTCATACTTTCTCGCACCAGTAATATTGTATTTTATACTACTGAATCAATTCTTTAGGCGGTACCCCTCCGATTAAATCAAAAATAAAAGAATTGTTATTTTGTTTATAATAGCATATCCAGTGGATACCAATGTGTTGCGACATGTCCTAATTCACCACGCTACATTCTCGAGAATAGGTATTACCTTTATGGAGAGAATCAGACATTAAACCACCCCTGAAGTTTTCAATTTTAAATATTTTAACTAAATATTCAATGTCTTGTTTCGTGAGTGCTTCTTATTTTCTATTAATTTTATAAGTGCTTTGGACTTCACACAACTGCCATTTTTTTTCTCCATGGCAAGAATATGACGCTTCTGCTCTTCTAGTTCTGCCTTTTTATTTTTGATTCGATATCAGTTTTAGCTATAGCTGCACTACCACCAGCTAAGCTCAAAAATATCCCCAAATGCTGCCAGGATGCCTGGAATATTGAATATGAATCCTCCAATGTGTTTTCTTTCTTGTATTTGCAATCGTTTTAATTGAGGTGTATTGAGTAATAATTACATTCCATTTCCTTTGACAGTACATTGTCTCTTCTTTTCTTGTTGTTTTTTGTTAAAATAAAACTAATTTTTAAATTTTTAATATCATGATATGGAATTTGGTAAACAACTCATTTTGGCTTCATGTTGTTGTTATTATTATTTTTCAGTGTATTTATATTAATATATTAATATATGTCTATATATATATATATTACAAACAACACCATTTTTGTTTTGTATTCATAGCAATAGTTGTACCCAATGCTGTTATTCTTTCACACAAAGAAGCATCTATGCTAGTTAATTTTCGAAATGCTGCATCTTCTAATTTTTCATCAGCCACATGACGATCATCCGGATCTTTGTGTGTGTTGTATTCAATGTCATGTTTTTTACAAGGTACATCGAGAGGATTAATACCCCTGTCTCCCCTTTCTAACCTTTTCTCAAGTTTTGTCCCCAGGCCACAGTATTCGTAACCAGGTACGTGAAATTCGAATGGAAGTTTATTAATAATATCATTCACCAAACCTCGACTAGCGGATATATTCCAGAATTTAGGAGGTAAATTATTGATAATTTTAATTAAGTATCCTATATCTTTGGGATCGTTACAATAAAATTAGCTAGTTTGCATGTTTACAATACCAATTTTATCATTATAGAAGTATTTGTTCAGAGCATTTTCTCCCCTGCTATAACCAGCAATCTATCTATGAGTTTTCTAACATAATTTACCCACACAAATTCTATAGGTAAAGTATTGTATTTCATGATACCACTTCCGGTTTTGAGTTGGTTCCAGATGGTTTCGATCAGATTTTTGTTTCTATCAACACTGCTAGTTTTCACTCGCTTTTGACTGGCATCATTATTTTGGTACAGAGCACCAGAGAGTGTCAAAAATTCAGAGTAACAAAGATATTCTTCTTCTGTAAATTTTTTTGGTTGTTTCTTAGTGATGAGCTCCGTTAGCCCAACAGTACCAGGATATGTGGACCAGCTATTTTTCCCACCTAAATTAATTTTTATGTTATGCCCTTCTAATGTTACTTTAAATTTGCCAATTTTCCATACTGCACCTTCATTTGGTTCCATAGTTGGATACAATCCAAATACTTCACCTTTTTCAAATTTACCAGTACTTAGGTAATCCCTTGTCAGGGGACCCAACTCGTTTTTCTCTGCTTCTTCTATATCTGCTTTAGGAGGCTGTTGGAGGTTCAGGGTTGTGTGAATTCTGGATAATGCCGTAGAAGGGAATTCTGCATGTTTTTTTAGCAGTAATTCATATATTAAATTTTTATTTTGTTCGGTGACACCCTTAATCTCTTTACCAAGAACACTGATCGCATCGATAATTGGTTGTTCTTCACGTTTGTGTTGTTCGTGGAAGCCTCGATTTTCCGATTTCCAACCTTTGAAACGTTTGGACATGTACTCTCGTAATTTCGAATTATCTTCAATTTTGTGTTTTGTCATATTTATTATTTTAATTAATGGTAATGTTATATCGTTTCAAAGTTCAAAAAGTCGTTGATTTTATTTCTGAAATTACCATTGTTAGATTTACGAGTCATGTCGATGGTGATAAATCCTAATTTTTCCAACAAGATGAATTGGTTGTAATTTATGTCTCCTCCCACATAATCATCGTATACATGTTTCAAATTAGTATGATCTTGACGAAACAGACAGATTAATTTGTATTATCTTTTAGTAGTTGTTTGGGAATTTTGGAATAAGTCTGAGCTAAATATAAGCAGTCTATTTATTTGTGACGACCCTGTGTAAAAAAAAATGCAAATTTCATTCTGATTTTGTAGAATGACATCTTCAAACACCACACCAGAATTTTTCAAACATTGGTCGAGAGGTTTTATTGTTGATGCAAATGTAGCTATGCCCACACCCTCGTACAGCTTCATGAGTTGTTGGTATTTTCTGTTGTTCTAAACTCTTTGAGAATACATACAAGTGTCTATTTTTCCAATCTAGCCAATTGTTGGCATGGAAGAAATTATTTACTTGCGGCAATTACGGTATCTTCGGTTCAGATATAAGTGGACCGCATGTATACTGGGGTACTTTGCAATTTTTTTTAAAATTGAACTGTGCTGTGTGTTAAAGTACTGTACTGCATTGTAAAATAACTCAAAATCACTATCAATATGTCTATTTCTCTTAAAAAATATAATAATTGTAAACATATTTTTAAATTTACTGATACAAGTTCTAAAAGTAAATTTTGTCCCCTATGAATTGAGCTTTGATAAAGAAAGACTTAATTACTTTTGTACTGCTAACACTTCGGTGGGCGATTCTTCTCTTGAGTCTTTGTGAAGAGGAATATAAGTAAGTTCGTAGAGTTGTGCATAATATGGATGTGTGTCAAGTAATATACTGGGAGTCCATAAAGTCCTTCAAAAAACTAAAACTCTATAACTTTTTAGCTGTTGCGTTTAACAATGCACATTGTTTGGGTGAGAAGGGTGGAAGTTTAAAGTTTTGTTCTGGCCACACTGCTCAGTGACGCTTGCACTGGTAATCACGTGATCATGTGACTTAAGATGGCGTCCATCCAGGAAATGGCACAGTGTGATCTGTGGTTTGCAGAGTTAAAATCTTGTGTTTCAGTGCAGAGAAAGTTCCAGATAACATATGGGAAACCACCCCCAGCAAATTCAAGTATCAAGAGATGGTATGAAAAGTTCAAGGCAACGGGAAGTGTGTCAGATTTGCCACGCTGTGGAAGACCTGGATCGAGTGACGATGTGATGTGATTCAGTCAGTGCAGGACAGCGTGCATCGGAGTCCAATAAAATCGCTGAAACGAAGATCACTGGAACTGGGAATACCAAAGTCAACATTACACAAGATCGTACACAAGAAGGTGAAGGCTTGGCCCTACAAGTTCGGCAGTTTCTTTACGAACAATTTCAAGGTAGATGGATTGGCCGAAGGGGGCCCACACCTTGGCCTGCAATATCACCAGACTTGACACCTTGCGATTATTGGTTGTGGGGACATGTAAAAACCGAGGTGTATTCACAGAAACCAGCTAATCTGGATGACCTAAAAGAAAAAAAAAGAGATATGATTCTGAATATCCCAGGAGAGCACCGTCAGCACACAATTCTCGGTTTCACAAAAAGACTGCAACAGTGTTTGGACATGAATGGTGCACAATTGGATGTTTGGTGATGAACCTAACAAGCAGGAAATAAACTTTGAACCTTGCTGTAAGAACACACAAAATATTTTGTTAATAAACTTAATAGTTTTCAAGTTATAGAGTTTTAGTTTCTTGCAGGACTTTATGGACTCCCTGTATATGTTACGAGTGTAGCATGACACTTTAATGGAACGATTAAGTAGATTACCCTCTGGAACATGTTGTTGTTTGTAAACATTTTTATTGCTGGACTTGTAGATTCTATTGAAGATTTTGTTCGAGACGTAGCACGACAATTTTGAGGGGCAGTGTATATTCTCTGGAACGTGACACGTCGTGGTGTTCTTTAAGAATTGCCTTAAAAAGGGTGGAGTGTCCTTGATCCCTTGTAGATGGAACATGTTTCAGCATTCTAACTCCCAAGCTGGCGAATGCTGTCAGGATACTGGACGCGCTGCTAGTGGTTCCTGGTTCGATATTTTCTTTTCGGGTTTGGGAATGTCGAATTGTTTTCCTTGCTGCTTACACTGGCAGTTCTCTGGCCGACAGCTGATAAATTTCAAATTTGAGACAGGTTTAAAGTAAAGTTAATATTAGCGTAATTTTAAGATAGGGAAAGGATTATTTTGATCCAATCTTTTTATTACAACACTCCAGAATAATATTTTGCCACTCATGATTTAAAATGCCATTATCAATTGAAATATACTTAAACTAGTAATAAACTCTTATATTATACCCTTAAAATAAATATGATTAAAATGCTAATTCCTAGTGGAAAAATATAAAAAAGAATTATGAGAATAGATTCGTGAAAGCAACCAAGTTTATTCCAGAATCTAGAAAGAAAATAGGATTGTGTCTATAAAGCAATCGTTTTTTTAATTTATTTTTGTCCCCGTAAAGTACCAATGATATATGTCGTGATTCGATTAATTGAGTTTAGTTCATTATTGCTTATTCTGAGTTACAGTAGTATGATTGGTGGTACTACTGGCGCACTTATAGCGTACAAATGATGAGCTCATATAATTAAACAGCCCGACTTGCCCACACTTAAAATTATGTCAAGATCCTCTTATTCCCCATTTCTTCAAGTGTGATATGCTCTTAATTCCAAGAATTTTGAATCCTAGTGTACAAATGATGAGCCCCCTCAGATTGATTTGCCCACACTTAAAATTATGTCAAGTACCCATATGATTTTATTGTTTATAGTGTGTTATTCTGTCAAAATCCCAAGAATCTTGAATTCTAGTGTACAAATGATGAGCCCCCTCAGATTGATTTGCCCATACTTACAAAAGTTGCATCAGCCAGATTTTTGTCCATAAGCTTGTTAAAAATATGCACCTTCTTGATATAGTTTTGGCTTCACTTAAAAACTAAGGCAAAATGCCACACTCACCCACCCACACACACACACATATTTACTTCTGGTTTATTTCCATTGCATCAGGCTGTGCAACAAATTATTACTCCTCAGCCAGTATTGTAAGAGTGGCTGAGGAGAACAGATGTGTTGTTACAGTGCTTCTCATACTTACAGGCCTGTTTGGTTTAATTCTTATTATTCATATTAAATATAATTCTGGTATATTGAACAAAAGGGCTTATATTTTGTATAAAAAATCTGTTATTTGTTACATCCAGCTTGTTTGTTGTAATCCACTCTTATTTAGAGTCAGGCTTATATCTGTCCCAGCCTGTTATACAAAAATCATATAGCCCTGCTCCAAAATGCTATGCAAAATGTGGCTGATGCTTCTGAATTAAATACTGTGTCAAATCTGACAATTTCACATTGTTTAATTCAGAAGCATGAGCCACATTTTGCATAGCATTTTGGAGTAGGGCTATATCTGCCTGAGTGGGTGTTGATTGTTGTAAAATTTCAAGCTTTGTTTGGATATCATCAATCAAGTGATGAAAATGAGATAGCTCAGATTCAGTGTTGAGGTTTTCAAGCTTTGTGATCTGTTCCTGGACACTGACAAGTGTGTCTACAATACCGGGCAGGCGGGATTCTTGTACATTTGTCAAATCACTTTGCACTGCTGCTATTGTACCCTCAAGATGGGTTATGGTACTTTGAATTTTTCCAAAATCTTCATATGTTTCAAGTTGCAGCTTAATGTTGGTAATACTCCGAGTTATTGCACTCAAAGCATCAGAAGATGGCAAGTTGTTCATAAAATTTTCAAGTCTCTCAATTTTTTCTTTAACCTCGGCTATGGCATTGTTCAAGGTGTCCAGATTAGGTATTTGGAGTGATTGAATCTGTTCTTTTAGAGTGGAAATCACTAGATCAAAATCTTCTTGTGATTTTATGCTTTTGACAATTGTTTGGAGCTGTGTCTGGACATTATTAATCTGCTCTTCCAATTGCTGTTTCAATTGCTCAGAGTTGGTGGCCTGGGTCTTAAATTTGGCTTGATGAGCTGCTACAGCTTCTTCTAAATTTTGAAAATTATCTAATGTGGCCAAATCAGTATATTTCTGAAGCAGCAATTTGAGTTCAGAATCAATTTTAAGAAGAGGGTCCATGCATTGTGATTGTAAATTTGTAATTTCTAGTTGAAGACTGGCATTGAGTGTGGTTTGTAAAGCTTGTAAATCACTTCTTAATTTCTTGACTCTGACATCAAGCATCAGAATCTCATCACTGTGATCTTCATGTCTTGTATGGCCAAATATATCATTAGGCAATTTGTTTTAGTGGTTATTTATTATTGAATATCTAATTCTTAATTCTATAAAAAAGGTATAAGCTTGTCATATGATCCCGGGACCTCAATATATAAGCAGTCACTAGCAGAAACAGTATATACAGTGCCAGAAATCATGTTTGAGTGCTTAATTCTATAAATATTTCTCCCTACTGAAATCTTGACATTACCCTCAGGGGTTGTAATAAATTGCAATTGACCACCTACAGGTAATTGGTAATGATTTAAATTATTGTTAAATATGTACAATATTTTACCTGTTTCATCATCAACATCTGTAAGTATGCTGATCAGATGAATAATTAACAAAGCACTTAGTTTAGATATTATATCAGAAGAGGGTTGTGGTGTTGGCAGGTCCATAATAGCCTGTTTTTTGAACCCAAATAAGTTCATAGGCATGTTTATTTATTTCAAATCATCCTCTGTAATTGGGCATTGTTTGCCACTTTTCAAATCACAATGCCCCCATGGTAGAGTATGTATGCCACATGATAAAATACATCTCTTGTCATCATGTGGGTCCACAGCCACTTTTCTTACAATATTGCAAGTCAATGAGTGATCCACACTCTGAATTCTATTTTCTGATGTTCTGATTGTGCTACATGATTTGAGGCAATTTTTGTAATCTTCAAATTCAAGCTCTTTGTCCACAGTCACTCTGACAATGCCCTTGGCCTTTTTTGCAACAGCGCCACTACATGTTTCAAAACTGTACATCTTGGCCCTTAACCCAGCAAATGCCACAATAACATCACCAAGTGTCTCATCTTTTAACTTGCCAGGCACCTTTTTGTTGTGGTGTTTAATTTTTGAATGTTCAGTGGTATCAAAATATTTAAACAATTCAGGCTGTGTAATATCTTGATAAACATCTTCTGTTTGAATATCAAGAACAAAACTATCTGTGTCCATGTACATCAGTTTTACACGATCCTTATAAAAAGGCTTCAACACATCATAATACAATTTTAACATGTGTAATTTGGCCAATTCCAATATCACAGCCCCTACATAAATAGGCTTAACAAACTTAATCTTTGTCTTTTCATGTTGAAAAGTGCCATATTTTCATCATAAATTCTTCTGTAATTGAAATTGGGCTTTGCAATCAATTTTTTGCTCCGGCTGGGGTCAGTAAATATTTTAACATCAATTTTTTTTTCTGACATTTTCAATTGATTTGCCATACACAGAATTGACCATCAATTTAAACAAGGTCTTATCAAATTGGCTCATTGCAGATGTTCGAAGCTCTGTGTTTGTATCAATATATGGTTTCAACCATCTTGAGTGCCTGAACCTCAAAACTTTTCCAACTTTGGTCACTTGAACACCATGTTTCATCAGGAACTGGAGGTTTTTGTAATATATGACATAATCCTGTTTCGGTTCTAGAGTCATCATCAATTTCTTCTGTTTAGAGCCAGGTGAACACTCTACCTCAGGAATTGGGGGCAGATCAGAAAATGTGTTGTGTAAATCATGAGGAATTGTCAGATCAACCTCTATGAAGAGGCCATAGTCACTGTCATCAAAATCTTTAAGATCTTCAATATTGAAATTTTCAACCCACTCAAGCCCTGCATATGGCAATTTATCCATCATAGCATAACCATAGAGGCTGTTTGCATCCACATACAGTATATAATTTGATGGCAGTGCTGGATCATAATCAGGAATATATTTGTTATTTGCTCTGGCATATCTCTGAGAACATTGCACCATGCCTCCTCTTATACATTGTTCCATAAACAGATACATGTCCTGATCCTGGATCAGATCCAATTGCATTTTAGTGTTTAAAAACATTGCAGACCATGCTAGGCCCGGAGCACTGTAAAATATATTTGATCCAGCTTATAATTTTGCATGGAAGGTTTTTCTAAATGCCTGCAGTATATCAGCTAAGAGGGACACATCAAGTTTTAAATAAGCCTTGTGATAATCACCAAATATCTGGCATTTTAAATTGTTCCACATCAATTGGGCATGGTGATAATCTTCATCAGTGATTCCAGATCCTCTGATTTTGCTGTAAAACTCTTGTTGTGGTGGCAGAGAACACTCATCAAATTAAGAAAAATCTCTAACATAATCATATGGATATACACCCTTCCGCCTAATTAATTTCAGCTCCTGATTTGGAAACAAAGCACATGTGATTTTGAATTGATCATCAGATAATTGAGTGGCCAGTGTAGCCAGGCTAGCCGATAAAATTCTGTATGAATCAAGAAATCTTAAATGAATAGGAACACCATTAACTTTAATTATTTTGCTAATGGCAATATATTTTTCATTATTTTCAGCTAAAATATTTAAATTCTGCTTGTCAAAAACTTCGTACCTGATCAAATGATGGAAATCATAATTGGATGCTCCATGGCAAAATATAGGGACAAATTTTGGTCTCTGGATCTTAATATTACAGCTATTACACAGGGCCATTAAGAATTTACCATCTGTATGAGAATGGTGATGAACCTTGATATTTGTATCTGAAAATTCAGAATCACATACCGGACATTTTTCTGCATTGTTGAAATCTTCAATCTGATCCTCTGTTAAAGGCAACATGGGTTTTGATTTTAATAAGACATTAGATGCTATGTCACGGCACTTATTTTCTATTCTATCTGCAAATTCTTTGATGGCATCTGGTCCCATGTATAAATATTCTTTACTAACAACACCATCCTGTACAACCACATAATAAAAACTGGAAGGTTCATGTAGCTGGTATGATGTAATTGAAGGTTCATCAGGATCTGGGCTACAGAATGCAAGAGGTTTGAGATTTGATTCAAAATCACACACTATATATGCTGGCTGTTCCAACAAGGCCTCAAACTTTTTGAATTTTGCATTTTCACTTGGCATTGGCATCACCATATGAACAGGTTTATAGTTGCCACAGTATTTCAGATGCTCAATTAACTTGTTTTTAGCAATTCTCGTCCCGAACCCCATTCACCATTTTTCTACCATCAAATACAGACAAACATCTTCTGCACAACTTGAATATTTTATGAGTTTTGTCTAGTTGTGTTCTGACTAAAGCTTCAAGATTATGTATCAGAGTGTAATGGCGTGTATCATCCCCTTCAATTAAGAGCAGATCAATCGGAACAGCAGAATCATCATCAAATGTACTGATTCTGAGAGGATCTATCAAGCAATTGCCACGGCCAGTAGAACAAGTAAATACATTAATAGATAATTGTTTACCATTGATATCCCGGGCCTTTTTTTCAAATTGATCAATATTCTGAACAGACATTGGATATTCTAAACCCTCCATTGCCTCATCGAAATTG
This sequence comes from Lepisma saccharinum, assembly GCF_977018435.1. Taxonomy (NCBI): domain Eukaryota; kingdom Metazoa; phylum Arthropoda; class Insecta; order Zygentoma; family Lepismatidae; genus Lepisma; species Lepisma saccharinum. The sequence goes on from NW_028142940.1 coordinate 500,342, forward strand.
TGTTCATGTTGTTTATAAAAAGTTATTCGCTGAGGATCCTTTGAAATTGGATACAAAGCAGCTAAAATACACCACAAAAAGCATTTCTGGTCGGTATTTTTTATATTAACCATGGCTTGTTTGTTTTTAATATTGGCAGGTAATGGCAAATATGTAGATCCTTGTAATGGGCTGAATTCAGAAATATTAACATATAACTTGTGTGAAGTTCCGCATAGGCTCCATCCAGACTCTTTTGCTGCAAATTCAGAGTGTTTAATATTCAATTGATCTATCAAACTGCTTATTATTTTGTCTGAATTTGCATTTGAATATACCGGTACAGTTTCTGTTATGTAGGGTTGCGTAAATTTTGTGCCAATTGGCTTCTTATATTGTGTAAACAATTTGAGAGACAGCTTATAAGAGCCATTTTGTGCATTTAGAATTGCCTGCACATCTGGATTTATACTGTTCAAAAAATTCTTAATGTCACATCTTGGCTCTGATAGAAAACGGTGATCCCTTAATTGGCCATTAAAACTGCTATGGATGAGTTCATAGCGTGGCTGCTTTGCCGGTCTAGCATTAACAGGTGTTTCATGCTTTCTTTTCAGACCAGATGTAGATGGTTGAGGGGGCAATGTTGATGACTGTACAGAACAAGAGCCCACATGTCTATTGAAATATGCCTTGCTAAATATTTTATGGCATTTAGGACATATTTTAGTGGGAGTTCTGCATTTGTCTGGGTTACAATTCTTTTGGTGTCTGGCCCAATTGGGGCTGGATATATTCTTATTACACTGATTGCAATATTTTTGATTTGGCATTTTTGTTGTTGCTTTATTATATAAGATTTCCTGGGCTTCAATTCAAAATTTTGTACTTAATATATATATATATATTTTGTTCAGCTGTGTGCTTTGTATATTTCTTGTGTATATTTAATATGTTAATATTATTAATTTTTATTCTCGGTTTATTATATAAAATTTCTTGGGTTTTAAATAAAAACTCTATGCTTATTATGACAGGTTGTAAAACTAATAGCCTACAAGTGGAAAAAGAGAATAAATATTGATCTACACTGACCTTCCGCAAATGCCTGCACAGACATGCATGTCCTAGAATGGCAATGACCTAGCGCTGAGTGTTATGTATTGATTTTTGTATAACAGGCTGGGACAGATATAAGCCTGACTCTAAATAAGAGTGGATTACGACAACAAGCTGGATGTAACAAATAACAGATTTTTTATACAAAATATAAGCCCTTTTGTTCAATATGCCAGAAATATATTTAATATGAATAATAAGAATTAAACCAAACAGGCCTGTAAGTATGAGAAGCACTGTAACAACACATCTGTTCTCCTCAGCCACTCTTACAATACTGGCTGAGGAGTAATGCAAAATCTCTTTATATACCGTAAGCACGGATTAAAACATCTGAAACAATGAAGCAATCAGAATATAACACATCATCACATTGTGTCATAATTAACCAATTAGAAAACAATACATGCCTAATAATTTATTGCTTAATATTGGATAATAATTTGTTGCACAGCATGATGTAATTGCTCTTGCATCATAATTTGTTGCATAATATTGGATAATAATTTGTTGCACAGCCTGATGCAATGGAAATAAACCAGAAGTAAATATGTGTGTGTGTGTGGGTGGGTGAGAGTGGCATCTTGCCTTAGTTTTTAAGTGTATCCAAAACAATATCAAGAAGGGCTTATTTTTAACAAGCTTATGGACAACAATCTGGCTGATGCAACTTTTGTAAGTATGGGCAAATCAATCTGAGGGGGCTCATCATTTGTACACTAGAATTCAAGATTCTTGGGATTTTGACAGAATAACACACTATAAACAATAAAATCATATTGGTACTTGACATAATTTTAAGTGTGGGCAAATCAATCTGAGGGGGCTCATCATTTGTACACTAGGATTCAAAATTCTTGGAATTAAGAGCATATCACACTTGAAGAAATGGGGAATAAGAGGATCTTGACATAATTTTAAGTGTGGGCAAATCGGGCTGTTTAATTATATGAGCTCATCATTTGTACGCTATAAGTGCGCCAGTAGTACCACCAATCATACTACTAGTTAATATTTGAGGTGTGAGTTACTATTTGACAACGTTCTAACAATCTGGCAACCTGTTACAGCTTAAATAATTTAGCCGTCATCATTTCTCTTTACAATAATTTTCCTGCTTCAAGTCGACATGTCTCCCGCGAAGGGGTTTTGCTTGCTGGCTACCTGATCCCAAAAACGGGAGAGGTGCGGAGGCGAAATTCTTACGTTAGCAAAATTCTTCGTCCGGTCGTAGATTTGAGCGCGCAAGATAAAACCGTGTAACTGAACTCTGTCCCCTGCTGTGTTTCTCGGATGCCGTTGAAATGTACCATTTGCGTCAATAATGTATTACATGCATCTACATCAATGCCTACGTACTTAACATGCTTCTGCGTTTAAATGTACAATGCCAATGAGGAAATAGATTCGTTTGCGTATGTACGCCCAGTTTGTCTATCGATTACTTATAAAATATATGACGATTTGCTGTGAAATACTGGTCTCTAGTAACTTTGCTTGAATATATTACTTCTTCTACTTTACTTTTGATGAGAAAACCAGTCTTGTGCATTTAAAATTAAAATATCATACTACAAAGACATATGAAAACGTATTTAAAACTAAACAAGTAATAATGATATTTTTCGCCTTGCGCTTATTATCCCTACTGGTTACATTAACTTGTAGAAGCCTGTTTAATCTTTGCGGTGTAAAAAAAAATATTATTTTAGTCTCTTATGTTATTCATAGTATGCAAGTGGTCTTAAAATGTACTTAAATACAACATTACTATGCTCATTTAAAATCGATCATCCAAAAAATAAAATAATTAATCTATAACTATGCGATATTTGCATTACATTATGCTAACATCACTAAAAATGAAGGATCTGTCATTCTCTCTATTCATTCTAAAATATGCTTAGAATGTTATTGTAGCAAGGCTTATAACTAAAACCGTTGCCGTGTAACTATCATCATTCGGAGAAAGCAAAATGAATACTTTTTATTTGGGCGCAATAAAATCTTGTCGTCGGCGTATTCATATTCATTTGAAATAAATATTCTCAACAAATTGAGATTAATACAAAACTTTGCTAATATAAATGTTTTCCTACATCTGAGGTATCTCTAAAAATCAAATTCTTGCTAGGCTAGTGCAGTTGATAGATTGTGAAACATGTATGATGTTATTATATCTTTGAATAAAAATGTTCAATTGTTTTGTTGATATGGATTGTCAAGCATGGATTTAGCCATGTTGTATATTCTCAGTTATGGAGTAAATGATTGTTTTGTATAAAATCGAACCCACCTGATTTATTATATCATATTACTGTGGTTGGTATTAAAACAATTTGGCGACTATGTATGTGATTCAAGGACATATTCTGGAACCTATCGATGTGGATAAAGGTAAGATTGATTCGTATTTGGAGCGGTTTGAACAGATTTGTGTTGCTAAAGGCATTCTAATGGAAAAGCAATTTAGTCATTTTATTGCATTCTGTGGAGGAACTTTATATGATGTTTTAAGGAATTTAGTCACTCCAGATTCTGTTGCTAGAAAACATACGAAGTAATAAAATCAATCGGAAATTCAGTGTGGACAAGAAATTGTACATCCAGATTTCCAAAACCCGAAAATGGTGGGTGAAGGAGGAAAAGGGGGTCATATTCGGATTCAGGAGATCATTTTACATAAGAATCAGCAGGAATGGTGTCACGGCTCGATTTTTGTTTCTTTTGCAGACCAGTGTTATTGCTCAATGCCGGTGCAACAACTAGAAAGGTACACCTGCATCAATTGAAGTTTAAATCTAACACGTCGGATATGGACAAAGCAGAAGATAATGTTTGGATCTTCGATGGATCCGTGCCATCAAAAGACAGGGCGTGTGAGGAGAAACCGCAGACTGGGCAAGAGGAAGCTGTTACTGCCAGAAGTGAACAGTCGACGACGATCTTTTACAAGGGGGAAACCAACTGACAGGCTGCAGCTGTCGTTTGTAAAAAGAGGAAAGTTGCAGTAGCTAGATTGTGAAACATCTATGATGTTATTATATCTTTGAATATAGATGTTGTTTTGTTGATATGGATTGTCAAGCATGGAGTTAGCCATGTTGTATATTCTTAGTTATGAAGTGAATGATTATTTTGTATAAAATCGAACCCACCTGATTTATTACATCGTATTAACTTTGTTAGTAATACAACAGCTAGTATTTTTAATACTGCTAATAACGTTTTGTGCGTCAAGCACATTATGAAATAGTGATACTGCTTTTAACTTTACATATTATTACTGCCATGTTTATTATAAATTAATATTATGTTACGCAAATGAATTTAAAGTATTAGACCTGTTTAACATTAATAAATGCCGTAACTTGGAGCAAAATTGCAATATTTATATTTTAAAATTTAAAACAATCTACATTTTAAAGTTTTTAACATTCGAAGTTACAACATGCTAACGATAAATATTCGACTGTCAAACAAAACAATATTTCGGACAGAGAAAAAAATGTAAATATATAATAGCAAACAAAATCTCGCTAATATGTGAGAAGCGTCCACGCCGTGTAAAGTGTTCTTATAATTATCTTCTAGTTATCCATATTAAGTTGGCTGTGCCTAACTGTGGTGCTTAAAGCATAAGTATATGTATACTTGTGTACGGACTCTTTCACGTCACTACTGCTTATTTGTGTACGGACATCTCACGTCACTACAGCCTATTTATACATCTATAACTTCTAAACTAGAACATTTAGGTAATCGGGCGGTTTATACCGTAAATCACGGTACGCAAATTTGTACAGCGTGTCGAGGAATATAATTAGCGTTTCGTCTCTTTACATATTAACATGAATTTAAAAATGAGGCAATGTATTCGTTAGTTAAGGTAACATAAGGCAAGTTACTATCTCGTATAAACTTGGCTATCTCCTTAATCTAAGCTCCCTTCATGAGGTGCTAGGAGACTTTAGTCATTAAGAATATAAATGAGTGGTCATCGGGGCCTTATTCGTTCCCAAACTATATATGTATACAAATGTAATATCCTGGATGCAATAATCTTAGCAGTTATAGTTCAAGCATTCTAAATCATTTACAAGTTACGGTCAGTTTGAAACAAAATTTAAATTAAACTTTTAAGGAATTTCAATTAATAATAATAACAAAACCAAATATTGACTCAGGCAAGCATACTCTCTGCTATGACTTGTTAAAATGTACCATAGTGCCACTGAGTCAGAATCAAAATACTCTAATTTATTTTCCTCGTTCATAATCTAACTTCAATATTCACTTTTAATCCACGTTTTTAATTAATTAATATGTTAAGGGTAAGCCTAATCACAATCTGAGCAAAATGCACAGGAACGTTAGATATATAAAAAAAGTTTAAAATTACTTTAGCTTACTGCATTATTTTAACCCTCACAAACAACGCTGTGATAATTTTCACATCCAAAATCATGATAAAAAATCTACTGTTTACGTTCTAAAACTGCTGTTTTATATGCAAGAAACCATCGAATCTAAATGCCTTTTCTTCTACCTTATGAAAATTCTGGGAATGGTAAAATTTTTCCCAGGGTGGGAATTCTGTCTTAGCCAGGGTACCGGATTCGCGAACGAACCACAGCGGTACCAGGAGCGGATTGATAGGGATATGGGCCTCCCTAAAGTCCAATATCAAACCTTCCGCAATGCGGTATGACGGACGCTCCTGATAACAAATCGCCAGCCGACGCGGATAACCGCGACGGAGCTCCGGCGCAGGTTCCTCCTTATTTTTACATTCTGCGGTTGACCAACCCTGACTTGAGGTCGATAGATTTCATCTGATTCATCCTCGAGTTAGAACTCGACATCTATCAATGTCTACTGCACTATTTTTTCCCCGTTGGTACTTAATACTTAATATAAATCCGCGCGCAACTTTCCAGATTCCGTGCTTCAAAATGCATACTTTTAATGGTAAAACTGATAAAACCTTCATTCTGATAATTCTTACGTGTGGTTTTACTTTTCATGCTCTAAAATTGAAATTTTCATAAGTGAAATCCTTCGACTATAACCAATTATCATCTCATTTCCGTAAAAATGGATGAAAGCCCTAAGCATCTCCATCCACCTCTCATACTCTTATGTATGGGGGGAACTTTTGGGAATGTAGCTAACTAATCATCATTCACCCTTGATGGTAAAGCACTCTCTGCTCCTGGTGAGCTTGGTGGTAAGGCTCTAGTGGTACTAAATTTACACACTTGAATGGCAACACATAACACTTGAGTTTCACAACCCTGAAGACTGGATCGGCGTGGGTAATATAAGGATATATATGTCTCTGTACTCCAACTGAAGATCTGCTGGGAGAGGTTATGTTTGTAACTATACGTAGAGTATGTCTTGTGACTCGCGTTAACACACTCTCCCTAGAAACTCCTCCTCTCTCTCTATTAATTCGTAACTTCCTCCTCAATAACTCAATTCGAACTGACCCCGAACTCTCTGCCTCCCACACATTTATTGCAATTCAATTTACTAAACAAATGCACAGTCAGGACTGTAGCCACTTTATGGATTTCGTCCGTTTGCATGTTTATAACGCTGATGAGATGAACAGGAAGAGCTTCAGTGCTGTCTGACACTGCATTCCTGTGATGTTTCTGAATATTTCATGATTCAAAAACGATGGTTGAATGACTGGAAGTTAGATTTCGCTGTCCATAATAATTAAAAGATACTACGGATCGTTACGATACTAAGCATGTTCTTAAAATATACAGATAACAACTATTAAATAGATTCCAGCATGATGTAACAGACCAACTTCTGTTACATCGTGCTTTATATACACAACTTTATAAATTTAATGTTACAAATGCTCGGATAATTCCAATTTTTCCACAAATTTGGCATATTTATAACTGTTCTTTATTTGATACTAGATGACAGCACCTCTGATTCCGGATATTACTGTTCAATGTTTCCATTGCAGGAATCTCAGTTATTAACATAATCACAAAATGTAATTAATTATTTAATGGTTCATTGAAATCTACCATATTGCAAAATCCAAACGAACATAAGCGAATTATACTAAAAATGTGTTATACAAGTTGTTTGTTATCATATACAACTTTTTTTCCTGGTATTTTTATCGATTAGAATTCTAACTATGACTGTTATTTGTTTCCTTTTCACTGCTTTATTTACCTTCCTGAACTTATAAATATACTATCATATGAATACCACACCTAAAACGTGGATTTGAAAATGTCTGTTTGCGACTAAAACGAGGTCGCTTCTCTAACGAAATTTGTAATACTGTGTGAAAATAAGATTTTTACATATTTCAATTGTTTATATTTTACAATATGAATATTATACTCTTTTCTGATCAGAAATAGCTTATTCCACAAAAATATCTCATTTGTGGCGGGAAATATAGTGCAAATTAAAACGATGAATGGAACTACTACCAAGAATAAACAGGAATAGCCACTTCTTATGCTTTCAACGTAAATTTTAAGAACATCATGACGTCACAAAATGTAGCTTGTAGAATTACCTGGTAGTTGCAGTGAAAACGTGTTTCTTGTCATGGCAACCTACAGTTGAAGGTGTACCCACGCAATAACTCTCAGTTCTAGTCCTATTCTCTATAATTTCTATTTATAATTTGGACATTTGTTGTAACTATAACACGGCATATCCACAAACACAATAGGAGTAAATTGAGCTGCTGTGTTTCAGATAAGGATTTCCCTCAAAGCAGAACATCGGAAGTTACAGAAATAAAAAAGTCATAATTTCTCAATTTACTCCTACTGTATTTGCATAAATGCCATGTTAATGTTACGAGAAAAGTCCAAATTATAATTAGAAAATATCAAAAATAGGACGAGAACTGGCTGGCAAGACCTTTTCCCCAAAACAGAAGGAGAAAGGGAAGAAACCTATAAATATTTGTCTAACTTGACAGGCATAAAAAAAAACTGCAAAAATTGCCAAATAAATAATAATAATATGAGTAAGACGAAAATATTTGCAATCTAACGTGAAGGCAAGACAAGTATTGGAACCTCATAAGCTGAGAAAGATGTTGCGAAATAATTTTGACTGGTTGGTGGAGAGAGATTTTGATTCAAACCCACATACATTCATATTGACAAATCGATATGAATTTTTGTAGTTTGCGTAGGTGGGGATGATAGATATTATTAAATGGATACTCAAAAACACCCATGACTCGTCGGGATTCGCACTGGTGATCCATTGCGTCATAGCGCGATGTGCTAACCACTGCACGACAGAGACCGGCAACATATATATATTTGTTAATTTATTATGAAATGTAACGTTCCTCGTGATGTGATCAACACCATGCTCTGGCAACCATTACCCCCACTTTCCTCCATGTACCCATTTATTTGAGACTGGGTGAACTCCCAAAACGCATAATGCAGTTACAAGTCTTGAAAAATTCCAACCTTAGATCACACACTCTAGAAATTTTAAAACACTGATATCGTGTGACAGTCAGAGACAGCCTACCGAGTAGAATCAAAAGCAGTATATAAAATATCATTTCACTATTAATAATAAAACAAACCATAAATTTGATTTTTGAAGAAACACTTATTACACTAAATAAATCATTAATGTCTAATATTATATTTATTAAGTATATTCATGTGTAAAGAAATCCAATTTTGCTTCTCTGATATTTTGAGCAGAGCTAATTAATTTTTCAGGATTTGCATAACTTCTAAACTAATTTTGCCTTCAGAAAGTGTCGATTCAGTAAATAAAAACTTCTCATCAGTTTGTGACAAAACATGATATGAATATGTAACTCACACCTTTCAGAAATATTGCACATTGCAATGTGCTATTTCACAGTTTGTGTTTTCATCAAAAATGAAGTTTGCATGCATGAGTAACACACAACACACATTTGGCAATATTGACAATTCCTCTTATTCTACGTTTGGAAAGTAAGAAACACATTTCTTAAACTTCAACTCATAGTGAACCTGAGTTGAAAATATTGCAACTGTGGATGTCAAAGCCAGAGGGGACTGGGAAAGATTCAAGTGCAAACAATTAACATTTTTATTAAATCACATGCTATGATGTGTGTCCTCGGTCCGATACCCGGTGGAGGCACACTGGTTCAGATCCCACATTAAACTATAGCCTGCGTTATTTTGCATAACGTGGACTAAAACAACAATTCCATCAATCAAGAAACATGACATGATTTTGGCAGCACATGGCACACATTTTAAGTGTAATATCAATATTACATATACATTTAGAACAATTCTCAGAGGCACATATATCCACAACATAAATGACCTATATTCTATTTCACGTTAAACATGTGCAAGAATAAATAGTATAGTGAAAATGACCACATGTAAGACTTCAAGACTTTTAAAGTATTATAGTACATCATAATATTTTTTCAAGTTACTTTAATCAAATTCATGCAGGTAATTTAAAGAATGATAAAGAAACATATTATCATAAGTTTTCGTTTTTATTAATAGCAAAATCTTGAGATACTGGTATGCGTGAAAATATACTGTTGAAAAAAGTTTTGCATAGAACTTTTCTTTTTTAGTTCCTACATCACAGATGCCAAACATGTCGATACGTCCGACTAGGGTAATGAAAGTATAAACGTACACATTCCCGAACACGACGGGGCGTGCTGAAAACCAGCTAATCCAATGTATGTAGTGGAAGATTGTCCCATTCCTGAATGGCAGACTGTATCAGATCACGTAGAGTTTGTGTTGAGTGAGGGCGGTTTGCAATGGCACTTTTCAAAAGGTGCCAGCAAGATCGATACAATTCATATCTGGGGAGATTGGTGGCCAGTACATCCGACGGATTTCATTCCTTTGAAGAAAAAGGTTCGCAGAACGGGCACGGTGAGGGGGGGTACTATCGTCCAACAACGTGAATCTTACACCAACACCCTTCGCAAATCACCATCAACAAACCAGACTAAGGCAAGAAAAAGAATAGCAGATATAATTCCAACTGGTGGTACTGAACCAAAACAAAGTAAATTTTTTACTACAACTAGTGCAATAACTTTTGATGGTCGTCTCAATGATTACAGTTTTGTATCAGAGCCACAATGCGATATCAACAATTCCTTGAAGAACATAAAATATTCAATAATAGATCTCCTGAGAAATGAACTTAAAAATAAATCTATTAATTTTAAAACTACTCTCTTCTCTGAATATGAGTAACCCGATGATACACGTCATATATATCACCATTGTTCCAAGACTCGGACTCTATATTTGAGTGATATAGATAATTTGGAACAAATCAATGCCAAGCTTATGGACACATTCCTTACAAAACATGATGAAAATTATACTAAAGGATCTGGTTGGAAATTATGTGAACTCCCAAATGAATCAGCAGTTTGAAGAAGGGAACAAGCGCCAAAAAATCGAAATTAGTTTTTTTGCTCCAAACGTGTCTTAACATATACCCGCATCTAGGACGTTAGGAAAAGGGACCGAAAACCACACGCTTGATGGTGTAATTGCCCTTGAAAATATTCGTACGTTTGAAGAAGGGAATGAATCCAGGTTTTGTTCCCTTCTTCAAACTGATTCATCCGTTTCCCACTAGTGGCGCTAAGATCGCACTTGTTAACAGCTGTTACAAGTTGCGATGGTATGCAAGACCTTGTTGAACCTTGTGTATATTATTGTACATTTCTGTTGTGTTTACCAAGGTTAACCTGCAATTAGTATCTGAGTAACAATCTGCGATGGTGTAAACGAGTAATCTAAATGATTGTGAAGTGTTTGCAACTTATTGGAATGTGTGCTAGTTCATCGGACAGCGATGTTGTTCTTACGCTTAAAAAGAAGAGGAAAGGTGCTCGGCGCCCAGAAACGTATAGTTATGTAGTGCAGAAAAACAAAAGACTTCGAGGTGAAGAGTATGTAAGTATTAGAACTGGAAAGACAGTGCCTGCAAAGTCAAATAGAGATAGGGATTGCTCTTGTAAGAAGAAATGTAGTAAGAAATTCAGTGTAAATGACAAGGAACACTGTTTGAATACTTTGCAAGGGTTTCAAACGAAAAATGAGCAAGACACATTTTTAATGGGACTCATTGACCGTAAATCACCGGCACGTAGGCGTTCGAAAAGTGCAGTTCCACTTAAACGTGATAGCATTTTTGTTTACCACGTAATGAAAGGCACTGAACGTGTACCTGTGTGTAAAAAGGCATTTTCAATTTTGTACGGTATCACAAATAAAGCACTGTTTAGGTTAACTTCATTGATTACGTCAGGTAAACTGGCCGTTGATAATAGAGGGAAGCCGCAGTTCTACAAAAAAACAGCAAAGTCCCTTGACAAGACCACATCATTTATGATATCTAAATACAGGCAAGTGGAATACTCCTTACCAAGAGGTTATTTGACCACATCTGAGTATATCGATGGCCTAGTGAAACACACTTTCCTGCTGCAAAAGCCAAACTCAGCAGTAGCCCAGATTCCAACTGATCTAGCGTATGATGGACACATCCCCATTAATCACAAGAAGATACAGGATGTAGCCAAGATAGTCACGTACATTCCCGATGAATACAAACCATTTTATGAAGAGGTGTTGACAAGGCCAACGACTGCGACAATGGAGGATGATGGTCTGAGTGAAGGGGAGCAATAGTTTTCTGTGCACGTTTGGACACTGTATTCAATAGTTCAAGATTCATCAATGTTGAAATCACAACATAATGTATGCTACTTAATATTTCTATGATATTTTGTGACAAATAAATATTTGGATTTTTTCAATCCAGCATTTATATGCATAATACGTAATGTGCATCTCATCAGTTTGAAGAAGGGAACGAATCCTTACTTTTATAATCCTCGTATTCCTTTTTATTAAAGTCCAATACCAAAAATACTACGCACTAGGATAGTAGGTATATGTAACGGATTTCTTATATGATTTTGATTCAGCCATAATGAACAGTAACGACAATAGACAGTTTTTTTTAATTTCCCAACAATCAGCTTTTTGGATTTGTTCCCTTCTTCAAACTGCTGATTCAAATAAACTTAAACTAAAAATATGTCAATTTTCACCGTTTTCTGCTTCTATTTATGTCCCTCTTCCAGTAGATATTCAGAACAAGAAAGCTATGGTCAATATAAAAAATAATGATAACAAGTGTTTTCTTTGGTGTGTCTTGGCAAAACTTTATCCAATTCATTGTAAATATTATCCAGAGCTAGATCATCATTGTATACAGTATGAGACAGAGTATAAACATATAATGTCAAATATCCAATATCCTGTTGCTACATCTGATATAACAAGATTTGAAAAACAGACAAAAGAATTATTGGCAATCAATGTGTATGCCTATAAAAAGAATAATTTTGTATATCCTCTAAGAATAAGTAACATTAATAATGATAATACTATTGCTATAAATTTGTTATTTATTTCAGATGATAAGCATGTCGATTACTGTCTAATTCGTAATTTATTTCATCTGGTTAGAAGCCAAGCAACCAATCATCTTGGGAAAATCAAGATTTGTCATAGGTGTTTGTCCATATTTGAAAATCAGAACTATGATTCTATTCAGAAACTTGAAGAGCACAATTAATATTGTGGCGAGAACAAGCCTGTGCGTATTATTATGCCCAGACCAAAATAAGTTGAGAAATTTAATCAACGGAAGGCCTTGTTGTTGCATCCAGCTATAATAATAGCAGAGTTTTAGGCATTACTCAAACCATTCAACTATTCAGATCCTAATCTTTAAATATCTTCTACTACACTTTATCAGCTCCACCAGATCAGTATTTATGTTTACATAGTTTTGTGGCGAAGCTCATTAAAACCTAATGAGCCTTATGTATAAAGAGAGCCTAATAAAGTCAAAGATTTCTTCCAAAAAATAAAATAATAATTGAGAAATTGGTAGAGTATTATCTGTGTCTAAACCAAGTATATTATGATCTTCTGCAATTATATGATGCTAATCAGATTTGCCCACAGTGCAATTAATATTTTACAACTGAAAATAAGAAATTTCATCATCTCGATCACTTCACAGAAGTAATCCTTGGGCCCTTATGCAATAATTCCAATCTCAAAGTACAGAGAAACAAATTTGTCCTTATATTCTTCCATAATGGCAGTGGTTATGATTTCCACCATTTGGTTAAACATCTCAGCTATGGTGCAGAAAACATAGAAGTTCTAGCAGAAAATCAAGATAGATATATTAGTCTCAGCAAAACATTGAAGATTCCTATTAAGATGAGATTTCTAGACTCTATGAAAATTCTCCCTCCTGACCTGGATGCTCTTGCCAATAAATTATCTGATGATCGTTTTCAAATTACACATAATGGTTTTCCTGGCTTAGGCATAGCACATATTAGACAAAAATTGGTCTATCCATATGTATATGTAACTGACCATATTAAGTTTAATGATAAATCTCTTCCTCCTCTCAAGGAGTTCTAGAGCCAACTCAAAGAACATAATATTACAAAATGTCACTGATTCCAATTCACGGTAAATATGCTCTGCTTCTCTACACACAAACGGATTGTCTTCCTGCTTTCTTGGTTTTTTGCCTGGTAAAGAGACAATAATTCAAGTAGTGACAGCTAAGGTACCTTTGCCGACGAGGGGACGGAACCCAGCTGTGCAAAGGATTCAAACACCCTCGCGAACTAGCCCTCCCCGTCAGCCTGGAGCAATTTTCCAACAGAGGCATCTAGTTGTCAAGTGGCGAACTGCTTGGGATTTCAGAACATGCTGGCAGCCGTGCCCTTTCGCCGTTGAAAATACAAAATGTTAAACAATTATTTTAGATTGTACAAGTATCTTTTGAAAGAAAAAACCTTTCTAGATTGGTCATAAAAGAATTGATCATTATAATAGTGTAGATCATAATGACCAATTTCGTCTGTGCTACAAGCAAATCGCAAAACCATTTATGCTTATGTACGTATTTCTTTATGGGAAATTGAAAAAAAATAATGTACTTTTTGCACATTTATCAAACTGAAATTGCATACATGTGTCATGTACTCAAAGTTTCATAAAGTACGTTCACATCTACTTCATGTCTTCCGGCAAAGTTTTGTCCTAAATCGTTACATTCAACAAAATTCAAAGAAGCCCATGTTAAATTTAAGCGCTTTCCACTGCGACCTTCGCCAAACTCCACCACCCTCTTAAAGTATTTCAATTTGTTCCAGGAATAATTTCTCCAGTTCAATTGAAATATGTCAAAGGGACCTTCATTCTGGATGAATTAATACGATCTAAGATCCATATTGAAATGAAACAATACGCAACTTGGACCAAATTTAAACTGTGCGATAAGCAAAGTTCTGGTCTTGTAGCGGAACCAAATAGAATCCATTAGAAGTAATGGGTTCGTCAACGTAACAACCCTAATTTCAAAATTACATTTTTTTTTCTAGGAATTGAATAAAGCTTCCAATTAGTGTAGAAATGAGTAGCCATAGGCGTGTGTACTGGGTGCAAGGAGGGATGCCCCACCCCCTAATGATGGACGTCTGCAGATGTTTTCGAAGGAGGAACAAAAAAAGTATTTTTCCGTTGTCCATATTACCCCGATAAAAGTGTTGCTCCCTCAAGAAACACCACTTGAATTCAAAATTGTCGCATTCCTGCATCTTCATTATAATAATTAATGTAAATTACTATGACATGATTCAGAATTCAACATGGCGCCTGCCTGCCTCTTATCACTGTGGAATTTGCTCCAAAGGAATTTATGGAAAGCAACAGGTATTGGCATGCTGTCCGTGTAATACAAGGTTTCACGTTAAACCATGTTTGAAACTTTCTAAATATGAAGTTGATTTTTTTATGGTGAACGACATATCTAACTATAAATGTACGAAATGTTTACAACAGCGTAGCGATGAAACTCCTGTCACGCCACGACCCGTTCCGGTGAATCGTGTAGCTGCTCGCGATAGTGCCAATGAAAACATGGACATAAATAGAGAAATTAATGAAGAAATGGCAATACATAGTGATAATAGTGATGAAGATGATATTGATCAAGAACATCAACTTGGAGGACAAAAGCCAGGTAATGTAAACTGTTTCAGTTGCTGCCATGTTAAAGACATTATGTCAAAATTGATCTCGACAGTGCAGAATTTAAGTGATCAAATTCAATCTCTTAAAGCCGAAGTGATTGTATTGAAAGAACAGAATAAAGTACTAATGAAAGCAGAAGAAAAAAGGATTCAACAAAACACTTATGCACACGTAATTCGAACGAATCTTCCGAAAGAAAAACAAAACACAATCGGAATGCCCCGTAGTACTCCTTGTTTACCTTCATCTACAGTAGCTCACAAAACTCACACAGATAAGGGATCTGATAAGTTTCTGGGTCAATAAGTGCAGTCGATAGAAAACAACCAGGTTTTAAATACATCTGGTGCCAAAAACACTCATCAAGCTTCGACCTTGCAAAATGTAAACAAACAGGTGAACGACGTGAAGAAATCAGTGCAAGGTCAGAATCCTTCTACTAGGTTAGCAGTGCAACGCAAGGTTTTTCCTCAGAGAGCTCTATTTGTGACTCGACTTCATCCTGAAGTTTCAAATTCTGACCTTCAGCAATATATTGCTGAAATTTCTTCCGTAAAGAAAATGATATGTACAAGGCTGAAAACTAAATATGATTCTTACTCTTCTTTTCATGTAGCTGTTTCCCAGAATGACTATGATGTACTATTCGATGAAAATATTTGGCCTATAGGAGTATTAGTAACAAGGTTTTATGGCCAATTGAAAAATGACAATATAGTTGCCAACAAAGACAAAAGTGTATCTGATACAAATAGTGACAGTAAGTCTGGAGAAAACTCAACTTCAAAAAACTAAGTGGTTCTTTCCTTACTAATAATATGATTAAATGTTTTTATCAGAATGTTAGAGGAATTATCACCAAATTTGAAACATTAGTAAGCAATATAAATATTGAAAATTACGACATAATTTTTCTTACAGAAAGTTGGTGTAAACAACATAGAGATAATATTTTATAGATTTAGATCCAATGTACAGGGTGATAAGGAAAGATAGAAATCTGGATTTAAACAAACAGAAAACTGGTGGTGGTGGTTGTCTTTTATTTATTAAAAACAAGGTTCAGTTTCTGATCTTGGAATCACCTTTTACAGAATTGGATGTAATTTGGGTAAAATTAATGTCAAATAATTCTGATCCAACCATAATAGGATTGCATTACTTGCCACCTGATTTAAACTGTGACTTGTTTGCAAAATACTTTGATTGGGTAGTTCAAGAGATGTTAATGAAACACAATAAAATATTTTTAGTTGGATATTTTAATGCTGGTGGAATTGACTGGGCTACTGGAAATTTGTATTGCTCTAATTATTATGTTAAAAGAAAGGCTGAAAAAAATGTTGAAATCGCAACACTCTCAAATCTAACTCAGCACAATGTATCGTATGACCCTTCACTGCCTTTTAATGTTTTAGATCTTCTACTTACTAACATTTCCACTTGTAACATTAGTTTTAATGAACATCCTTTATCTAAAATTGAAAAGTTTCATCCACCGTTTTCATTTTATTTTGAATTGGATAGGTCTAAAAAAGACAATATAGATACAAGGGAAAATAATATTTATAGATGTCTTAATTTCGCCAGAGGTGATTATGTGAATGTTTATAATGAATTGTTGCATTTACCATGTATGGTTGAAATATCTAATGATGTACAACAATCTGTTATGGAACTGACTAGAAATGTGTATGCAATATTAAAAAACAATATTCCTTCAAAAGTTAAAAGAACAAACAATCAACTGCCTTGGATGACAAGGAAACTAAAGAGAATGATCAATAAAAAGAGAAGTTATCATGATAAATTTAAACTTACAAATAAGTGTGTATATTACAGTACTTATTCCCAATTAAGGAAAGATGTTAAAAAGGAATATTCTAATGTAAAGGAGCATTACTACTCCTCTTTAGAAAACAATGTTAATGGTGACAAGAATGCTTTTTGGTTTCACTTTAATAGAAAGAAGAGAGAAAATAATATCACTGAAATTATTTATGATAATGATGTACTGTTCAATGAATATGCTATTGCTAATGATTTTAGTGAGCTTTTTCTCAAATCTTTCTCAAAAAGAAGTCATGTAAATTTTAAAAATATTAATCTTCATTCATACACCAAATTAATTAATGTACCTGTTATCTTGGAAAAGGATGTAAGTGATACAATTAACAAACTAAAAGGCAGGTCTTCAATAGGTCCTGATGGCATACCTAATTTTATTTTGAAAGCAAACAAAGATGTTTTTGTACCATTGTTAACTAAAATGTACATGTCACTTACTTCTGGAATATTTCCAGATATCTGGAAAAATGTGTTTATTGTACCTGTAACTAAAAACAAAGATGGAAAAGCCAATGATCTTAATAATTATAGACCAATTACTATATTAAATTCCATGGCAAAGGTTTTTGAACACATAATTGCTGACTATTTGTCTTTTTCTTTTAAACAATATATTGATGGAAATCGGCATGGATTTTTTAGAAAAAGGTCTACTATCACAAATTTATTGGTTTTAATAGACTCTCTTAAATTTAACATTAGGAAGCAATCCCAGACCGATATTTTATTTATTGAATTGGCTAAAGCCTTTGATAGTGTCAGCCATCAGCTATTAATTTACAAACTCGACTAAATGGGATTATCACCACGATTTCTGAAATGGTTTTCCAACTTTTTAGTAAATAGAAGTTTTTCTGTTAAGATTTGTGAAACAACTTCTTCTAAAAAAGAAATACTTTGTGGAGTACTTCCAGGGTCGCCACTTGGCCCAATTCTGTTCGTTGTTTTTATCAATGATGTTACATTATGTTTTAAATCTAGCACATGTTTACAATATGCAGATGATATAAAAAAAAATTAAGAGTATTTTTACAAATAATGATGTCGCTCAACTTCAGGCTGATCTCGATAGAATGATATATTGGTGCAAGATTAATGAAATGGAAATTAACTTGAGAAAGTGTAAAGTTTTAAGATGTACTAAGAAAGTTCATTATATAGTCTCCAACTATTTTATTTATGAAAATAAAATCCAAGTGTGCGACAGTCATAAAGACTTAGGAATACGAATAGACTCCTCCCTTACATTTGATGAGCACATTTCAGAAATTTGCAAAAGAGCAAAGAGAATGCTTGGTTATATATTTTTCTCATGGAAAGTTTTTAAAAAGGAAGATATCTTAATATTCCTGTATAAAACTATAGTTCGTCCTATTCTTGAATATGCAAATGAATTATGGTTTTTGACTGCAACCAGTCACCTTCAAAAAGTTGAATCAGTTCAAAAACTTTTTATCAGGTTATTATGCACAAAGTTTAAAAAAAAATATGACCAACATTACTCTGAATGGTTATCACAGTTGAATATGTTTTCCTTAGAAGAAAAAAGAAAAATGAAAAGGTTAAATTTTGTAGAGAAGATATTAAATTTCCAAGTTGACAGTGAATACTTTTTGAATAATATAGCTTATAAAATTCCCAGATATTCTCATAGGTATATCTCAATTCTCACATGCCTAAACAAGGCAAGAGGTTTAGTAGCTGATCTTGTTGAAACCTACAATTTGAATTTATGTTGATCTATAAAATTGTAGGATCCATTGTTTTATTTATAATTATGTATTCATTTTTTTTAATTATGTACAACATAGTGGATGTTTAATCGTTATCATCACTTCAATAAATATGATCATTTCTATTATTAGAACAATACACAGTTAATTGCACAATATTATATACCAATAAACAATTATTAGTATCAGAGATATAATAGATCTCATTGAAAACTGTAACTTGAAGTATAAATATGCTAGCTTGTTATGTTATGTTATTCTACAGCTTATGTATTTTATTCGTGTAACTTTGTACTTTTGTATTTGACTTAGTGCTGTATTAGGTTTCATACTGTGCTCAACACTTAAAAAAACGATTATTATTTTTAAAAAAATATACGTGTGAAATATATATTTTTAGCTGACATTCGTTTCTGAAGAGTAGATGTGGCTATCCTCGTCCCCTTTCTAGATTTCCATGCAACTATATTATTATACTTTAATCCAGAAATTTAAGGTCGAGCAATCTTTTCGCCGGTTATTAAGCAATATTAAGTTCTTGAAGAAAATGAAGTATTCTCAAACCAATTAAAGTTCACAAAGCAGATATGGCGGAAGAATTTGCAGTGGAGAAACCACAGGGGGGTATGGGAGATTGGCCCTCAACTTTGGACGGAAATTAATTCTATGGGGTAAGGGTGGCAAACATTGGACTATAGAAAGAATATAAGAGTAGCAGGACAAAGGATACTCAAGATTGATTTAGTTTTCACGTCTTTGGTGCACTATTTCTTCCAGAATGCAAGAGCACCTGGAAGGGGGGCACAGAGGGGCAATTTCCGCCTTTCGATTTCTATCTTTATATACTATATAAATAATGTTATATAAACTTGAACAGTTGCCGCTACTTACGGTGTAAACTTTGCCCGTGTAAAGTAATAAAATGATTTATTATTAATTTTTGAAAACATTACATTAATTTATAAACACACTGTAAATGAGTCATAATGAATTTGAGTCAATTTTAACATTTTGGATTGTTGCGAATATATCTATTACGATAAAATTTTGACATATACAATCTAAGTAGAGAAAATGAAACTTGTATATCAAAATTGCCATGTCCAACTAATCTCCGAAGGTAGTGTTTAGCACGTCACATTTCAAGTATAGTCCATGAATGTATCTAGTTTACGAACCAGATATGTACCTCCTTCCACACCGAACGAAGAGTGTCACTTATAAATTAAGTTTCCGACAACAGGTATTATGCATGAAAAGAACAAAAAAATACCTCTGATAAATTACAAATAGAATAGCCAGTTCGTGGCCGGGAGTTATTGACGGTCTTCCCCCGAACTTTACACTAAGTGTTTCGGTTTCGAGTCCAGGTCTGTAAATATCTTTTTAGGTGTCTATTCCTCCATGTAATCATTATTATCATACATTTTCATAGTTTCGATTAATTATAAAAGTGACATAAAAGAACAAATAAAAATAATTGCAACATGCCTACAATGTCAGAATTACATTTTAATAATACAATGGGAGCAGATGATTTAGTTTCAAACAAGCATTTGTGTAGAATTGTGTAGACAGACAGCATGCTCCCGAAAGTTGCCAATCCACGTGTAACATGACCTTCGACACAAGGGTTGTGCTTTTCAGGAAAGTTCGCTCGACGCCCCTCAAGCGTCTCATCAAGCAATGCCTCGATGTTTGCAGCATTGCCAACTTATTTTCCTGCAATATTTTTTTCCTCCTATATAATCTGCGGTTGGCTGTACAATACAGATTATTACTTGTAATAGAGATACAGCTACTGAATTACGGCTAAGTTATGTTTGAAACACTGCGTGCTCAAAAGCAGCTTTGATAAGGCACCTGAATTGTTTTCAGCTGAACAAGGAAATGGGCGATCTTTATTGTCCAAGGCCATTCCGCAAAACTAATGCCACAAGACGTTTCCTCTGTGGATTTGTGAGCATGAAATTGTAGGCTGATGATAGTACTATGAGACGTCAAGTGGATTTTCTTCTGTTTCGTTATTTTATATACGTAGCTTTGCTATATATATAAAAAAAAACATAGTTTGAATAAATAGTTAATCATTTATTGAGCAGAAAAACAAGAGGAAACCGATTCCCTTGGCAATTTTTTTAGTTTAATACACTGCTAAGTCAAATGTCGGATTAGAACCTGGACTAGAAAATATGGATGATTCGTTGTCTTTATACCACTTCCATTACTTTATCATCGCGATTAACCATGCACCTTCTTTACTCCCCCACTGGAAAAACTACCTTTCTTGCCTCTCCCTGGAAAACATCCTCCAGAAGTCTATGAACTTTTGGTATCGACTTCGGAGTATGAAGCATTGTTTCTTCAATGTAGAGCGTGGCAATAGACCGCAACAGCCTATTATTTGCCATCAAATATCAACACGAAAACAGGGATAGGAATTCCCCTAATTTTTCATTTTCTCATACCAATCTCAAGTATGTGGTGAAAATGCCTTCTACAAGTTGTAATTAGAATGCAAATCAAGGTTTTTACTTTGAATGGGCGTAGTCCTTTTCTGGGTTCTCCTTAGAGACAATATTTTCAATTACTTTGAAGCATTTGGATCATTTGAGTGTTTTGCGAGAGGCCGGGTCCATCACCAAACAAATAATCACATTTGCTAAAAATGCTCAACAAAGGAATGCCGGATTGATGTACCTACGACAACCACGGCGAGTTGAAAGTAATAAAAGAGATATCATTAAAATTGGATCTTGGAACATATTTACGATGCTGAAACCAGGAAAAATGCAAGAAATTGCTGAAGAAATATTGAAATCTGCACTCCAAATAGTAGCCATTTATTAAATTCGATGGAAAGCCTATGGACACATAAAGAAAAAAGACTATTCTTTATACTATAGCTGCAGTGGCAAACAAAAACAGGTCACGTAGCAACCGGATTTATGGTACGAAAGGAAATGAGGAAAGCCACTGTATTAAGCTTCACACCTCGCAACGACAGGACCTGTAAACCTAGAATGAAGGGCAAATTTCATAATATTTATTTAATATGTGTTCACGTCCCAACGGAAGACTCATAGAACGAAGATAAAAGTCAATTCTATGAAAATTTACAGTTGATACAAGATCAGACAACCAGATACGATGTAACAATAATAACAGGAGATATGAATTCAAAAGTAGGACGTGAAAATGCATACTTCCCAAAAACAGGCAACCACCCTTTACACAATGAATGTAATAAGAATGGAGAGTTACTATATAAATATTCAGCTAGTAATAATGATGATAATGAGCGCAAAATTTCAACATAAAAATATCCATAAAGGAACCTGGATCTCACTTGATACAAAGACTTTGAACCAGATAAATCATGTGCTTGTTAATTCAACTAAGAGTAGTAAATTCCAGGACGTAAAGACTATACGTGGATTTATATGTGATTCGGACCACTTCTCGGTCCAACTGGAAATAAAAAGTAATAGCAATTAAACACCAAGATATTCGTCTACAAAAAGCGAACAAGAACAATCTAAGTGACTCTAAAATGCAAATCCTATAAAGACAGTATTTACAAAGAAAACTAAAAAGAAAGGATGAGAGTAGAGTAAATGGAACGTTCTAGAACATTTATTTGATATTTTTTCATTTTACCCTGATTTTAGTTAATTTTCTAAGCGTAAAATATTCTAAAAATCCAAATTTTACTATTTTATAGTATAAAAAATAATTACGTTTTCTTATCAAAGATCAACTACTCATGTTTATAGGGCAAAATTCACTTTACGAGTCTAAATTAGTATATTTTAAACAAATATTTTACAATTATCCAGATTTTAAAAGAAATAGTTGTGTAGATACTGTTTTAAGTTATTAGCAGTGCAGTGCAATGGGCTGTGTAGTGCAGTGCATATAATTATTTCACAAAAGTATGTATTCTGATTAATTTTACGTCTAAAATGTAGATACTGATTTGAGTTATTAGCAGTGCAGTATATATAATTATATCTCAAATACGTATATTCTGATTAATTTACCTCTGAAATGTACATGTTTGTATTTTCTTGAAGAGAAAGCTATATATACAAATATATGTGCACCTCGGTACATAGAATACTAATAACATAAAAATTTATACTTATCTTTTATTAAGTATAAATTGTTCTAATATTTTTTTTAAAAAAATATGAATATATAAAACCTAAGATGTTTTTTTTAAAAAAAATTAAATATATATATATATATTGTATAGAAAAAAATATACCACATCAGACATAAATTATGACTCTTCAGATATTCCAAATCTTTTAGCTAAACTGAAAGAAAAAATTAAAGATGGATTTCAAAATAAACTTGAAATAAGTTATCTCAATATATATTTTAATCTATTCTCTATGTATATAAATTTTCATAGTGAAAAACAACAATACATTCATAGTACCCCTGTGTTAATTTTACACAAGAACGATATTAATTGTTTGTATGATATTTATGATAAAATTTGTGAATAACTTAAGTTAAAACAAGAACAGTTCCAAGGGTGAGGATCAGGATAGCGATTATGTGATACAAAGCATGAACTTGAATTACAAATAGCAAGATATGAGCCTCTTGGTGGATCTATTTATATTGATTTACCCGACCACATCAACAACAAAAAAGCTATAATAAATATTCAAAATAATGACAATAAATGTTTTTTATGGTGTCTCATAGCCTATTTTCATCCAGTAACTGGCAATAATCATCGTGCCTCTAATTACAATTATTCTGAATATACAGCAGAGTTTGAAAAACCATATGAAGAATACTACAATCGACCAATTGCTGGGCTTGTTTATGCTATTGATGGAAAAGATGAAATTTGCATATTGCCTCATTATCCAGCAGGTGGTGCACATATTATATATTTATTATATCTTACAATGTCAAAAAAGAGAAGCTATTGTCTCACACAGGATCTAGGACGATTGGCACACAAACAAATAACACTACATCGTGACCAAATAACAACATGTGATAGATGCTGATGAAAAATTGAAGGAGGATGTAGGGAAACACTTGAAGGGAAATTTAAAGAACATATTTAATATTGTTTTCTTTACCATCCTGTGACTTATAATACTTCAAGCAAAAGTGTAAAATTTAGTAATTATCATTGGTATACCATCCACTTGTAATATATGCAGATTTTGAAACAATACAAGAACCAATAGCAACATGTATCCCTGATTCGAATGTATTAAGTACAACACATACAGCTAAACACAAAGCATGTGGTGTTGCACTAAAATTAGTAAACACATATTAAAAAAATAAGTCAGAAGTATATATTTATCGAGGTGAAGATGCAGTCGAATAATTTATTCAAAAAATTCGAGAGTGGGTAAAAGAAAATGATCCAGATTTACATAAGGAAATACCAATGAACCCTTTTACACCAGAACAACAACAGGAATATGACAATGCTTTAAGTTGCAAATACTGTAATAAATATTTTATTTCTAATTGAAAAAAGAGACACCACAATCTTTTTAATGGAGAATATATCCATACACTTTGTAATTCATGTAACTTGCAAATACAGAAACCTAGCTTCATTCCAATATTCATTCAAAATTTACAAAATTTTTGTGCACATTTATTTATCAAAAAATTAGGGTATAATACATATAATATCAATATCATACCATTTACTAAAGATATATATATTTCCATAGAGAAAACAATTAAATTAGAAAAAGAAAAAAAGTTGTGTTTAGATTCCTGGATTTATATCAGTCTCTTTGCAGCAGTTTGGTTACTCTGGTAAGTCAATTAACCAACGATGAATTTGCTCATACAAAATAATATTTTGGTGAAGAATGTAGAGAGGACAGTAGTGGAAACGTATTGCTTCTAAGTAATCCTTGTAGGTATGCCTAGTATTTAACCTCAGTTGTAACATATTTTGATGATTTTGATGATTTTTTATGGATTTTATTGCGTTCTAGCCCTATTTTTGCTCAATCTCATTTTGGAGTCTCATCTTTGTAGGTATGCCATGATCTTACGTGATATAACTTAAGCTATTCACTTTTTTACAGCCTTTAACGGGTTAAAATAACCTACAAAGTGTAAAACGGTTGTTTCTCTGTTATCCTTGTAGGTGGGCCCTCACCGTAAACGGCTACGATGTATTTTTTGTTGATTTTATAGCATTCGACGATGTTCTAGCCCTAATTTTTGCTCAATCTTAATTTGGGACCTTTTCGTAAGTCGGGGACTTCAGCGTAAACGGCTACGATTTATTTTTTTATGATGTGTGAGCCCCCCGATGTATGTCGTGGCCTTTTTACAATGGGTTCAATGCACCCCCACTACTTTTGGACGAGTCCACAGTGCGGGGATCTCGCAGTGTTGCCAACTTACTCCACAAAAATTTCACCATATGATATTTCACAGGCGAAGCGAACCTACAAATAGAAGTTGGGCACTACTCTGTATTGCCATAATTTCTATAGTATAGTGATTTTCTTTTTACGTGTGAAGAATGTTTGGATCTAAGGTGTCAGTGTAATTTTTATAGAATTATCCAATATTTTTTCCTTGTATCTAAGACTGTTCAGTCAGTCTTTCATTCTTGACTTCATACACAATATGAATAAGAATGACGCTGCATAGAGTATCGGCAGGCAAGGCGTAATGGAACTGGCACACAATTTTGATGTAAGTACGATCGTTAACAACCACCTGCTTTCTTTTCGATGTAGCCGCGGTGGCTCAGTAGCGTCGACCTTCGTGGCGAAGAGGTTAGGAGAGCGCGCTACAACGCCAGGGGTTCTGGGTTCGAGTCCCCGGTAAGGCATGGGTATTTGTGTCCGTCCAGTTCATAAGAAACAAAGAAAATGTAAGAATTGAAAAATGTAAAAGTGAGAAAAAGAGTGAATGGTGGGGATACCTCCGTGTAGGGGGTATTTCCTTTAAAAAAAAGTAGGTAACGCGTCTGACTACCATGCTAAAGGTCCCGGGTTAGATCCCAGGCAGCTTCAAATCCGGGAACTTTTCTAACGTTGGAAGCGGCTAAAGCGCCCACCCAGCGTCGAATAACATTTTTACCTTGGGGAAACCCTGGGGGGTAAAGGCGGTCAGGGGCGTGATGGTGATCACATCACCCTCACTCATGACCGGATCATGAAAATGTGGGGCGTTACCTCCACACCCCTACACGCCTCCATGGCTTGGTGCTATGTACAGGGTAGCACTTTAATTTTTACTTTACTGCTGTCTCTTCGATGTGTTAATGACGAACATGGGTCTGCGAGCGATGAACTCATTGGGGATGTAGTACACGTCCACATTGCCGCAGGTCACTCTCTTGTAAGCTGCGTATTCTTCGAATAGTTTCAAGTAGTCGTTGTTTGCAATGTTCAGGTTGTAGTTCTCACGCGGTAATATCTCCTTCCTGCCATTTTTGAGGTAGATGTTCTTGATCTTGCAGTTGTCGAAATGGCTCGAATCTTTTTCTTGGTTGTTGTTCTACCCTGTCTGGAAGAGCACGACTACAAACTCTGGCATATCGTACCGGATGCTGTTAAACTGTGTGGTCATGTCAAATTCAAAAATTGCATGCGTACTTTAGGATTCTTCAAAATGTCCGCTTTGTACTTGAGAGCGTAGTTAGTTTCGTATTCCACTACGGGCATGCGCAGCTCCATGGACTGGATGATGCACTTGGCAGGATCGGGTAGTGTGTTGGGAAGTGCTGAACCGTCTGCACTCAAGGTGCTGTAACGCATTAGCGCATCGTTGTCATTGGCGCTTCTGCAAAAATTGACGCGCAAACCACATAATCTCTGTGTAGTGAGAGGAAGCCTGGAAGCAGGCGCATGGGAAACAGTACTGTGTGACTTTGAGTTCTGACTTTTGTACCTGCTTCGAATCCCCCTGCCTGGTAGTATGCTGCATCGGTCTTGGAGAGTTTCAATGTTCCCACAGCTGTAGAGGTAATCCCGGGGTAGTCAACAATATGGATGGCGGTGATATGCTTTCTAACTTCCACCTGCGAGAACAGGTACGTCAGAAAATTATCTAAAGACTTAAATTTGCATTGGCAAGGAATGCTTCGCCATTGTCTCTCTTCACAACATCTAACTTGATATACAAATCAGCCCTGTGAGGGTGAGTGGACCCATTCCCGACATCGTATTTTATCTCTCGATTCGCTTCGTTAAGGTTGGTAAACGTGCGACGATTGGGTGGGAAGAACTGCAACTCGTAACTTTCGATTTGATCCATGATGGTTATTTATTATATGTTAATCTTCACGACTGCAGTGGTCGTGGCTCCTGCAAAATCAACCACCTCAACCTTCTCGTTGGAAATTGCCAATTCTATGTTGTCTATGCGATTACGAGATACAGGAAAGTATATCGGTGGGGAGGGTGTGTAGATAATTGGCTCCATGAATTGGTTTGAACGCAGCGATAATACCTGTCTGCTTGTGACTCCCTGGGATGCCGTCGAGGATTTGGTGATCATACCTTCTGCCACATTGCAATGTATGTTTAAAGTCTCGATGGCTAGAAATTTAGGAATGTTAGCATCCATGTGCTTGATGCGAGGTTCGAGCTTTGTGTTGTTCTAGAATCGCAAAAGCTCTCCGATGATACCCAGTTCTACGGTTTCCGTGGCAGATACCATTTCCACCCTCTGAGACAGAATTTTTCGGCAACATTACACTTCTTGGCAATTGAGCCTTTAGGGTAGACAAATTGTACAGGCCAGGGGTGATGCTGATTTTTTCGCTGTCAATTTTAATGGTATTGTTGTGTACCGTCACATTAGGTATCAGGTACATGCTGTAGAATGCACGAAGAGCAATAGATTTAGGATAGATGATATCGTCATGCAATGCGAATTTCAGAAGCGAAGTCTCGCTTGTGAGATGGAATACTCCCATAGTGCTTCAGGTGACCAAAATGCTTTCTGAATCCCGCGATTGTTGGGTTATTTAATTGCGAGAGGAAAACAAGCATGGAAAAGCAGAAATTTCCACAGTTTACATCGCTTAAACCCTGGATGTGTTCGTCATTGTAATAGAGGTTGAAAACACTGAGATACTTTACCAACCCAGCAGGTGGTATGCCTCCGAATGAATCGAAAACAAATGTTTGTTGTTGTTGGCTTTGAGGTAGCATATCCATTGTGTACCTGGATTTTCGTAACTGTCTAGTTTAACCACACCACACTCTTTTTTCTTCACAACAGAAGGTAGAGAATCAGACATGAAAACGCCCCTGAAGTGCTTGACCCCAACGATTCTATCAAAGATTCGATATCGAAGTTGGTCTA
This sequence comes from Lepisma saccharinum, assembly GCF_977018435.1. NCBI lineage: Eukaryota > Metazoa > Arthropoda > Insecta > Zygentoma > Lepismatidae > Lepisma > Lepisma saccharinum. The sequence continues at coordinate 528,531 of NW_028142940.1, forward strand.
GGGCTCTATTTTTTAAATTTTTCAAAGCTTCGAGGTTGTTCTTTCGCTTTTTGGTCACACCTTTCCCCTTCTTCTCCATAGCCAGGTTGTGGCGTTTCTGCTCCTCTTTTTTGCATCGATGACGGTCTTGGCAATGACGCCATTGCCTCCTGCCAATCTGCCTACAGCACCCAAAGCTGCCAAGATAGCCGGGATGCTGAATATGAAACCTCCAGTCTTCTGCTGCTTTCACGAACCTTGTAACCTCCTTGCGCTGCCTTTTGGTGAGCATTCCATCTAATGTTCCGAGATACTTGAGGATTGCGTAGGGTATTTGGTAAACGACACTTTTGGGCTTCATGGTGATAGTATGTTATTTATATATCGTGAGCGGGTAAGAAAAAATGTCTGCTTTGCATAATGCAATGAAGTTATGGTAGGTTGGTTATACAAGTTTGCTTTTTTTCACAAGGGTTATTTAGTTACAATCCTCACCTAAGTTTTGTTTTGTGTTCATGGCGATGGTTGTACCCAATGCAGCAACCCGTTCACCTAGCGAGGCATCTCCGCTGACGATTCTACCGAAAGCCGCATGCTCCAACTTTCTGTCAGCAACATGACGTGCGTCAAGGTCGGTGTGAGCATTGTAGGCCATGTCGTGGTCCTTGCATTCTGCGTCCAGTGGGCTCACTCCCTTGTCTCCTCTCTCCAGTCGCTGTTCGAGTTTCGTACCCGGACCGCACTACTGGTAACCTGGCAGGTGCATTTCGAAGGGTAATTTGTTGATAATATCGTTCACCAAACCTCGACCCTCGGCTAAATTCCAGAATTTGGGAGGTAGGGTGTTGATGATTTTCATAAGGTAACCTATACCTTTGTTGTCGTTCACAATGAAGTTGGCAAGCTTGGTGCTAATCATGTCCAGGATGCCCACCTTCTCGTTGTGGAAGTTGCGATTGCCTGCATTTTCTTGGCCTGCGATAACCAGCAATCGATCTGCAAGCTTCCCTACGTCGCCTACCAAAACAAACTCCTTGGGCAAAGTGTTGTAGAGTTTGACACCGCTGCCAGTCTTGAGCTGGGTCCATATTGGCTTGATGAGGTTCCTGTACTTTTCGCCGCTGCTAGATTTCACTCGATTCTGTGTTGCGTCGTTGTTTTGGTACAGTGCGTCCGTCATGATAAAAATGTCCGTTTAACTTTGGTAATCCTCGTCTGTATAATCTTTAGGTTGCTTCTTAGTGATAAGTTCCCACAGTCCCACCGTGCCAGGATACCTAGTCCAGCTGTTCTTCTCACCCTAATTAACTTTTACATCGTCGCCCTCGAACGTGACTTTTGACTTTCCAATATTCCAAACCACAACCTTGTTATGTTCCATGATCGGGTACAATTCGAATACCTCGAATTTTTCGAATTTCCCGGTGCTTAGGTAATCTCTCGCCTACGGATCCAGCTCGACGTCCGAAGAGGTACTGCCTAGGGCCTGACGTCTCGGAGCAGGAGCAAGTTCGAACGGAGTAGTGTGAATGCTGGATATCGGTGTAGGTATGGTATAATTTCGAGCAGTAAGTGGCACAAGCTCGTTGATTAACTCTTTGTTTTGCTCGGTGACATCTTTGATTTCTTTACCAAGTCCACTGATGGCATCGATGATAGGTTGGTCCTGACGCTTTTTCTCTTCGTAAGTTCCACGATTCTCGGATTTCCAACCCTTAAATCGTTTTGCAAGGTAGCTACCTAGCTTCAGGTTGTTGTCTGCAAGTTTGCATTTCATTTTTTTGTATGTATTTATTTATAATAGGTCAAGACTTTTCTGGTAACGTTGCAACGTTTAGAAAATTATTAATTATGTTTCGGTATTTTCCGATATTGGGTTTCCTCGTCATGAATATTGTGACAAATCCGAAATCATCTTGGTTCCAGAATGAAGAGCCAAATTTGGAAAACTGATTGCAGTTTAGTCCCCACCAACATAATCATCGTAAGCGTGTTTTAAATTGGTGTAGTCTTGACGAAATATGATATCTAAACCACCTTTCCACATAATTTTTTTATAATCAGAGAATAAGCCAAATATCAATCTCATGTAAAACAGTACTGTGTGACGTTTGCTTGAATTTTTGTTTCAGCTTCGAACCCACCAACTTTATAATATACAAACTCTGATTTGGATAATTTTAATGTCCCCACTGCAGTGGATGTAATTCCAGGATAATTAATTCTGTCTATGACTGTATAATGCTTTCTGATTTCGATTTGTGAGAATAAAAATTGAACAAAATTATCTAAAAGTTTTACATTAGCAGTAGGGGGATATTATTCAACATTTCTTTTCTTGAAGATGTCAAATTTTATATACAGATCCGATGTATGTGGATGAATAAAACCGTACCCTACTGTAGTGTCAAATTGAATATCTTTATTCGGTTCATTGAGGTTATCAAATGTCCTCATGTTTGGAGGAAATGACTGCAACTCAATTTTCAATTGGTATTTTTTATATATTTATTTTAAATATTAATATCTATTATCGCAGTGGTTTTAGCACCGGCGAAATCTATGATCTCATTTTTCTAAATTGTAGTTGTTATCTCTATGTAATTAACTTTATCAAGAGAAACAGGGTAAGAGACTTGTGGGATTGGGGAATAGATGATAGTTTCCATAAATTCTGAATTTGGTTTAAATTTAGCAATGATACCTATCTCCTTGTGGTTATCACATGAATTTTATTCAGCTTTGATTATCATTCCTATGGCAATGTTGCAGTGAATACTCAATGTCTCTTTAGCTAAGACTTTTGGTATACATTTACCTATGTGCCTAACACATGTTTCTAATTTGCTATTGTTCTCGAATTCTAGAAGTTATCCCATGGTAGATAAGTCCACTGTTTCATTGGTAGACACAATCTCTATTGTGTGTGTTACAGAATTTTGAGATAGCAATACAGTGTTTGGAAGTTCAGATTGTAAAGTAGATAAGTTAAACTGACTGGGAGGAATAATATTTTTTTCATTACCTACTAATATAGTATTGTTGTAGTTACTTACATTCATAATTCAGATACATACTCTAGAAAGATCTCAGAGCTGTGGATTTCTGATAAATAATATCATCGTGTAGATGTAGTTTCAAGACATAAGTCTGTCTGGAGAGATGAAAAATTCCCATATTTAATATATAGTACAGCTTTTTCAAAATCTTTTAATTTGATGATTTGTATTTTATTTAATATTCTGAGCATCGTAATGCAAACATGGCCACTTGCAATTTGATCGAAATCTTGAATACGAAAGTCGTTGTAATAAACCTTAACATGTTTTAAGCAACGAATTAATTCTGTTGGGGGTACCCCTCCGAAAGAATCGAAAATAAAAGCATTGTTATTTTGTTTATAACAGCATATCCAGTGGGTTCCAATGTTTTGCAACATATCCAAATTCACCACGCCACATTCTCGTGAGAAAGGTGGACTACCTTTATGGAGAGAATGAGACATGAAAACCCGCCTGAAGTAGTAGTGCGGTAAAGAGAGTTCACAAACTTCAAGTGGGGTTCAGTGTTGCCAACCCGCCCCAAAGAAAATTTCACCAAAACCTCAAAATCTCACTTTCTCTCCACGTTCGGCGCCTCATTTATTGCGCTGACGATGTTTCACAGCGCAGAAAAAGCCGGTACGAGTAAATGCACTTTCTCACCCTTGAAGGATGAATGCGCCTTATCGTAATTTTCTAAGTCCGGGACCATGTTTATATATCGTGACCTTTGTAAACTTCTCGGGAACGATATGCCACACACACACACACGCGCGTGCGTGCCTGTATTGTGACGCAAGCAAACAAAACAAAATAATCATTGTTCTTTTTTTAGGATTCCTGGCCCCTATAACCCCGCCAGGGTGCGTGGTACCCAACCCAAAAAGGTTCTAACGGCTGCGGTTAGATAACCACACCTCTGTAGAGTTTCACGTTTTTTTTTCTCAAACTTCCATGAAACTCTAAAAAGGAACTCCGTAATGCATGCAACGTGTACTAACGACTCTAGTGTTATTTGATGTTGTATTTTTGATATAGAATTTATTGTGAGATAGATAAAAATTATGTTTATTATAATATTTTCTTGATGAAGATGGAGAATGTGTGTGTTACAAATAATGTTGCATGCTTTTTTCTAGTGTGTATGTGTGTGTGCTCGTTGTTCTGCAGCACCTGAAATGAAAAAAAAAATCATTGTCGTGCTATAGTGCAAAAAAAAACTGATGAAAAAACATTGTAACTGATAACTGATGAAATTGACATTGTAACTGATCTGAACTAGTGAAATTCGTATTATCTTTGTAACTGATTGTGCTAGTACAACATTTCTTATTGTAACTTATTGTGCAAAACTTCTTATCTAAAAAACCTGTTAAAACTGCTCCGTGACCCTCTCGTTCTTCACGTCATGGATGAAGGACTTCTCGGCGACCAGGATGACGCTGCATAGAGTATCGGCAGGCAAGGCATCGTGGAACTCGCAGACGACCTTGATGTTGGTGCGATCGTTGACCACGACCTGCTTCCGCTTCGTCGTGTTGATGACGAACATCGGCCTGTGGGTTTTGAATTCGCTGGGCGTATAGTACGTGTCCACGTCTCCCTCGGTCACGCGCTTGTAAGCAGAGTACGCTTCGTAAAGTTTGAGGTAATCATCTTTGGTCATGTCGAGGTTGTAATTCTCTCGCGGGAACACTTCGTTCCTACCATTCTTGAGATAAACGTTCATGATCTTGCAGTCGTCGAACTTGCTGGAATCTTTTTCCTGATTCTTTTCCCTCCCAGTCTGAAAGAGCACAACAACGAAATCTGGCATGTCGAACTGCATGTTGTTGAACTGCGTCGTCACGTCGAATTCCATGTGACTTGCTGACGCTAATTATTGCAATCACTGGTAACCGTGAAAGTGAATCGTCACCTGTGGACTCTTCAAGATCTCCGCTGTGTACTTGAGAGCGTAGTTCGTTTCGTATTCCACCACCGGCATTCTCAACTACATGCTCCGGATGACGCACTTGGCTGCTTCGGGTAATGTGTTGGGCAGCGGCGTGCCGTCCGGTCCCAAAGTAGCGTATCGCATCAGTGCGTCGTTATCGTTGGCCGCTCTTCAAAATGTGATTCTCAGTCCTCCCTTCCACATGATATCCTTGTAGACCGAGAAGAATCCCGGAAGCAGACGCATGGGAAAGAGCACCATGTGACTAATCGTCGATATTTTAGTCCCCGCTTGGAAGCCCCCCCCACTTAATAGTATGCTGCGTCCGTTTTGGATAATTTCAATGTTACCACTGCCGTCGACGTGATGCCTGGATAATCGATTCTGTCGATGACCATACCGTGTTTCCTCACCTCCACTGGCGAGAACAGGTGAGGCACGAAGTTGTCCACGAGTTTCAAATTTGCTGCTGCGGGGAACGCGTCTCCGCTTTCTTACTTCACCACGTCGAATTGAAGGTAAAGGTCCTATCTGTGAGGATGAACGAATCCGTCGCCTACGTCCACGTCGCATTCGATCTCCCGATTTCCGAGCATAGGTTCTATTCATACTTTTTCTCACGTATAGGCGTACGAGATGAATCCGCAAACAGATTTTTTGCTAAGTCATGAATTGGAGGATTCTATGACAACCTATATTAATTCTCGTAAGAGAACAGAACGTGTCCTACGGGGCAAGTTAAGGGGCATGTGCAAGCCAAGGGGAAGTTCCTTTGCGCGCTCAAGCATGATTTAATTTTATTATATTTTCAGATTGACCATAAAACAAGATGTTGACAGGCAGTGTATATATATTGTAAGAAGATGTTTCATTATCAACCTCCACTTCTTGCAGTACATCCTGGACACAGCGTTGCAGGTTAACAAAGGACCTTTGGTCAGTATAATTTTTTTCTTTCTTAAAACTGTTCGGTTACTCGCTCGTTCCTGACATCACACACAAAAGTTTTCTCCGCGATGAGGATGACGCTACACAGAGTGTCGGCAGGCAAGGCATCGTAGAACTCGCACACAATCTTGATGTTGGTGCGATCGTTAACAACCACTTGCTTTCTTTTAGATGTGTTGATGACGAACATGGGTCTGCGAGCTATGAACTCGTTTGGATTGTAGTACACGTCCACGTTACCGGAAGTCTCTCGTTTGTAAGCTGTGTACGCCTCGTACAGTTTCAGGTAGTCAGTCCTCTTCTGCGGTGTTTAGGTTGTAGTTCTCACGTGGGAAATCTTCGTTCCTGCCATTTTTGAGGTAAATGTTCTTAATCTTGCAGTTGTCGAACTGGCTTGAATCTTTCTCCTGATTGTTACCCCTTCCTGTCTGGAAGAGTACTTCTGCAAACTCGGGCATGTCGTACCGAATGTTGTTGAATTGCGTGGTTACGTCAAATTCGAAATGATTGCCGGAAGCAGGTTTTTGCACACAATGGTAGCCATAAAATTGAATGGACACTTGATGATTCTTCAGGATGTCGGCTTTGTACTTGAGAGCATAGTTTGATTCGTATTCTACCACTGGCACGCGCAGCTCCATGGACCTTACAAGACACTTGGCAGCGTCGGGTAGTGTGTTGGGAAGCAAGGTAGTCCCGTCCTGGATCAAAGTGCTGTATCGCATCAGTGCGTCGTTGTCGTTGGCAGCTCTGCGAAAAGTGACGCGCAAACCACCCTTCCACATGATCTCCGTGTAGTCCGAGAAGAAACCGGGCAGCAGACGTATGGGAAACAGTACTGTGTGACTTTGAGTTTTGATTTTTGTACCTGCTTCGAATCCCTCTGCCTGATAGTATGCTGCATCGGTCTTGGAGAGTTTCAGTGTTCCCACAGGTGTAGAGGTAATCCCGGGGTAGTCAACCCTATCGATGACGGTGCCGTGCTTTCTAACTTCCACCTGCGATAATGAGTACGGCAAAAAATTATCTACGAGTCTTAGGTTTGCGTTGGCAAGAAATGCTTCGCCGTTGTCTCTCTTCCTGCAAAATCAACCACCTCCCCCTTCTCGTTTGTCACTGCTAATTCTGTGTTGTCTATGCGATTACGAGATACAGGAAAGTATATCGGTGGAGAGGGTGTGTAGATAATTGGCTCCATGAACTCAGAGTTCGGTTTGAACGTAGCGATAATACCTGTCTGCTTGTGACTCCCTGGGATGCCGTCCGAGGATTTGGTGATCATACCTTGATCATTTTTTTACAGAGCTGTTCGGGTAGGTTGTTAGTTACAGCCCCCACCCCAATTTTTGTTTTGTGTTCATGGCAATGGTCGTACCCAATGCGGCGACCCGTTCACCCAACGAGGCATCTCTGCTGACGAGTCTCCCGAAAGCTGTATGCTCCAACTTCCTGTCGGCATCATGACGTCCGTCGAGATGTGTGTGAGTATTGTAGGCAATGTCGTGGTCCTTGCATTCAGCGTCCAGTGGGTTCACACCCTTGTCTCCTTTTTCCAGTCGCTGTTTGAGTTTGGTTCCGGGGCCGCAGTACTGGTAACCCGGCAGGTGCATCTCCAAGGTTAGCTTGTTGATGATGTCGTTCACGAGACCTCGACCCTCGGGCATATTCCAGAATTTGGGAGGCAGGGTGTTGATGATTATGATGAGGTACCCTATAACTTAGTTGTCGTTGACAATAAAGTTGGGAAGCTTGGAGCTAACCATGTCCAAAATTCCTACCTTCTCGTTGCGAAAGTTGCTGTTGCCTGCATTCTCCTCTCCTGCAATAACCAACAACCTGTCTATGAGCTTGCGCACGTCGTCCACCCACACAAACTCATTAAGCAGGGTGTTGTAGAGTTTGACGCCGCTGCCTGTTTTGACCTGGTTCCATATCGGCTTGATGAGGTTCTTGTATTTTTCGCCGCTGCTGGATTTGTTTGTTCATCCTAACAGAGCGGACCTTTACCTTCAATTCGACGTGGTGAAGAAAGAAAGCGGAGACGCGTTCCCCGCAGCAGCAAATTTGAAACTCGTGGACAACTTCGTGCCTCACCTGTTCTCGCAGGTGGAGGTGAGGAAACACGGTACGGTCATCGACAGAATCGATTATCCAGGCATCACGTCGACGGCAGTGGTAACATTGAAATTATCCAAAACGGACGCAGCATACTATCAAGCGGGAGGGGGGGTCGAAGTGGGGACTAAAATATCGACGAGAAGTCACACGGTGCTCTTTCCCATGCGTCTGCTTCCGGGATTCTTCTCGGACTACAAGGATATCATGTGGAAGGGAGGACTGATAATCACATTTCGAAGAGCGGCCAACGATAACGACGCACTGAAGCGATACGCTACTTTGGGTCCGGACGGCACGCCGCTGCCCAACACATTACCCGAAGCAGCCAAGTGCGTCATCCGGATCATGGAGTTGAGAATGCCGGTGGTGGAATACGAAACGAACTACGCTCTCAAGTACAAAGCGGAGATCTTGAAGAGTCCATAGGTGCCGATTCACTTTCACGGTTACCAGTGATTGCAAAAATTAGCGTCAGGAAGTCACATGGAATTCGACGTGACGACGCAGTTCAACAACATACAGTTCGACATGCCAGATTTCGTTGTAGTGCTCTTTCAGACCGGGAGGGAAAAGAATCAGGAAAAAGATTCCAGCAAGTTCGACGACTGCAAGATCAAGAACGTTTATCTCAAGAATGGTAGGAACGAAGTGTTCCAGCGAGAGAATTACAACCTCGACATGACCAAAGATGGTTACCTCAAACTTTACGAAGCGTACTCTGCTTACAAGCGCGTGACCGAGGGAAACGTGGACATGTACTATATGCCCAGCGAATTCAAAACCCACAGGCCGATGTTCGTCATCAACACAACGAAGCGGAAGCAGGTCGTGGTCAACGATCGCACCAACATCAAGGTCGTCTGCGAGTTCCACGATGCCTTGCCTGCCGATACTCTATGCAGCGTCATCCTGGTCGCCGAGAAGCCCTTCATCCATGACGTGAAGAACGAGAGGGTTACGTTGCAGTTTTAACAGGTTTTTTAGATAAGAAGTTTTGCACAATAAGTTACAATAAGAAATTTTGTACTAGCACAATCAGTTACAATGATAATACGAATTTCACTAGTTCAGATCAGTTACAATGTCAATTTCATCAGTTATCAGTTACAATGTTTTTTCATCAGTTTTTTTTTACTATAGCACGACAATGAATATTTTTTTTCATTTCAGGTGCTGCAGAACAACGAGCACACACACACACACACTAGAAAAAAAAGCATGCAACTTTATTTGTAACACACACATTCTCCATCTTCATCAAGAAAATATTATAATAAACATAATTTTTATCTATCTCACCATAAATTCTATATCAAAAATACAACATCAAATAACACTAGAGTCGTTAGTACACGTTGCATGCATTACGGAGTTCCTTTGTAGAGTTTCATGGAAGTTTGACAAAAAAAACGTGAAACTCTACAGAGATGTGGTTATCTAACCGCAGCCGTTAGAACCTTTTTGGTTTGGGCACCACGCACCCCCCTGGCGGGGTTAAAGGGGCCAGGAATCCTAAAAAAAAACAATTATTATTTTGTTTTGTTTGCTTGCGTCAGAATACAGGCACGCACGCGTGTGTGTGTGTGTGGCACATCGTTCCCGAGAGGTTTACAAAGGTCATGATATATAAACATGGTCCCGGACATAGAAAATTACGATAAGGCGCATTCATCCTTCAAGGATGAGAAAGTGCATTTACTCGTACCGGCTTTTTCTGCGATGTGAAATATCGTCAGCGCAATAAATGAGGCCCGGAACGTGGAGAGAAAGTGAGTTTTTGAGGTTTTGGTGCGATTTTCGTGAGTTGGCAACACTGAACCCCACTTGATGATTTACTCGTAACGGCTATTTTCTGCGCTGTGAAACATCGTCAGCGCAATAAATGAGGCGTGGAACGTGGAGAGAAAGTGAGTTTTTGAGGTTTCGGTGAAATTTTCGTTGGGGTGGGTTGGCAACACTGAACCCCACTTGAAGTTTGTGAACTCTCTTTACCCCACTATTTGAAGTGTATACTTTTAAATATCTTAACTAAAGATTCAATGTCTTCGTTCGAGAGTGCTTCTTCTATTTTTAATTTCCTGAGTGCTCTGGACTTCACACCTCTGAATATTTTTTCTCGATGGCAAGATTATGACGCTTCTCCTCTTCTAGTTCTGCCTTATTTGTTTTAAATTCAATTACAGGTTTGGCAATGGCAGCACTGCCCCCAGGTAAGCTCCCCACTGCCCCTGAAGCCTGCAAGATAGCTCGAATGCAGCATATGAAACCACCAGTATGCTTCTATGATTTTGAAAACGTTTTAGTTGTTGTGTACTAAGTAATAATTTCATTCAATTTCTTTTGGCTATGGCTATACATTTTCTCTTCTTCTCATGTTATTTCATAGTTAAAATTGGATTAATTTTTAAATTTTTAAGATCATGATTTGGAATTTGATATACAATACTTTTATGATTCATTTTGTTCATATTATTTATATTATTTTTTCAGGGTATTTATATATATATATATATATATATATAAAAACAGACCCCATCCTAATTTTTGTTTTGTATTCATAGCAATGGTTGTACCCAGTGCTGTTATTCGTTCACCTAATGATGCATTTCTGCTGGTTAACCTTCCAAATGCAGTGTGTTGTATGCAATGTCATGTTCTTTACAAGCTGCATCAAGAGGATTGATCCCCTTGACCCTTATTTTAATCGTTTCACAAGTTTTGTTCCAGGACCACAGTATTGTTAACCAGGTACATGTAACTGGAATGGGAGCTTATTAATAATGTCATTTACCAAACTTCGTCCCTCTTCTACATTCCAGAATTTAGGAGGTAGAGTAGTGATAATTTTAATTAAGTATCGTATACCTTTGGGATTATTTACAATAAAATGAGCTAGTTTATTACTAATCATATCTACAATAAGCATTTTCTAATTTCAAAAGTTGTTTCCAGCATTTTCCTCACCTGCTATAACCAGCAATCTAACTATTTGTTTTCTCACATCATCTACCACACAAATTCTTTAGGTAAAGTCTTGTATTGTTTGATACCACTACCCATTTTGAGTTGGTTAAAGATAATTTTAATAAGATTCTTGTATTTGTCCCCACTGCTCGATTTAACTCTATTCTGACTGCCATCGTTATTTTGATATAAGGCGTCAGATAATATCAAAACATCTGAGTAACTCTGATAATCTTCTTCTGTAAAATTCTTTGCTTGTTTTTTGGTGATTAGCTCCCATAATCAAGGAGTACCAGGATATCTGGACCAGCTGTTTTTCCTATCCAATTTGATTTTATATTGTCCCTTTCGAATGTTACTCTAGATTTCTCAATTTTGAAAACCGCACCCTCGTTTGGCTCCATGGTCGAATAGAATCCAAACACTTCATCTTTTTCAAATTTGCTTGTACTCAGGTAATCTTTTGACATGGAATCCAACTCTATTTTCTCTGGTTCACTTATAGTTTTAGTAGGTGGTTGTTGGAAAGTCAGAGGTGTGTGAATGCTTTATAGAGGTGTGGTTGAAAAATCTGCAAAGTTTTTAGCAGTAGGAGGTACCAAATCTTTAATGAGATTTTTATCTTGTTCTTTGACACCCTTAATATCTTTATCAAGACCACTGATTGCATCGATAATTGGTTGGTCTTGACGTTTGTGTTGTTTATCGAATCCTCGATTCTCTGATTTCCACCCGTTAAATCGTTTGGTTAGGTAATCACGAAATTTCAAATTATCTTCAATTTTATGTTTTGACATATTTATTTTTTGATTAGAGGTCGTTTTATATCATTTGAAAGTTCAAAAAGTAGTTGATTTTATTTCTAAATCTTTCATTGTTAGGTTTTGTAGTCATGTCAATGGTAACAAATCCAAAATCATCATTGTTCTAACAAGATGAACAGAATTTTGAAAATTGGTTATAAATTAAGTCAGCCCCCACTTTATCATAGCGTACATATTTAACATTAGTATGATCTTGACGAAACAAACAAATAAGCTTTGTATTATCTCGTATACTTGTTTAGGAATTTCGGAATAGGTTTGAGCTAAATAAAAACAGTCCATGTCTTTGTGACAACCCTGTCTAAAGAATTTTCGAATATCGTTTTTATTTTCTAGAATGACAACATCAACAACTACAACATAATTTTTCAAACAATCATCGAGAGGTTTTATTTTTGATGCAAATGTAGTTATGTTTAGTTCCTCGTACAGCTTCATGAGTTGTTATTATTCTGGTTGTTCTAAACTGTTAGAGAATACACAAAGGTGTCTACTTTCCCAATCTAGCCAATTAGGGGCGATCAGGAAATTATCTACAAACAGTGTAGTTTTTCCACAACCAGTGTGGCCTAGAATGAGGGATTTTTTATCAGGTAAAAACTCCCCATTTTTTAACCGTTTCCACTAAATCTGGTAAACGCTGTACCACTTTCCATGTTGGTGTCAAAGAATCATCTGGTTTGCTTCTATCCAAATTCTTTCTGGCAGTCCTAGCCGTTTAATATACAATTTATTATTTTTCTTACGTAATATTTTCTCAATTAAATATGTATCTGGATATTTCGTTTTACTAAATTATTCTTCATAGAATTTCTCCTTCAATATTTTATTATAATTGTCTTTTATGATATATGTATTTCTATTCCCTGGTAAAATTTGAACCACAGTGAATAAATCTGTTCTCCAATATATGGTGAATCCCTTCTCAAATAAATGTTAAAATTTACTGACTCTAACCTGATCTCCTATTTTGTATTTTGATTTCTTGGTAGTATATTTATATTTTTGACAATGAACAGTGGAAATCAACCTATACTCTCAGACTTGGTTACCTCAGCTGGTTTCATGTTAATAGTTCTATGTACTGAATTATTATAATTATGTATAGTTAGGTAAAATTTGTACCTGTACAGTAAATCGCATCCTCATACGATTTTTTAATGTTCTGTTGATTCGCTAGACTATACTAGCTTTAAGATCACTGTATGTAGAATAATGTTTAATATTATATTATTGCATTAACTTGGTAAATGTGGAATTATAAAATCATTTTCCTCTATTTGTCTGTAAATATTTTGGTATCCTACCCTCAATAAAAATCGACTTTAAAGCTTAGAGATCCTTGAAGCTGGTAATTTCAATCATACACAGAAACCAGCATCAAAAATTAAATTTATAAGTCAAAAATATTGCATCAAAATTGTTTCTCTCTAAAATATCAAATTTAAGATTCTTCAACATTTTTCTTAAATTTTCAAAGTTTAAAAACATCTTCAAGGTAGCTTTGATATATTGCTAGCACTTAAATTAGATATTTATAAATAAACAATTTTGATGCACTAACACTAATTGCGTCGCAATTTGTTTATTTTTCAATACATCCATAATTTATAAAATTACTTCTTTACTACCCACAATTTTGAATTATTTACATCCAGGTACATGCATATTAATTTTTATATATAGCTTTTTCTTCTAAAAAATGCAAATATGTACATTTCAGGGGTAAATTAATCAGAATATAAATATTTGAGAGATAATTATATATACTACACTGCTAATTACTCAGATCAGTATTTACATTTCAGGCGTAACATTAATCAGAATACACGCATTGGAGAAATAATTATATACACTGCACTACACAGCACTGCACTGCACTGCTAATAACTTAGAACAGTATCTACACATCTATTTCTTTTAAAATCTGGATAATTGTAAAATATATGTTTCAAATATACTAATTTAGGCTCGTAAAGTGAATTTTGCCCTATGAACATGAGTAGTTGAACTTTAATTAAAAAAAACATAATTATCTTTTATACGATAAAAATGGTAAAATTTGTATATTTTGGATATTTTATCCTTGGAGATTAACTAAAATCAGGGTAAAATGAATAAATACAAAATAAATGTTCTAGAACGTACCATTTACTCTACTGATGATTCACAGGATACTAACAAAAAGGTAAAAAAAAAAAAAAGGTAAAGTGTTCCCCTGTGCATAGCACCACGCCATGAAGGCGTATAGGGGGTGTGGGGGTAACGCCCCACACTTTCTTGATCCGGTCGTGAGTGGGGGTGATGTGATCAGCATCACGCCCCTGACCGCCTTTACCCCCCAGGGTTTCCCCCAGGTACCCATGTTATTCGACGCTGGGTAGGCGCCGGGGCCGCTTCCACCGTTAGAAAAGTTCCCGGATTTGAACCGGCCGGGGATCGAACCCGGGACCTTGAGCATGGTAGTCAGACGCGTTACCGACTGAGCCACCGCGGCCACTGGATACTAACAAAGAATTTCAAAACATTAAGGAATGGATATTTGAATCACCTAATGAGATATTCCAACCCCAGAAAAAGAGATCATTCAATGAATGGTGGAACGAAGAAAGTCGATTAGCTATAGATGAGAAGAATAAAGCAAGATGAAATAATTAAACAGAAGAACAAAAGCAAACCACGAAGACTATATACAAAAAAGAAAAATGCCACAAAGATCTGTAAAATTAAAAAAGAAAGAATGGATAAATAATTATATCAAAGAAATCGAAGAATCAAGTATGAAAAATGAAACTAGGAAATTCTATAAAGAAATGATTTTTTAACAATTTTTTTGTTCATTCCACTACATAAAGATAAATTAGGAGAATTAATTCCGGAAAGAAACTTGTATTGGAAAGATGGAAACAATATTTCAGCGATATTATGAATAAATCCATGACAATACCCACCTAAGAAGTATAAATCGGATAAACTATGAACATATACTGAAATAATTACCATATATATATCAGATTATATCTCAGCAGAATTAATTAAATGAGTGGACGTACCTTAAATAAAAATATTTATGACCTTATACTTAAAGTATGGAATAGTGAGCAGATCCCAGATGACTGGTTGGATGGAATAATTTGCCCTGTACTTAAGAAAGGTGATCGTAAAGACTTTAAGAATTATTGACCATTAACTTTGTTAAATGTAATCTATAAAATATATGCTATCATATTGTACAACAGGGGTGTAAGGGGTGACCTTCCACGTAGTACACCCAAATGTCAACCTCTCTTCCACGTCAGTACACCCTGGACTGTAGACTAACGAGGCTTTGGCGACTGGCCCCATGGCCAGTATAACTTTGTTTGTGTTGTCCTGTGTTTTATTCGTATTTGTGCTGAGTGTTCTTTGCAGCCTCGGCTTTTAACAAAAGTCAGAACATTTTAATATTTTACGATTTTAATTAAGCAACGTTAGAGTTGTTATGTGAAACGGTAAAGGGCTGGACCCCGTATAATGTGACGGGTGCAAAATAGCCTTAGTGCTGACGCACCCAAAATTTTAACATCAAAATCAAATCAAAATCATATTGTACAACAGTCTAAATGAGTTTTGTAGAACATGAAATTGGTGAACACCAAATGGGCTTCAGATCTAACCGATCAACCATAGACAATATTTACATGATACGAAAGATATATGAAAATATCATGATTTTATTATCGAGCTACATAATGTGTTCATAGATTATACCCATGCCGTTGATTCTATTAAAAGATCATTAGTCCCTGAATGCATATTACACTTTAATGTTATGGTAAAAATAGTTAACCTGATTGAAGTTACACTCCAGAATACTAGGGCCAAAGTAAAAATTAATAATGATCTTACTGATCAGTTTGAAGTACAATCTGGAGTGAAACAAGGTGACCCTTTGTCTGCACTTCTATTCAGCATTGTAATGGATGTGATAATATCCAAACTTGAAATAAGAAGTAATATCTCTAACCGATTAAAACAGCTATCTGCCTATGCTGATGATATATTAATTATGGCAAGAACAAAGCAGGCCATGCTAGACACATTCATAATGTTGAAAAATGAGGCAATAACATAAGGTCTAATAGTAAATGAAAGTAAAGCAAAATATATGAAATGAGGGAGGAAACCAAATAAAGAGAATACACTAATAATAGCCACAATGAGCATTGATAATGTTGAATCTTTTAAATACTTAGGCTCAATTGTGAATACCAATAAGAAGAAGAAATAGGAGAAAGAATTATAGCAGGAAACAAAACTTTTCATGTAAATAAAAAAATATTATCGCAGCTATCTGGCTATGCTGAGGATGTATTAATTATGGCAAGAACAAAGCAGGCCATGCTAGACACATTCATAATGTTGAAAAATGAGGCAATAACATAAGGTTAGGCTCAATTGTGAATACCAATAAGAAGAAGAAATAAGAGAAAGAATTACAGCAGGAAACAAAACTTTTCATGTAAAAAAAATATTATCTAAAAAAAATTAAAACTTAAGTTATATTGTACGATCATTAGATCAGTGACAAGATATGCCTGTGAAACATGGGTCCTGAAAGATAGATTTATACAAAAATTACTAATATTTGAAAGTAGAATATTAAGAGAAATATTTGACCTCCAAATTGAGCGATGGCTCTTGGAGAATAAAAACAAATGACGAGTTAGACCAGTTTATTAAGCATAAGACTATAATTCTATTCATAAAAGCCCAAAAATTAAGCTGGTTAGGTCATATCGAACGATTGTCTAATGAGAGAACAGTAAAAAATTTATATAAATGGAAACCATTTGTCAAGAGGCCAGTAGGTAGACCTAAAGTTAGATGGGAAGATTATGTTAGAAACAATATTAGAGTAATGAAGATCTCTAATTGGAATAAAGGATGCCCCGGATAGAATTCAATGGAAGAAAATTGTTGAGTAGGCCAAGACTCATAAAGAGTTGTAGCGCCAAATAATAATAAGAAGACGAAACTTGGATGTGGGCTACATGTCTGTCATCTTAACACAACTTCTTTCAAACATCACTCATGAAATGTATTTCACCTATCGTCCTACGGGAATCAGAGGAACGTAACTACAAAAATGCATCTTTCAGTTTTGTTAAAAACAATTCATCTGAAGAGCATTTGAAGTAAATCGTCATATTTCCCCTTCAATTTCTTATATGTAAGGCGCAGTCGCTTTTAAGGGTCATATTCCTAAGAATACATTATTTCCTCCCCTATAAATTTTATAATTAGGAGTTTAGTCCATCTGGTTCTCACACACGCTATCAGCCCCTATTTTCCTAAATTTGGCACGTTAGGTATTACGCAAGACGTGTCATTTGGGTATGATACATTTTTATTACACACCTGTGGAGATGCGAACAGTGTTTTCGGCTTGCGAGCCAGGTTGTATCGGCATTAGCGTCCAACGTTTGAAGTGCATACATTGCTCTCATCAGCATGCTATCTACCTTATGATAGGAACAATGTATGCTCTCAAACACTTGACACTAACGACGATTTAAGCTGGTTCGCAAGCCCAGAACACTTTGACAGGAAAGCTACAGTTTTTACCCATGAAGATTATTGTCTGTGGCCTCCATGCAAGGTTCTTGCAACAAACTGCCTCCAGAGAATTATATGTGTGATTTTCTGTTTCAAGTACCACATGTGACTACCTACAAATTATGTGAAAAAATAACAAGCAACTTCCGACGGATTTCCAACGTTCGCTCCAAAGTCCGCCTTATTCACAAAGTACCACTTCGATCACAACATGCACGAGTGAGTATTGGTATTCGCTTGTCTTCCCTGAAATGCAAAACCACATTTTACTCCACAGCATGCTAAGATATTCGGAAGCAATAATTGCGTGTTTACGTAAATTTTGCCATGTTCATTCATTTATGCAGTATTTACTACATACGAATTTGTGTGCCTGTCTTGAGTTTGCATTCTCGTGGCTGCTGCCATATTGTGTAGATGAACGAAAAACACACTCAATATACTAACATTGCATGTATGTAGACATCGGATGATCAGAGATGAAACGATTGCAGCCTACAATTTCCCTCAACCAACTACAATTGCCATCTGAGTATGAGAAACAACTTGCATTCAAGCCGGGTTCCATTACTTGTGGAGGTTCGAATCCCACTTTAAACTGTAGGTCCACTCCCAATTAGACTATATGTGCATACAAGTGACCTTAAAACAAGACAAACTTTAATTATAACCTCAGTCACTTGTGGGAACTGCTTAGAAGTAGTAGTGTTGCTGGCATGGTGGACTTCGGTTCTTAGTTTTGCTTTTAACAGATAAATACATTTTGAATAATCGTGAAATCAAAGTAATTGATTATTCTACTTTGCTACCGAATGACAAAGTTGTAATGGAATTGTGTTATCTCCATTACAGAAAAACTACCTAATCTTTTTCAATTCCAGTATGCTATCTGGTAGATAGATATATCAGCATTTGCAATGACGTAAACTTTCAGTGCAATGGTGACAAAAGTCCAATAATTATAATGTCAGTCTTTAAAGGTTCCCTGACAAAATGAAAAATTGACAGATCATTTATATTCTCAATAGACATGTTGAAAAAGTTCTAATTTTCATTTTGTTTTCATTTTCAACTCGGTAAAAGGAAGTAGCTAAAAGAGAGTAAATAAAAAAATGTTACGTGGTAGAGTGGTTATCACAGTGCGCTACGACGCCAGGGGTCCCGGTTTGGAATCCCGACCTGTACATGAGGGTTATTTGTGAGTGTCCTTTCATCAGTTTCACCACTTCGTTGCTCATAATTATCTTTGCTTTCTGACCCGCCAGATTACCATTTCGAATGTAAAGCAGTATCAATGCCTGCTCCCAGTTGCACAGCTGCTTTCGGAGCCCTTGGTTTGGAAGGGGCTGGGGTGAGGAAAGGGTCTTGAATTTTCATACCGAAACTCGTTTATTTCGTTCTCCCATTTCTCTTTACTTACTTTTCTGAGATACGGAATGTACCTCATTTTGTTTTCATTACGTTTTATTGCGTCACCCACGGTATGTTTACATGTACTTAACACTTTCTATTTCCCTGCACCTGCACCCTTTTGTTAAGTAAATAGCTGCCGTGTCAAATTTTGTATTATTATTTTTGTTGCCCATTTTTCTCTTACTTCAGTCAGGGAGCAACACAGCTGCTCGTAAGAGATGTAGTCAGGAAGAAGCATTTTTCACGATCATTTTAAATATGGTCCAGAAACATTTTTTCTGAATAAATTTAAATACGGTACATAAACCTTTTATCTGAATGAATTTAAATACGGTCCAGGAAACTTTTCCGGACGAATTTAAATACGGTCCGGGAAAATTTTCTGCGAACCAATTTAAATTCGGTTCTGGGACCTTTATTCCAGGATCAATTTAAATACGAGTTGTGGGAGTGTATTGGCTCTAAGTACTCCTTGTAGGTATGCCTAGTATTTAACCTTAGTTGTGACATATTTTGATGATTTTTTTATGGATTTTATTGCGTTCGACGATGTTCTAGCCCTATTTTTTGCTCAATCCTATTTTGGGACTTTTTTGTAAGGTGGTGGAGCTCTTCTGTGTAGGTATGTCATGATCTTGCGTGATATAACTTAACCTATTCACATTTTACAGCCTTTTACGGGTTAAAATAACCTACAAAGTGTAAAATGATTGTTTCTACGTAACCCTTGAAGGTGGACTTAGTATTTAACCTCAGTTGTGACATATTTTGATGATTTTGATGATTTTTTTATGGATTTTATAGCATTTGACGATGTTTTAGCCCTATTTTTGCTCAATCTTATTTTGTGACCTTTTTTGTAAAGTGGTGGGGGCCCTCAACGTAAACGCCTACGGGCCCTCAGTGTAAACGTGTACGCCCCCTTTTCACGAGGTATGTCGTGGCAATAGGTTCAATGCCCCCACTACTACTTTTGGAGGGTGGGAGGGGCTCGCAGTGTTGGCAAATTACTCCACAAAAATTTCACCACATGATATTTCATAGGCGAAGCTAACCTACAAATAGAAGTTGGCAACACAGACTAGTACCAAGAAATTTGCTTGAAAGCCCTTCCTTTTTTTAAAAAAAAAAAATGCTATATGATATTTCACAGACGAGGCTAATCTACAAATAGGAGTTGACAGCTATATATGCTGTAATATTTTGTTGCCTTCTAAGATGATAGGTATGCAGTAAGGTGGAGAGTTGGTGAGTACGCTAACTGGCAATAGTGGTGGTGCAGTGTTGATGCTCTTGTTACCCCTCTGTTTTTTTCTAGCATACTGATCTATTGCATGCTAACCAAATACTCTTAAGCAATATTGGGAGACAGATATTTTCGTCCGTGGCATTTTTTGTAATGCCACGGACGGAAATATGCATACCTCTGTCTTCCACATGTATGTAATGCGATTTTAGGGGAAGGAGGTCAATTAACTTTATGGCTGACAATGTTTCTATAAAATAACAATTCCTATGAACTCTGTAAATTTCCGAGCATATGTTGTATTCATATTTTTACTATCTTCGAGTGTACATTACAAATTCGCAAACAGATTTTGGCTAACTTGTACCGTTTAAGAGATAAACCCACTTCCGGTCGCCATTTAGGATTTCCGAGCATAGGTTGTATTCATACTTTTACTTATCTTCGAGTGGACATTAGAAATCTGCAAAAAAAATGTCCTGTTTCTCTCCGTTTTAGAAATATTCCAAAAAAATATATATTTGATGAGCGACAACAACAGAGCCATCTATGCTCAAATGTTGGAACTCGATGAATTCTTGAGGGGGACAAGTTATATTTTTCAGTACGTCAACATTTTTAAAATTTATTGCTAGTGAATGGGTTAGGTGACATGCAACGACGAAGGCCTTCTAGCAATACGAACTTAACTTATGCCGGCGTAATTCGCTGAAATATCTTTAATTTACATATTTCTCATACCGCCGTATCATGTTCTATTTGACCTCTTCAAGAAAATCGCCAATTAGTGAAAACTAATTGAGCACAACAGCGAAAGAGGTGCTAATTAGGGCAAGCATACAATGATATGGTGTTTTCTGATTGGCTTAAGTAAGCAAAATTTCTATTGGCTCTATAAATCTATATAAGTCAGAGCACAGTGCTGATTTCTCACCTTTGCTGGATCGGCAGAGGAACCCACATCGCGGGGGATAGAATCTGAACGGGCTCCACCAAAGTATAGAAGACTAGAAGCATATAATTTGGCGGAAAAACCCAAGTAAGGTCATAGAGTTTTTCATAGGGAATAGTTTTTTCAGGTTGGTGATATCGCATTAAATTTTATATACATTTTTTTAAATTTCATATAAATAACATATCTACAATTTCTATCGTTTGTTTGCTCATATTTTAAAGCATATAAAAATGGAATCACCTACCTATTTTACTCGTAAGAATGATAAGATCGAATGTGTCACTTGTGGGAAACTAATTTCAAAGAATAATTTATCGATACATAAGACAAGGTGTAACGGAGCAAATCGTTTGTTACCTTCTAAAGCCTGTGCGCAATGTGGAAAAGAAATTAGCATTCGAAATCTAAGTCGACATTTGAAAATTTGCAAACCATCGACCGGAGAAGGAACATTACAAAGAAAAATTGATTATTCTGAAGCTGAAGCTTCTGCTCCAAAACAAATTAAGTTAAATAATAAATATATACCAGTTAGGTCTGCATTTAATGGTCGACTTCAGGATTTATCATTTACGTCGGAAGCAGGCCGTGACATTCCTAGTTTCTTGCGTGAAGCGAAAATTTTGTGCTGAATACTTTGAAAAGTAATCTTGAAAATAATACCATAAAAGTATACGTGGATTTATGTTCTGAATATGAGAAAGTCGATGGTACAACAAAAGTTTTTTTTATCATCGTACCAAAAACCAGGCTCTTTATTTGGCAGATGTTGAAAATTTGGACGAATTTTACTCTAATCTGTCAAATGAGTTGATTATGAAACATGACAGTTTCGAGGCTAATGGGTCAGGATGGTCTTTAGGTGGTAGTCCTCATACATTAACCGTTTACGTGAACAAATTCATGCCTTTCTCTGCATCGAGTTACGTTCCTCTACCACCGACCATTCAAAGCAAGAAAGCAGTGTTAAATATTCAAAATAACGACTACAAATGCTTTCTTTGGTGCATCTTAACAGCTCTGTATCCTGTTCATTTGAAAAATAATCCAGAGCAAGTTTATCATTACAAGCAGCACGAGACAGAGTTTGAAAAATGTAATGTCTAGCATTGAAACCCCGTGGCATTGTCAGACATATCAAAGTTCGAGTCGCGCGCACGAGATTCTGATGGAAAACGCATTGCTATTAATGTATATTCTTATACGTCAGAAAAACATCTTGTGCATCCCATCAGGATAAATGATATCAATGATAATAATGCTCATATAATTAATCTTCTTTTAATTTCAAACAACGATATTCACCATTACTGATTTATTCGTTCACTATCACGACTAATCAGAAGTCAAGCAACGAAGTATGCAAATCACATGAGCTTTGTCAAAGTTGTTTGACCACGTTTAATGATCGAAGAAAATTAAATCACCAAATATATACCGCAAGGCAAATTGCTAATGAAAAACGTGTCGAACATGAAATATATTTCGGTGAGAACAAACCAGCTCGAATGTTGATGCCCAAAAAGGACGAAGTCGAAGTATTTAAAATGTACAAGGCTTTGTTTGAACATCCAGCCATTATCGTTTCAGATCTTGAATAATTTCTGAAGGCACTGTCTTCCTGCAAACCAAATCCAGATATTTCCTCCACAACGCCATACCAGCTTCATGAACCAAATAGTTTTGGTTAAACTGTCATAAGACAAGATGAAATGAATAAACCATATGTATACCGTGGACCGAATGTTATCGAACACTTTTTTGAAAAGATGGAAGAGGAGGTTGAGAAAATTGGCAGCTTCTTGCAAATATCCGAACCGATGAATTCGCTGACACCAGAGGAACAAAAAATATTTGATGAAACTGTCAAGTGTCCAGTGTGCAATCAATACTTCACAAACGAGAATCGTAAAGTGTTTCACTATTCGCACACAGACGGTCGTTTCATCAGCGGAATCTGTAATGCTTGCAACCTCAAAATTCAAAGGCCCAAATTTGTCCTCATATTTTTTCATAATGCATCGAATTACGATTTTCATCACTTAATTCGGAAACTTGGATATGACACAAAAAAATATATATATTTTTGCTCAAAATGAAGAACGATACATTTCTATAAGTAAGAAAGTTAATATTTCGGGGACAAATGAAACCATAGAGATGAGGTTTCTTCACTCGTTCAGATTTCTCTGTGCAAGTTTGGGTGCTCTAGCAAGTAAACCTTGTGACGAACAATTCAAAATTACGAAAGCTAGATTTCCCAACATGGTTTAAAACTGATTAGAAGTAAAGGGATTTATCCGTATGAATACGCAAACAATGAATCTAAATTTAATGACGACACTCTCCCTCCTCAAAAAGAATTCTTCACTCAACTGAGAAAAGCAGGAATTACAGACAAAGAATACGAACATGCACAACTTATGTGGGATAAACTAGAATGTAAAACATTCGGAGATTATCACAATGCATACTTGAAATTAGACGTAACAATATTTGCGGATGTTTTTCAAGCATTCAGGAAAACATCAATGTATATTTACAAGTTGGATCCTGCGCATTTCTTCAGCCTCCCGGGATTAGCGTGATCTGCAATGTTGTTGCAAACAAAAATTAAGTTAGAATTAATAACAGATGCAGACATGTTACTTTTCATCGAGAGATTGATTCGAAATTGGATGGTACAATGTGTACAGAGACATGCAGAAACCAACAACATGCACATGGAAGAAAAATATGATGCAAATAAACCATCGAATTACATTTTTTACATCGACGTTAATAATCGCTATGGATATGCTATGGTACAGAAACTTTCTTATGGAGGTTTCGAATGGATAGAAACAACTTCCATAAATATTATTGATTTTGACGATTGTAAATTTGGTTTCTTTGCAGAAGTGGATATTGAATTTCCAGACAATTTGCATGAAATTTTTCCGATTTAGCACCCGAACTTAAATGTCCGCCTAATTCTAATCAACGCAAGCTTTTATTAACTTTGGAGAAAAATGGAAGATATGTTCTCCATTACAAAAGTCTTCAGTTTTTGATTGCGATGGGTGTTAAAGTATCGGATATTAGAAGAGTCCTCAGGTTTAAACATTCCGAGTGGCTCAAACCATACATTGAAACAAACACACAACATAGAACAGTTACCACTTCCGATTTAGACAAAGATTTTTTTTCAAATTGATGAATAATGCTGTATATGGCAAGACAATGGAGAACGTGAGAAATCACGTGGACGTGAGATTGGTTTAATCTGAAAATAAATACAGTAAGTTGATGGCTGATCCTAGATTTAAATCACGAAAATTTACTACGAGAATCTGTCACTTTTCAATCTAGATATAAAAGTGATAAAATTCCGAAAACCAATTTATGTGGGAGCAACAGTTTTAGATTTATCGAAGCTTCACATGTTTCAATTTAACTACAATATTATGCATCCTTTCTACAACAATAACATTTCATTACTTTACATGGACACCGACAGTTTTATTTATAACATTAAAACAGCCAATCTATATGAAGATGTAAAAAATCCGTCCTTGCTTGATTATTATGATACTTCTTCCTACCCTCAACCGAACAGATTTGGAATTCCATCTATTAACAAAAACGTTTTAAAAAAAACTAAACCCACAGCGCTACAGCCCTTGAAGGGCCTTGGCTTACCTACCGACTGCTGGTCTCCCTCCCACACTGTTCCTCCGTCACCTGTTATAGCGTGGAGGTCTTAGACCAATATTGGGGTGACGGGTGATCACACCGACGAACCCCCAGCCGTTGTTTGCAGGTCTTCTCGACCGGGTTATGCTCACTCATTCGGAGCTCCCCAATTTCCTCACGGTGGTGGGTTGCCACCGGCCATATACGGAGGCCGAATAAATTCCGACCAGAGCCGGATTCGAACCTACGCCGTCCCGCAGCGTACGATCTCAAGACGAGTGAACGCCTTAACCCGCTCGGCTACGGAGGAGGACAACAAAAACGTTCTAGGTAAATTAAAATACGAGTGTAACGGTGACATCATTCTGGAGTTTGCGGTTTGCGTTACAAAATGTATACATTTAGAACTGAGAGCAACATCACGAAGAAAGCTAAAGGTGTTGGTAAAAATACTGTACGAAACAAACTTTCATTTCAAGAGTATATTGATTGTGTTAAGGAATTGAAGAAACAGTTACGATTGGAAAAAAGAATCAAAAGTGTAGATCATGTGATTACAACAAACAAAGTTAGGAAAGTAGCATTAGATCCACATGATGATAAAAGGTGTATTTTGTCTTGTGGGATCCACACGTTGCCTTGCGGGCACTATCGTTTAGATAGTAGTAAGAAATGCATGGAATACACTTAAAAAACCTTACGGCTGGCAATATTTCTATCAACACAAGCATATAAAATAACCATGCCTATGAACCTGTTTGGCTTCAGGAAGCAAGCTATGGAAGTGCCCGTCCAGCCTACGTCGTCGTCGAGTTTCAACGAACTCCTGCCTTCCATGCTACCTAAATTTAATGGTCTGTAAATTATACACTTGAATAGCATTCTTACGCAGTACGACGAGGATTTGGACAAAACTTTCAATGTATTAAACAACAACTTGAATTATTACCGGTTCCCCATCTCCGGCAAACTGCAGTTCAACATGAACCCTGAGAACAAAGGGGAGGCCAAGGTTCCCTCTGGCAAGAACATCTATCGCATTAAGCATGATAGGATGGATACGAATACAACGTACGATGTGTCTGCTGGCGATCGCCTGTACGTGGAGCTCTTGGACGACGACGATAAACTCATCCCTCTTTTTGTGGAGATGCGAATCACCTACCCTATAAAAAATAACCACAGTGGTAACGATGCCTAACGATATTTTTCGTCACACCAAACGCGACGACCACGGAGACGTGCTTCTCATGCTCGACGTCAGGGTCAAGAAGTTGCGAAGCGACCTGCAGGCCCTGCAGTCCACGCTCAACTCCAGCCTCCAGTCAGAGATAGCTAGCCAGAAGTCTCAGTACCTGAACCCCGTACTCAAAATTAATGCCGAGCTTAAATCGCTGCTGCAAAAGTACACCGACCTTGCGTCAATAGACAACTTCGACAACTTGGCGCTGAGCGTAGGCAACCTGCAGAACGAGTTTTTGAATCTGCAGCAAGCGCAGACCTCCGATGTGGAACAGCTAAAGCGACACTTGCAAGACCAAACGAGGACCATCCAGACTGAACTGCAAAACATTATCCAGAGCATCAAGACTCAAGATGACTACGATCGCGTGAATGCCAGTATTGCCAAATTGCACGAACAGTTTCAATCGTTCGAAATTCCTACGTTGGAAAGCATCAAGGCTGAGCTTCAAACGGACGCTTTGCATGCAGCCATCAACGAAGTCAAAACTAAGCTCCAAACGCTACACGACTTCATCTACAATCTACTTTCGTCCAGCGAGCTGAACGCCATTGCACGTAGTGTTGCCAAAATAGAACTCCAACTTGAGACCTATGAGTATTTCGGAAAGCTGCAAGGTACCATAGCCCATATTGAGGATTCTCACTGTGTTATTAGAAATGATTTGGCAAACGTACACGAAGCACTAGAATCCAAACTGCCTGGCATCAGGTATACTCTGGCCAGCGTCCAACAGCAGATCACCAAGTTGGAAAATCTAAACACCGAATCAGAGTTGTCGCATTTTCGTCACTTGATCGACGACATACAGGCTAAGTTGGAAACTATGCAACAATCCACCCCCCACCCGGACGACATAACCCAATTACAAGAAGGTATACGCGCTGCTGCTGCTGCCACAGAGTTGGACGCGATGAAAAGAGCTTTCGAGTCGCTCCAAAACACGGTGGCCACCTTGCCTACCTCGCAGGAACTGAAAAGCGTGAAGAAGGCTCTCAACCGAATACTCAAATCCGACGACATCAAAAACATCCAAACCGAAATTGAATTGCTTCTGGAGTCTGTTGCAACCTTGCCTACCAACCAGAACATAAGCGAGCTACATGGCTTGTTTGAGGAAATTAGAATCCAAGTCCACGACCTCGCAACCCAGAGCTCCAAGTTGACACTCGTGAAAAGCCTGCAGCAGATTATCACTAATGTGAAAGAGCAAATTTGCAGCATTGAGGCGAGCCAGGAATCGGCCATGTGTACGAGTTAAACGAAAAATTCAAGAGGCTAATTGTCGATGTGAAGATCAAGCCCGATTTCGACACTGTTGCCCGTGCTATCGAGGAACATCTGTAATAGGTGAACGGTAGATTGGAGGATGTGGAGAGCGAGGTTCGAGCCAATGTAAACACCCTGAACGCCAGCATCGACAATCTCAAGTCCACCGTTGTCTTCGAACTGTACAGCATTCCAAACAGGGAATTTTCCTCGCTCTTCCATCCGGGTGCCAAACTCTACATGCTGACTTCTGCCAAAGCCTATCACGAGTTTTTCATCGCTGGAACACTTCAGTTCGTCAAGGTTTCATACTGGTCTTTGCCTCATGCAACCCACTACCCAACTATGACCGTGACGAACATCAATGACGAGCCTAAAATAAGAGGAGTGGAGTTGGTCGATTTCACCCACCCCGAAACACGCGAGACTGCCTATGCCGAAGATGCAACTCAAAAAATCGACATAGAAATAGGTGATAAGCTGTACATAGAAAACCCGGCTTTGTCTGCAGCCAGAAATCCCAACCAAGCTATATTCTTATTTTCGCGCAATGTCTAGGCAGGCTATTGTGAACGAGCTGCACAAACCTGCACGGCGAAACTACAAACGACTGGCGGTAGTGACCAAAGCAGGGACGACCTGTGGCAAGCTGACCTTGTGGAAAGGAGCAGTGGCAACTTAAAAAAAAAATTACATAAAATCAACAAGGGATACAAGAATCTTCTCACCGTTATAGACACATTTTCAAAATTTGCATGGGCTTTCCCCTCAAGGCAAAAACAGGAACCTGTGTAGTGGAAGCATTCAAAACTCTTTTCGATGAAAGTGGCAGGCGACCTCGATTTCTTCAAACAGACAACGGGAAATAATTCTACAACTCTGTCTTTAGGCAATTTATTCAAAAAGAAAATATTCAACATTACTCCACCTTTAGTCACATCAAAGCCGAACTCTCAAAACTCGCATGTGGAAACAGTTCACGCTTCAGGGGAATTACAAGTGGCTCGACATGCTTCCAGAGCTTGTTAACAGCTATAAACACAGTTTGCATCGCACGAATAACATGAAACCAGCTGACGTCAACAAATCTGACGAGCAGCGTTTAATTTCTACGGGTTATTGTCCAAAGTACAAATTTACAAGCAATAAACCGAAATACAAATTTGGAGATCAGGTGAGAATCAGTAAAGTTTAGCGTGCGTTCGAAAATGGCTTCACCAAAAATTGGAGTAATAAACTTTTCACCGTAGTTCGAGTCTTACCCGGAAACCGTCACACATATATAATAAAAGATAATCGCGACGAAATTCTGAAAGGAAGATTTTACGAAGAGGAACTTTCTAAAACAAAATACCCCGATACGTATTTTATTGAAAAAAGATTACGTAGAAAAGGTGACAAACTTTTGGTGAAGTGGCTGGCACTCGAGGAAAAAATATGGATAGACGCAAACTAGGCGATTGTGTAACGGGTGCTTGGGTTGTGATACGACGACTGCCAGATTATCCATCGGAACATCAGGATAGGAAAAATGGCGAGCTTCTACCCAACAATATTCGCTGCTTTATTGTTGGACCTTCTGGATGTAGAGAAACAACGTTACATATTGATAATTTTCTTCTTGCACCCAACTGGTTAAACTGGAAGAACAGGCACCTGTAAGTTTTCTCCAAACGTTTTGAGCATCCAAAGTATCGCCAGCTGTCGAAACTGTACGTGGGGCTAGGCATAGCTATATTTGCTTCTGAAGTGATACCACTAGACTGCTGTCTCGAAAATTCTGTGGTGGTTTTTGACGATGTGATCCTGGAGAACGAAAACGAAATTCGCAATTCTTTTACTCAGGGTCGGCACAGAGGCATGGATTGCTTCTACCATGCTCAGACTTTTTCCAAAATCCCCAAGCAGCTACTCCGAGACAATGCTAGTTTTATTTGTTTGTTTCGTCAAGACTATACCAATTTATAACACGCTTACGATGATTATGTAGGTGGGGACATAAACTACAATCAGTTTTCCAAATTTTTCTCTTCATGCTGGAACCAAGATGATTTCGGATTTGTCATAATAGACATGACGAGGAAACCCAATAACGGAAAATACAGAAACAAAATAAATAATTTTCTAAATGATGCAACGTTAGAAGAAACGTCTTGATCTATTATAAATAACTACATACAACAAAAAACGAAAAGCAAACTTGCAGACGACAACCTGAAACTGCGTATCTACTTGGCAAAACAGTTTAAGGGTTGGAAATTCGAGAATCGCAGTATTCACGAAGAGAAAAAGCGTCAGGACCAAATTATCATGGATGCCATCAGTGGACTTGGTAAAGAAATCGAAGATGTCACCGAGCAAAACAAAAAGTTAATAAACGAGCTTGTGGCACTTACTGCTCGAAATTATATCATACCCACACCGATATCCAGCATTCACATTACTCCGTTCGAACTTGCTCCGGCTCCGAGACGTAGGCAGTACTTCTTCGGACAAGCTAGTCGAGCAGGGTCCGTTGGCGAGGGATTACCTAAGGACTGGAAAATTCGAAAAATACGAGGTATTCGGATTGGACCCGACCATGGAACATAACGACGGTGTGGTTTGGAAGATTGGAAAATCGAAAGTCACCTTCTAGGGTGACGACGTGAAAATCAATTTTGGGCGAGAAGAACAGCTGGACTAGTTATCCCGGCACGGTGGGACTGTGGTACCTCATCACTAAGAAGCAACCTAAAGATTATACAGACGAAGATTACCAAATTTACACGGAAATTTTGATTATGACGAACACCCTGTACCAAAACAACGATGCAACACAGAATCGTGTGAAATCTAGCAGTGGAGAAAAGTACAGGAACCTCATGAAGCCAATATGGACCCAGCTCAAGACTGGCAGCGGTGTCAAACTCGACAATACCTTGCCCAAGGAGTTTTTTATTTGGGTAGACGACGTAAGAAAGCTTGTAGATCGATTGCTGGTTATCGCATTCGAAGAAAATGCAGGCAATCGCAACTTCCACAACGAGAAGGTGGGCATCATGGACATGGTTAGCACCAAGCTTAGCAATTTCATTGTCAAAGACAAACAAAGGCATAGGGTTCCTCATCAAAATCATCAATACCCTGCCTCCGAAATTCTGGAATGTAGCCGACGGTCGAGGTCTCGTGAACGATATTATCAACAAGCTACCCTTCGAGATACACCTGTCAGGTTACCAGTACTGCGGTCCGTGTACGAAACTCGAACAGCGACTGGAGAGAGGAGACAAGGGAGTGAACCCACTGGACGCAGCATGCAAAGACCACGAAATTGCCTACAATACTCATACAGATCTCGACGTACGTCACGATGCTGAAAGAAATTTGGAGCATGCAGCTTTCGGGAGACTCGTCAGCAGAGATGCCTCGCTAGGTGAACGGGTTTGCTGCATTTGGTACGACCATTGCCATGATTACAAAACGAAAATTGGGGTGTGGACTGTAAATAAATAACACCATGTAAAAAAAAGCAACTTGTATAACTAACCTATCATTACTTCATTGCATTAGGGGGCAAAGCCTTACCTTTTTCACGATATATATAAATAACATACTATCACAATGAAGCCCAAAGGTGTTGTTTACCAAATACCCTACTCAAACCTCAAGCCTCTCGGAGCTCTTGATGGATTGCTCACCAAAAGCAGCGCGAGAAGAAACATTTCTGCTTGGCAAAAGGTTATGGAATGAAATTGCTTCTTAGCATTCCTCAGTTGAGAAGGTTGCAAAGTTCGCGAAAGCAGCAGAAAACTTAAGGTTTCATATTCAGCATCCCGGCTATCTTGGCAGCATTGGGCGCTGTAGGAAGCTTGGAAGGAGTCAGTGCAGCCATTGCCAAGACCGTCATTGATGCAAAAAAGAACAAGGCCGAGTTGGAAGAGCAGAAACGCCATAACCTGGTTATGGAGAAGAAGGGGAAAGGTGTGACCGAAAAGCGAAAGAACAACCTCGAAGCTTTGAAAAAGTTTAAAAAAAGAAGAGCCCTGTCCAACTTCGATATTGAATTTTTGAACGAATCGTTGGGGGTCAAGCACTTCAGGGGCGTTTTCATGTCTGATTCTCTACCTTCTGTTGTGAAGAAAAAACAGTGTGGTGTGGTTAACCTAGACAGTTACGAAAATCCAGGTACCCATTGGATATGCTACCTCCAAGTCAAGAACGACAAACATTTGTTTTCGATTCATTCGGAGGCACACCACCTGCTGGGTTGGTAAAGTATATCAGTGTTGTCAACCTTTACTACAATGACGAACGTATTCAGGGTTTCAGCGATGGGAAGTGTGGCCATCTCTGCCTTTCCATGCTTGTCTTCCTCTCGCAATTAAGTAACCCAACAATCGAGGATTTCCAGAAATCAATGTGGCACCTAAAGCACTATGGGAGTATTCCATCTCACAAGAGAGATTTCGCTTCTGAAACTCGCATTGCATGACGATATCATCTATCCTAAATCTATTGCTCTTCGTGCATTCCACAGCATGTACAGTCATGTTCAAAAAATCTGTCGCATGGATTTTTTCTAAGTCCAACGTCTTACGAAATTATGTTGGTAGCTCTGAAACAGGAAGTGTTGTGAAATATACGATCCTCCAATCAGAGTGAAGTTCGATTCTGAGGAGCAGGAGGCGTGACTCACGGTCTTGTCCAGAGGAAGTTCAACCAATGCAGCATTTCCAAATATGAGATAACGTCCCCATTGGTTAAATATTGTTTCAATAATGCGAATCGGGAGAAAGATTGCGCAAAAGTTTACTTTGTCGTTTTAATGCTTTTAATCGTTTCAAATTAGTATTAAATTGTCCCAATTATAGTTCATGAGCTTAATATAATGTATTCATGTATGTGTTTGACAATCATATATCACTCATTAGAACAATTTTCACATTGTTTTCACTACGTGAGATGGCATTTCATTTACATTTACGATAAAATAGAGGTTTGGGTGTAATAACAGTTTTCATTAATTAATTTAGAGATGCATTTTTATTTGTTGAGTTAATGATTATGTTAATTCGTCCTTTCTCGCGAAAAGAGGGAACCACAGCTGAAAGAAAATACACAACTTGTATTATTGAGGTGAAGAGTTCGTTTTAACATCACTTTTTGCACACATAGGCTAATCACGACTCGGGATACATTTAAATTGGAATCTGAAACATTATGCAACCTGACTGGAACTCGGAAAAGGACACACCGATTACAAGACGTCGATACATTACCACTTGGTCTGGCGAACGCCAATAATACTGAAGGGTTGTGGGAGTGGGGAAGGGGTGACGGAAAGTAGAAAATAAATAGTAATTTTGGGGGTATTTAATGTTATATTTATACACATACAAACCTAAGAAAATATTTATTTTGATACATGTGTGTGGGGGGTGGGGAAGGGGGAAAGAGAGGGACAGAAATATATTGGGAGAGATGGGACGAAGAGGTGATTGTGGAAAATGTTTTATTTGACGTTCAGTAATAAAAACAATCAAATCAATGATGATTATCTTATAAATACCATATTTAATGTAAATTTGTTTTAAAAATGGGGGCTGGGAGCTGTTTGTTTTACGTTCAGTGCAGGATAACAAGTGGAGACACATAGTGGTTCGTATCTCACTTTAAACTGTAGGTCCAGGCCCCAATAGCCTATCTGTGTATAACGTGGATTTAGAATTCGGTAGAAAATAACGTCCATCTAGTATTTTGGATTTTAGATGCGTTGAGACCACTAAAATTTCCAATTCTTATAATAAGAAACCTGTCCTCATATTACCATTTTGAAAGAGAGAGAGTTAATTGTATAATCTTTCGTTGTTAGTTTCGAAGAAGACAGTACTAGGAGTGGGGGAGTTGACCAACATCAAATGAGGATTGCCTTAATGGATTTCTCTCGTAAGGCATGATCTTCACTTGATGGCGCAGTGTTGCCAGCTCCTCACTCGAAAAAATCACCAAGGTTTTTGGTCTAACCTAACCTAAAGCATGGAGCTGGCAACCTTTTTCTCGCAGTGTTGCCAACACTACACCCGAAAGTAAAGCTCGGTGGGGCTCGCCTTAATGGTTTGCTCTTGTAAGGCATAAGCCCTATTTTCTCGCAGTGTTGCCAACATCTTACTCGAAAAAATCACCATGGTTTTTTTTGTCTAACGTAACCTAAAGCAAGAAGCTGGCAACCTTGCTTGAGGCTTGCCTTACAGTGCATAAAGCAAGGTTGCCAACCTACTGGTACTTTTGCCATAGTTTTTTACAAAAAAAAAAGAGAGAGGGGAGAAAGAGAGGGAAGAGTTAAACAACCGACAGCCTACCTACAGCTTTTTTTCCTTGGTCTAACCTAACCTAAAGCAAGGAGCTGGCAACTTTGCTTGAGGCTTGCTTTACAGTGCATAAAGCAATTTTTGCCAACCTACACACACTAAACAAGGAAAACCGACACTACCATAAAAGAGAGAGAGATGGATGGATGGCAACACTGCACGGGTTCAACGTCATCAAGTGAAGATCGTCTTAATGGTTTTCTCTTGTAAGGCATGAGCTCCATTTTCTCGCAGTGTTACCAACTCCTACCTACACCTTTTTTTTTTACTTGGCAAGGGCTAGAGAGAGAGAAAAACCTATAGCTGGCAACAGTAATGAGCGAATGCGCCATACCGTAATTTTCCAACTCCGGCAATGTTTGTATATCGTGACCTTTGTAAACCTCTCTCTCGGGGGAACGATGTGCCACACACACACACACACACACATACACACGCGCGCGCGCGGGGGCCAAAATTTTTGAATTTACGGCTGGAAAAATGTTTTTCTATGACATGTTTTTGTTCGAGGCAAATTCGTAGGTGGATATTGTTAAATAAACATTAATATTGTAAATATACATATACTTATTGTATTTAGTTTTTCGGTATCGAAAAGCGACTGTCATATTGTATTTGAAAAAAATATTACGCTTTTGCCTGTGGATATCTAGAAAAATGACAATTTCGTTCCCTCTCTCTGCATATGCTATCAACGTTGACACAATGACACAAATTCAACAAATACGTATGTTTGGTGGCAGAGAAAAAATACAATGAATTTTCCGGTTATTTATTTCATAGCCCTGATAGTCATCGCGTGCGTCACAGATTGTCATCTGCCGTAGGTTTTGGGACGACGGAAGTTATACTTCCTGTTTTTTTTTTAGTGGACGCTAGTTAACAGCATAGGTAACAATGATGCGATGCGATGCATTAACTTGTGAATTTTCGAACACAACACGCAACATGATGTGGCTGAAATGTAGGGGGGGGAATGTTCTAGAGAATTTGGTTCTTGGATTTCTATTGGTCCACGTTGCGTTGGCTAACATATCATTTTTGACGTTATTAGAAAACCGTATAAAACTTAAAGCGCTGGTGTATAAAGTTCTGTTTCATTTTCAACGTCAGTGAAGAGTATTTCCGCAGAATTTCTAAAAGTAAGTAACTTTGTTTCTTAGCTCGCATGAGTTGGCTTTGATTTATAAGTATGGCACTGCTTTTGTGGAAGAAAATATACTCACAAAACATGCAAAAGGAGAGAGAATATAGAAGGTGTTTCATGTCTCTCTCTGCTTTTATATATTTGAAGCATGCATCTTGGTAGCTGGAATATTTTTTTTCTTCCGTGTGCCGTTGTTGGTAGGTAGGAAATATGTGTGCGGGGCATATTTCAAAAAAATAAATGTGTTAAATTGTTAGAGGAAGACAGGAAAAATAGAGGAGAGTTGCGTGTTTTTGATATCTAGTGGAAGTACTGATTGATTGATTGAGTTGGTGTTTTTTAAGTCTATTTTATGCACAGTAAGGCTAATCTGGACTGGACCTACAGTTTCAAGAACCACTTATGCCCCCACCGGGTATCGAACCTTTGATTACAAGACAACGACGTTATCGCTACGTCATCGCAGAGGCTAGTGGAAGTACTGATTGATTTGATCTTTTAAGTCCACTTTATGCACAGTAAGGCTAATCGGGACTGGACCTACAGTTTCAAGAACCACTTATGCGGGTATCGAACCCTTGATTACAAGGCTATCGCTGTGCTAACGCAGAGGCTAGTGGAAGTACTGATTGATTTGATGTTTTAAGTCAATTTTATGCACAGTAAGGCTAATCGGGACTGGACCTACAGTTTCAAGAACCACTTGTGCGGGTATCGAACCCTTGAATACAAGCCTACCGCTGCGCCATCGCAAAGGCTAGTGGAAGTACATAGTTATTCGAATCTTATTTATTTAAAATATTTAGTTTTTTTTATGCACGCTTATTGATTTTAAACCTAAAATTAAATAAAATCCGGCAATTATATCCAATTATACTTATGGCTACAACGAGCATTTGCAAAAAAAAAATGGCTTGAGATTTTTTTTGCCACGTAAACAAAATGGCTGACATGCCAAATATGAACAGGCTATATAGATTTGAGAGAGAGATTGATAAAAAAAAGTTAATTAAAATTTAATTTCATGATTGCAACACGGAACTTAATGATTGATTTAGTTTATTTTACTTTACGTTTTGTACCTCTTGGCTAATTTGCAAAGATTGGGGATGAGTGATGAAATGGACATTCACAAACAACCAAGCCCGACCAGGATTCGAACCCGGGACCCTTGGCGTCGCAGCGCGATGTGCTAACCACTCGGCCACAGGGTCGGGCAAGTGCTGGTATATACATAGACCAAAGTTACATGGTTCTAGGCCCCATAGGAGCCGAGAAAATTAATGTCTTGGAAAACGTCTTAAGACAAATATCTCAATCTTTAAGAAAGTCGACTTCCGGTATCTCAAGATGTTACTTCCGGTCTGTCAAGAAAATTTTCTTAAGACAAAAATCTTAAGGCGTTTTCCAAGACATTGATTTTCTCGGCTCCTAATTGAGCTAGGATGATGATTTTAGGTTTGCTGGATAGGATTCGACGAGAACTATTCGACTAGCAAATAAAATCGATTCCACCCCCTCAAGTTTCGGAAATACAGACATTTTTTTATTTTTTTGAGAAACTTGATTTGCATGCTTAGTTTTTACTCTAATTTGAAAATTTTAATAGCATTCGATACAAAATTAGAAGTACTCTACAACTTATTGGAGAGGTGATGACTACTGCCTGCTGTTTTCGAGTTATTTTGGATTAAAATTTCAAGATGTAATTTCTAAGATGTTTTGTAATTCATCAACTATGGGTTGTAGGAAAACGATTCTTGCTCTATCTGCTATTGCTCGACGAATACTATAAACATAAATAATGCTTATGGTTTGATTTTTAAAATGGCGACCAGAAAATAACTATGTTTTCTGAAATTATAATTTATACTTTATACGCCAAGAGGGCTGAGGGTTAGAAAAAAAAGTTTGTTTGGTAGAATTATGTACACATATTATTTTTGTGTTTTCTATACACAAGCCTAATTATTTTTTTTTTCAATTATTTACAGGATTTATTAAAAAGCAAGAAGTAACATATACATAAATAACACACTCCCACCAAACCCAACACCATTGTGAATTATTGCACAGTATTTATTTTGTGGCACTCCACTATATATATATAAAATAACATACCCCACAAATATTTTATTATAGTGAATTAGCCTTCCAAGATTTTTTTTATTGTAAAGCATTTATTTTGTAACACTCCTCCACTATATATATAAAATAACATACCCCACAAATATTTTCACTATTGCAAATTAGAAACATACCCACAAATATTTTCAACAAGATGCAATCTGAGAAAAGTTGCCCTGTGTGCAAAATTTTGCAAGACATTGTCGCACCT
This sequence comes from Lepisma saccharinum, assembly GCF_977018435.1. Taxonomy (NCBI): domain Eukaryota; kingdom Metazoa; phylum Arthropoda; class Insecta; order Zygentoma; family Lepismatidae; genus Lepisma; species Lepisma saccharinum. The sequence goes on from NW_028142940.1 coordinate 565,575, forward strand.
GCGTGCCGGGCAAGCATTTGGCTGCCACCGAACCATGTCGAAGGTGCGGTAAACATATTACCATTAATAATTTGAAGAGGCATATAACATCATGCAAAGTTGTCGTCGGAGCACCTGTTCCACAACCGTCGACCAGCTCGACCAAGAGGAAAACGGAAGCCGACTCGCCACCATCCGCCAAACGCGTCAAGCCTGTGGCGAAAGCGAACCAGTCTGCTTTCCAGCGTTTGTTAGAGGACTTTGTCATCACTTCGGAGGGCTCATGCGACGTGCGTAGTTTTTTGGAGAACGTGCAAGCCAAAATCATTTCCATCCTCGGCGATGCGCTTGCAACGCACTCCACCAAATTCTACGCATCGCTACGTTGCCAGTACAAGAAGCCGTCTGATGAAATTTACAGCTTCTGCCACAACACCAAGGCGAAGACGCTGCATCTGGCGGATGTCGACAACCTCGAGGTTATCTACAACAAGTTTGCAGAGGAGCTGGTGACCAAACAAGAGGAACATCAAGCTAAGGGCTCGGGGGGTTCGCTGTGCGGTGAACCCCACGAACTGTGCGTCAAACTTTGCAAGTTCATACCTCTCTCCGCCTCCAGCTACGTCCCCTTACCACCTACTATTGCGGCAAAGAAGGCCGTCCTGAACATTCAGAACAGTGACGCCAAGTGCTTCGTATGGTGTGTTCTGGCAGCATTACACCCTGTCCACTGGAAAAACCAACCACACCGAGTTAACCACTACCTACCCTACGAGTCAGAGCTGGAAGATGCGATGGTTGGGATCGACTATCCCGTGGAGGTCCCGGACATTCAAAAGTTCGAAGCCCGTACACACAACCCTCGGTTGGCCATCAACGTTTATGGCCTCACTGACAAAAATATGGTGTACCCCATCCAGGTGAGCGACGTAGAGGACGATGGTGCGCAGGAAATTAACCTTCTGCTCATCAAGGACGAGACCCATCACCATTACACCCTTATCCGTTCCCTCTCCCGGTTGGTGTCGAGCCAAAAAAGCAAGCATCATGGTAGCATAGAAGTTTGTCGAAGGTGTCTGATCACTTTTGACAATCGAGAACAGCAGGATTATCAGCGCATCAGAGGTCCCAACATCGCGGCCGAGAAGCTCGCTCGCCACAAGCCCTACTGTAGTAACAACGAGCCGGGTGTGGCAGTCTTGCCCAAACCTGGCACCGTGGAGCGTTTCCACATGCACGGTGCTATGGTGGAGCACCCCGCTATCATCATCGCAGATTTCGAGGCCTTCCTCAAACCCCTGTCCACTTGCGATCCAGATCCCGAAGTTTCCTCTACCACCCCTTACCAACTCCACGAGGCATCCAGTTTCGCATACGTTGTGGTGCGACGTGACCAGCACATCGCCCCGAGCCCTACGTGTACCGTGGTCCCGACGCAGCCAAACACTTCCTCGAGAGGATGGTTGTCGAGGCCATTGAGATAGGGAAGGTACTGTTGGCCCCCAAGTCTATGCTCCCACTGTCCCCCGACGATCAACGTAGACACGACGAGGCTATCGCTTGCCCTGTCTGCGACAAGGAGTACACCGCCAACAACCGTAAAGTCCAACACCACGATCACTTTAACGGTAGGTACGTTGGTCCTTGGTGCAAGGGATGCAACCTCATGGCCCGGGACCCGCACTTCATCCCTGTGTTTTTTCACAATGGCTCGGGATACGACTTCCACCACCTCGTCAAGCATCTTGGGTACGACAACGAGGGAATCAGCGTCCTGGCGCAGAACGAGGAGCGTTACATTAGCTTGAGCAAGTGGATTCGAATCCCAGAATTATGTTCTACCGTCGAGCTTCGCTTCCTCGACTCCCTGAGGTTCCTCCCGGCCAGCCTCGATGCTCTCGCAGGGAAGCTTAGCGACGAGCAAATACTCATCACCTCCAAAAACTTTCCGAACTTGGACGCCGGCCTCTTCAAGCGTAAGGGGGTCTATCCCTACGAATACGTCACAGACGCTACCAAGTTCGCGGAGACGTCGCTACCTCCCCAGGCGAAGTTCTACAGTCAGCTACGAGGCTCGAACATCACCGACGAAGAATATCACCATGCCCAGTCCATGTGGCGCGAGCTGGGCTGTCGAACTCTCGGTGACTACCACGACGCCTACCTCAGACTTGATGTGACGCTCCTCGCCGACGTGTTCCAGACGTTCCGTGCGACCGCAATGAAGATCTACCAGCTGGACCCCGCCTACTTCTATAGTCTCCCCGGACTGGCGTGGTCAGCCATGTTTCTGGTGACGAAGATCGAGCTGGAGCTTCTTTCGGACGTGAACATGGTGCTGTTTGTGGAACGTGCCGTGCGGGGTGGAATGGTGCAGGTGTCGCAGCGACACTCGCGCGCCAACAATCACCACATGGCCACCGGCTACAACCCCTCACAACCGTCCAGCTACATCATGTACACGGACGTCAATAACTTCTACGGACACTCCATGATGCAGCCACTCCCCTTTAGAGACTTCGAGTGGGCTGACCCCTCCAACTTCGACATCGAAAGCTTCGACGATTCAGAACATGGGTTCTTCGCCGAGGTTGATCTGCAATTCTCCGAGAAGCTGCAGGATTTGTTCAGCGATCTTCCCCCTGCACCCGAGTTCAAGTGTCCACCCGATTCCAACCAGAAGAAGCTCGTCATGGATTTCGAGCCCAAGAAGAATTACGTCCTGCACTACCAGAATCTCCGGTGGTTGATGCAGCGAGGGGTCGCGGACCACGCAGTTCACCGCATCCTCAAGTTCGAGCATTCTCCGTGGTTGCGTCCATATATTGAAGTCAACACCAAACACCGCACCGCAGCCACGTCCGAGTTTGATAAGGATTTCTTCAAGTTTATGAACAATGCGGTGTTCGGGAAAACCATGGAGAATGTACGGAATCGTGTAGATGTGAGGCTAATATCAAACAAAGCACAATGTCGCAGGCTCGTAGCGAACCCGTTATTCAAATCGAGGACCATTTATAATGAACAGCTTGCTCTGGTGCATATGAGGAAAAGCGAGGTGAAACTCAACAAGCCAATTTATGATGGCGCCTCAGTATTAGACCTGAGCTAGCTGCACATGTTTCAAATATATTATGGGAAACTACGCCAGCACTATAACGATAATATCAGCCTACTCTACACGGACACGGACAGCTTGGTGTACCACGTTCGCACGGACGACACGTACGGGGATATAGCCGCAGTTCCATCTTTGGTTAACCTCTTCGACACCTCGGGCTATCCCCAGCTAAACAAGTACGGTATCCTGGCCCGCAACAAGAAGGTACCTGGCAAACTCAAAGACGAGAAGGACGGTGATGTAATTCTCGAGTTTGCAGGTCCTCGCGCCAAGGCCTATGCCATCAAAGCCGAGGGCAGCGTTACCAAGAAGGCCAAGGGTGTCGGCAGACAGGTGGTTCGGGAGCATCTCACATTCGAGGACTTTGTCGATTGCCTCAAGACCAGGTCGTCGGTTCTAAGAGCAGAACAGCGCATCCAGAGCGTCGACCATGTGTTGACCACAAACAAAGTTAGAAAAATTGCGCTGGATCCTGATGACGATAAGAGGTGCGTCCTCGAGTGTGGTATTCACACATTGCCGTGGGGGCACTATCGCTTAGCAGAAAGCAAAACCTGCAACATATGTCCATCTTCAACAGAAGATTCATAAAAACAAAACAAAACAAAAAAAACACTTTGACTGTCATTACAAAAAAACTTTGACCGTATTCTTAAATAACCAGCATGCCTATGAATTTGTTCGGTTTCAAAAAACAGATCATTATGGAAACCATACCAGATCATGAAGTCTTACCTTCCGTGTTACCTAAACTCAACGGTCTGTTGATCATTCACCTCAATAGTATTTGGACGAAACTGAATGACGATGTGGGCAAGATGTTTTATGTTTTTAATAACAATTTACATTTCTACGAAATTCCGATCGACGGGAAACTTCAAATCACCGTGAATCCGGAAAACGCAGGCGAAATCAAAATTTCTACCGGCAAGAACATTTTTCGAATTAAGCACGACAAGATGCTTTCTAACATTACGTACGATGTGTCTGCAGGAGATTATCTTTACATGGAACTCCTCGGAGATTACGACAAACTTATTCCTCTCTTCGTAGAATTACGAATCGTCTATCCTATTATAAATAACCGTTAACCAAAAATGCCTAACGACATTTTCGGCAACACCAAGCGTGTAGACCACGCAGAAGAGATTCTCATGTTGGACATTCGAGTTAAGAAGTTGAGGACCGATTTGATCGCTTTGCAGGAAACCTTAAACAAAAGTTTAGAGTCGGAAATCGCTACGCTCCAAACGCAATGTCTCGACCCCATTCTGAAAATCGATTCCGAACTGAAGACGCTGAAAAAAAATTATGTCGACGTACCTTCTTACGACAACGTTCAAAATATACAGTTGAGCGTGGATTCGCTTCAAAATGATTTGGCCAAATTACAGCAATTTCAATCGAAAAATGAAGATTTGGAAAAATTGAAACTCGAAATCGAAGAACGAACTTCCGCAATCGAAAAGAATTTCTCCGAACTTCAAACCGTGGTGAACGATATAGACGCAGAACGCTTGCATGTCGTCGTTTCCAAATTACAAGAAGAATTCACCAGCACGTTGGAAGAAATTAAATCCAAGTTACAGACTTTGGAAGATACCATGACGAACCTACCATCGTCGGACGAACTGCAGGTCATCGGTAAAAGCGTCGCGAACATAAAAATTCAATTGGAGGCCTATCAAGATTTCGAACACATTCAAACCACCATCGCTACGCTTCAGGCGTCCTTGGAATTGATCAACGAAAAAATTAAAAATATTCACGCTGAAGCGAGAGCGTTGACGAGCATTCAAGACACGTTGAGCACGGTTCAGCATAAAATCGAATATTTAGAAAATTTAAACGTCGAATCCAATCTTGCTCATTTTCATCACGTACTCGACAACATACAGGGTGACTTGGAATCGTTACGGACGAGCGTACCTTCGAGCGAAGATTTGGAAAAATTGAAAACGGCGGTGACGGCACTATCCGAATCGAGCGACATCAAAAGTTCATTGAGCGATCTCGAGAGTAGGGTGGCCAATCTCCCCACCTCCAAAGAATTGCACGCTTTGAAAAGAAACATATCTCGAATGCTGAAACGACTAGAAACGGAAACGGCGAACGTGGAACAGATTCGAGACGAAATTAGTTCGCTGGTGTCGACGCTGCCCACTTCGCAGAGCGTCGCCGACCTTCACACGCAGTTTACAGAGATGCGAAGCATCGTGAACGATCTTACCGAGAAGAGCTCGAAATTGAATCAAGTCGAGAACCTTCAGAACATCGTCGTCAACATCAGAGATCAAGTCGGAGTGCTGGAATCCACGCAGGAATCGACGCTGGCTTCTTTCGGTGCCAAGTTGCAAGAACTCAACGAAAACTACAAGCAGTTGAACGTGGAAGTGAAAATCAAACCGTCGTTTTCTGCCGTAACGGATACCATAGTCGAGCATTTGCTGCCCATCGAAAATAAACTCGGACAAGTTCACAGTAATCTGCTCGGCGTCGACACTAAATTCGCTAAACTGCATTCTCTGCAAGCCATCGAAATCAACAGCGTACCCATTCAACAGAGAATCTCCACGTTCGTCGAAGGTAACAAACTGTACATGTTGCATCCTTATCATCCGTACTACATGTTTCTCCTCGATGGCACGATTCAGATAAACGAATTTTCGTGCTGGTCTCACGGTAGAAAAGCTAGCGTTCCCACCATGACCTTGATATCGAATCGTGGTGTCCAGAAAGCAGGAAACATTCCTCTGTCACGTTGGAACGAAACGCGCAACATATATGAAATACACGAAGACGAAGATCTTACCGTTTTCGACGTGAGTGCCGGCGATAAGCTGATCATTCAAAACACGAGCGAGGTGCCACCCTCTTTGAAACCCATCACGCTTGTGCTTCTCTTGAAACGTAATCTCTAAAAAAAATGCCTAGGCAAGCCATCGTCGAAGAATTGCATAAACCTGCACGCCGCAACTACGAACGTTTGGCTGTGGTAACCAAGGGCATCGACGACCTCTGGCAAAGTGACCTCGTGGAGATGAGCAGTGGTAATTTGAAAAATGTATATAAATTGAACAAGGGCAACAAGTACCTCCTCACCGTCATAGACACGTTTTCGAAATTCGCATGGGCTCTACCTTTGAAAGCCAAAACGGGAACATGCGTCACGGAAGCATTCAAGACAATTTTTCGCGAAAGCGGTGGCAGACGACCACGGTTTCTGCAAACGGACAACGGTAAAGAATTTTACAACGCCGTATTCCAAACGTTTATTCAAAAACACAAGATTCAACATTATTCGACCTTCAGTCACATCAAAGCCAGCATCGTGGAAAGATTTAATCGAACCTTGAAAACACACATGTGGAAACGATTCACGCTTCGGGGAATTTACAAATGGGTCGACATCCTGCCGGAACTCGTCGACACCTATAATGATACGGTACACAGAACGATAGGCATGAAGCCAGCTGACGTTACGAAATCTGACGAGCAGCGTTTAATTTCTACCGTTTACTGTCCAAAGTACACACCCACGACAAAAAAAGCTAAATACAAAATTGGAGACCAGGTGAGGATCAGCAAATTCAAACGCACCTTCGAGAAGGGATTCACAAAAAATTGGAGCATGGAACTTTTTACGGTGGTTCGAGTTTTACCTGGAAACCGACACACGTATATAATAAAAGATAGTGGCGGCGAGATTTTGAAAGGAAGATTTTACGAAGAGGAACTCTCTAAAACGAAACACCCCGACACGTACCTCATCGAGAAAGTATTGCGTAGGAAAGGTGAAAACTGTTTGTCAAATGGCTGGGACTTCCGGAAAAGAGTTGGATCGACGCGGACGAAGTGATCTTGTGAGTACGTGGAACGTGGTGAAGCGTCTACCGGATCCGGAAAGTCAAACAAGAAAAAAAAAGAACGGTGAGTTGCTTCCCGACAGCATCCGCTGTCTGATCGTAGGTCCTTCGGGGTGTGGGAAAACGACACTGCTCGTGGACAATTTTCTCCTCGCACCGAATTGGTTAGATTGGAAGAACAGGCACCTGCACGTGTTCTCGAAAAGTTTGGAGCAATCCAAATACCAGCAACTGATGAAACTGTACGATGGCCTGGATATTGCAACGTTCGCCTCGGAAATAAAACCACTCGACGATTGTTGTGAAAATTCAGTTGTTGTGTTCGACGACGCCATCCTGGAAAATCAAAATGAAATTCGCAACTTTTTCACGCAAGGTCGTCACAAAGGAATGGATTGTTTTTACCTAGCTCAAACGTTTTCCAAAATTCCAAAACAGTTAGTGCGCGACAACGCTAATTTCATATGTTTGTTTCGTCAAGATCACACCAACCTCAAGCATGCATACGATGACTACGTAGGCGGAGACATGAACTACAATCAATTTTCGGAAGGCTGCTGTTCTACTTGCTGGAACGGTGACGATTTCGGATTCGCGACGATCGACATGACGAGGAAACCCAACGACGGAAAATACAGAAACAAAATCAACGACTTTCTAAACGTTGCAACGTTGTGAGAAACGACGTGTATAAATAACGTCATGACGAAACGAAAAATCGAAGACGAAAATCTCAAGCTTCGCGATTACCTCGCGAAACGCTTCAAAGGTTGGAAATCCGAGAATCGTGGATTCTACGAAGAGAAGAAACGTCAGGATCAACCCGTGATCGATGCCATCAGCGGTCTAGGTAAAGAAATTAAAAGTGTCACGGAACAAAATAAAAATTTGATCAACGAACTCGTACCGCTCGCTGCTAAAAGTTACGCTATACCCACGCCCATTTCGAGCATTCCTTCGACGCCGTTCGAACTGAAGGATGCACCGGCACGACGTCGAGCCATTGGTAGCACATCTTCGGATAAAATCGAGTTGGGGCCTTTGGCACGAGACTACCTGAGTACGGGGAAATTCGACAAGGATGAAGTGTTCGGATTGTATCCTAGCATGGAAACCAACGAAGGCGGTGGTGTGGTGTGGAAGATTGGGAAATCGAAGGTGACCTTCGAAGGCAACGACATTAAAGTCAATTTAGGCGACAAGGATAGTTGGAACAGGTATCCGGGTACGGTGGGACTGTGGGAACTCGTCGCCAAAAAGCAGCCGAAAGATTACACCGACGAAGATTACCAAAGTTACAAGGAAATTCTGATCATGACGGATGCCTTGTACCAAAACAACGACGCCTCGCAGAATAGGGTGAAATCGAGCAGCGGCGAGAAGTACAGGAATCTCATCAAACCGATTTGGAACCAGGTCAAAACAGGCAGCGGCGTCAAACGCTACAACACGTTACCCAAAGAATTCGTTTGGGTGGACGACGTGAGGAAGCTCGTGGACCGATTGTTGGTGATAGCCGGCGAAGAGAATGCAGGCAACCGTAATTTCTACAACGAGAAGGTTGGCATCGTGGACATGATCAGCACGAAACTTTCCAACTTCATCGTGAACGACGACAAGGGCATAGGTTACCTGATCAAAATCATCAACACGCTGCCTCCGAAATTTTGGAACGTGGCCGAAGGAAAGGGACTCGTGAACGACATCATCAACAAGTTACCTTTTGAGATGCATTTACCTGGCTACCAGTACTGCGGAACGGGTACCAAACTCGAGAAAAGATTGGAGAGAGGAGACAAGGGTGTGAATCCGTTGGACGCGGCATGCAAAGATCACGACATTGCCTACAACACCACGCAGACGGATCTGGATGCACGTCACGAAGCAGACAAGAAATTGGAACATGCGGCTTTCGAAAGGTTCGTGAGCAGAGACGCATCGTTGGGTGAACGGGTCGCCGCACTGGGTACCACCATCGCCATGAACACAAAACAAAAATTGGGGTGGGGTATATAAATAACATACAGTAAAAAAAAAAAAACATGGCTTGCATAACTGATTTGCCGCACGAACTACTATCTAAAATATTCAAAAAGGTGGTTAACGGAGATGTTAATAAACTTGTGATCATAGCTAGAACGACGCCGGCATTTCGCATGGGATGCGAAATAGTTCTCAAGGACCATCTTCGGGAGATCAGCGGCCTGAGGTGCGGTGATCTCAACATTCTGCTTTTGGCTGCAGGGGAAAAATTAAACGATAGGTTAGATGAATTGCACGAGGCGAGGCAGGGAAGAAGACGATATACTGATGATTGGCGTAAGTCCAAACAGGAAACTGAAGAAATCATCACGCACATCATCGCGTTCGCCGAAGCACGAACTTTCTTCCTCTGTTAAAAAAATCTTCGATACAAATCGTGAAAAAAAAATATATATAAATAACACACATCGTGAAAAAAAATTAAATTTCTCTAACACACACACTGAAAATTTCTCTTCTTCGATATGACAACTGAAAAAATAAGTGACCTCCAAGCATTAAAACAAATGCTAAATTTGTCAGTCGAGTATGTAAAAATTCAGGAATTGGAAGTCGACAAACCTTACACGATAACTTCCGGTTCAATCGTTTCTACCCAGTATGGTCCCAAGGTGTGTCTGTTGCTCAACGGACAATACAGTCTATTTTTACCAGATCGATATGCTATCATGTTATCCGACGAGAAGCTAGCTATCTTAATCGAGAACAAAACTCGAATCGTGTACAAGAGGACAAAGGAACTTCTTGGTAAGAAAACAAAGCATGTAATAGAATTTGTGTAACGGGGCTACGCGGAGTATATATAAAATAACATCTATTGAAAAAAAATCTCAGAACATTTATATATAAATAACATACCGTGAAAAAATAACACATAGAGCATCAACATGAAACCCAAGGGTGTCGTGTACCAGATACCATACTCCAATCTTAAAAATCTAGGTGCCCTCGATGGGTTACTTACCAAGAAACAACGCGAGAAGAAACGTTCTTGCTTGAGCAAAAGAAAAAGGAATGAAATTGCTGCTCAGCACACCTCAATTGAAAAGATTGCAGCGTTCGCGGAAACAGCAAAAGATCGGAGGTTTCATATTCAGCATCCCGGCCATCCTAGCAGCATTGGGGGCCGTTGGAAGTTTGGCTGGCGGAAGTGCCGCCATCGCGAAAACCGTCATCGACTCGAAGAAGAACAAAGCGGAATTGGAAGAACAGAAACGTCACAACCTGGCCATGGAGAAGAAAGGGGGCAAGGGCATGATGAAAAAGTTTAAAAAAAAGAAACAACAGCACTTACCAAACGAGACATTGAATCTCTGATCGGACCGTTACAAATCAAACACTTCAGAGGAGTTTTCATGTCCGACTCGTTACCTTCAAGCGTTAAAAGAAGAGAATGCGGAGTAGTCAACTTGGACGGTCAAGAAAATCCAGGCACGCATTGGATATGTTACCACAAAAATGATGATAAAGCATTCGTTTTCGATTCTTTCGGAGGTGTTCCACCTACAAATTTAATTCATTATCTGAAAACGAGCAAAACCTCTATATACTACAACGACGAACGCATTCAAAATTTCGGAGACGTGAACTGTGGTCATCTCTGCCTCTCCGTGCTCGCGTTTCTCTCTAAAATAAATAACCCTATGATCGAGGATTTCCAGAAAGCATTGTGGAACCTCAAACAGCATCACTAGGATCGGCGTGTTCCATCTCACGAGCGAATCATCGATCTTGAAACTCACGCTGCACGACGACATCGTCTATCCTAAATCCGTGACTCTGCGTGCATTCTACAGAATGTACCTCATACCTAACGTTACGCATCACAACAACAAAATTAGCGTCGGAAGCGAACACATCGTCGTCACGCCAGGCCAATACAATCTTTCCACTTTGCAAGCTCAATTACCCAAAGGCACGTACCTTTCTCAAAATTCGGTCACGCACAGAGTGGAAATCCTATCAGCGACGGAGACCGTGGACCTGGGCACCATGGGAGAACTTTTAGGTTTCGAGAACAACCACCCAAAACTCGAAGCTGGCATCAAGCACGTAGCAACCAACATTCCTAAATTCTTGGCCATAGAGACTCTGAACGTACACTGCAACGTGGCGGAAGGCATGATCACGAAATCTTCGGACGGATTATTAGGAAGTCACAAGCAGACGGGAATCATAGCCACTTTCAAACCAAGTTCCGAGTTCATGGAACCGATCATCTACACGCCCTCTTCGCCGATCTATTTTCCAGTATGTCGCAACCGCATAGACGACATAGAGTTGGTGGTGACGAACGAGAAAGGAGACGTGGTGGATTTCGCAGGTGCCACTACGACGGCCATCGTGGAGATCAACATATAATAAATAACCATACATGTAAAATGGAGCAAATCGAAAGTTACTAATTGCAATCTTTCCCTCCCAACCGTCGCACGTTCGCCAATCTGAACGAAGCGAACAGGGAGATCGAATACCACGTGGACGTAGGCGACGGGTTCATTCATCCTCACAGAGCGGACCTCTACCTTCAATTCGACGTGGTGAAGAAGGAAAGGGGAGACGCGTTTCCCGCAGCAGCAAACTTGATACTCGTGGACAACTTCGTGCCTCACCTGTTCTCGCAGGTGGAGGTGAGGAAACACAACACCGTCATCGACAGAATAGATTATCCAGGCATCACGTCGACGGCAGTGGGAACGTTGAAATTATCCAAAACGGACGCAGCGTACTACCAGGCCGGGGGATTCGAAGCCGGGACCAAAATATCGGCGGGAAGTCACACGGTGCTCTTTCCCATGCGTCTGCTGCCTGGTTTCTTCTCGGACTACAAGGAGATCATGTGGAAGGGAGGACTGAGGATCACGTTTCGAAGAGCGGCCAACGACAACAACGCACTGATGCGATACGCTACTTTGGGTCCGGACGGCACCACGCCGATAGCCAACACTTTACCCGAAGCAGCAAAATGCGTCATCCGGAGCATGGAATTGAGAATGCCGGTGGTGGAATACGAAACGAATTACGCCCTCAAGTACAAAGCGGAGATCTTGAAAAGTCCGCAGGTGCCGATTCACTTTCACGGTTACCAGTGCGTACAGAAGGTGGCATCGGGAAGTCACATGGAATTCGACGTGACGACGCAGTTCAACAACATACAGTTCGATATGCCAGATTTCGTCGTAGTACTCTTTCAGACCGGGAGGGACAAGAATCAGGAAAAAGATTCCAGCAAGTTCGACGACTGCAAGATCAAGAACATTTATCTCAAGAATGGACGCAACGAAGTGTTCCCGCGCGAGAATTACAACCTCGACATGACAAAAAACGATTACCTCAAACTTTACGAAGCGTTCTCGGCTTACAAACGCGTGATCGAGGGAAGCGTGGACATGTACTACACGCCCAGCGAATTCAAAGCACGGAGACCCATGACCGTCATCAACACATCTAAGAGAAAGAAGGTTGTGGTCAACGATCGAACCAACATCAAGGTCGTCTGCGAGTTCCACGATGCCTTGCCCGAGGATACCCTATGCAGTGTCATCCTGATTGCAGAGAAGTCCTTCGCCTACGACGTGAAGAACGAGAGGGTCACAGAGCAGTTTTAACAAGTTTTTAACATCTTTTCTTGCACAATAAGAAATTTTTTGTACTAGCACAATCAGTTACAATGGCACAATACGAATTTCACTAGTTCAGATCAGTTACAAATGTCAATTTTATTAGTTATCAGTTACAATATCTTTTTTTGCACTATAGCACGAGACAATCAGAATTTGCACAAAATTTGTTGTTGTTTTTACACGTGAAAATTAACAATAAAATTCTTTCTTTTTTTATCGTTTCAGATGCTGTCGAAACATCAAAAAAACATACACACACTAGAAAAAAAAAAGCATGCAACTTTATTTGTAACACACACATATTCTCCATCTTCACCAAGAAAATATTATAATAAACATAATTATTTTTATCTATATCTCACAATAAAACTCTATATCCAAAAATATCACAACATCAAATAACACTAGAGTCGTTAGTACACGTTGCATGCATTACGGAGGTCCTCTGTAGAGTTTCATGGAAGTTTGAGAAAAAAAAAACACGTGAAACTCTACAGAGGTGCGGTTGTAGATAACCGCAGCCATTAGAAAACTTTTACTTTTTTGGCTGGGCACCACGCACCCTGGCGAGGTTATAGGGGCCAGGTATCCTAAAAAACAACAATTATTATTTTGTTTGTTTGTTTGCGTCACAATACACGCGCGCGCGTGTGTATGTGTGTGTGTGTGTGTGTGTGGCACATCGTTCCCCCGAGAGAGAGGTTTACAAAGGTCACGATATACAAACATTGCCGGAGTTGGAAAATTACGATATGGCGCATTCGCTCATTACTGTTGCCAGCTATAGGTTTTTCTCTCTCTCTAGCCCTTGCCAAGTAAAAAAAAAAGGTGTAGGTAGGAGTTGGTAACACTGCGAGAAAATGGAGCTCATGCCTTACAAGAGAAAACCATTAAGACGATCTTCACTTGATGACGTTGAACCCGTGCAGTGTTGCCATCCATCCATCTCTCTCTCTTTTATGGTAGTGTCGGTTTTCCTTGTTTAGTGTGTGTAGGTTGGCAAAAATTGCTTTATGCACTGTAAAGCAAGCCTCAAGCAAAGTTGCCAGCTCCTTGCTTTAGGTTAGGTTAGACCAAGGAAAAAAAGCTGTAGGTAGGCTGTCGGTTGTTTAACTCTTCCCTCTCTTTCTCCCCTCTCTCTTTTTTTTTTGTAAAAAACTATGGCAAAAGTACCAGTAGGTTGGCAACCTTGCTTTATGCACTGTAAGGCAAGCCTCAAGCAAGGTTGCCAGCTTCTTGCTTTAGGTTACGTTAGACAAAAAATAACCTTGGTGATTTTTTCGAGTAAGATGTTGGAAATACTGAGAGAAAATAGGGCTTATGCCTTACAAGAGCAAACCATTAAGGCGAGCCCCACCGAGCTTTACTTTCGGGTGTAGTGTTGGCAACACTGCGAGAAAAAGGTTGCCAGCTCCATGCTTTAGGTTAGGTTAGACCAAAAACCTTGGTGATTTTTTCGAGTGAGGAGCTGGCAACACTGCGCCATCAAGTGAAGATCATGCCTTACGAGAGAAATCCATTAAGGCAATCCTCATTTGATGTTGGTCAACTCCCCCACTCCTACTACTGAAGACTAATTCAAATAGTAACAATGGGAACGAATAAAGCTCACGAAAAGTTTTTGCCACCGTTCGGATTTGAACCTACGACCATTATAGTGACAATCCAGTGCGATAACCACTACCCCACGAGTTCGTTCCTTCTTACGGCATGATTATGAGTTAAGACCAATTCGTTAATTATGCATTAGAAATATAATCCCCACCCGCCTCTTTATAAACAACACACCCAAACGCTCCTTTGTAGCAAATGAAATAAAGGTGGTATGAATGTCACAAAACATTTGAGCAAAATCTACTATATTTACGACGCAATCGTTTTACATGGAGAGGTTACAGCTTCGAGAATTGAGGTTGTGGTTTGGCCGTAATTGTAGGATACTCCATATCGATAAGCCAATGCTCTAATGTGCACTAGATTGGTTCATTTGTAGTGACGTGCTCAGGAATTTGTAAAGAGGTATGTGAATATAAAAAAGTGTTAATGCTAATTTTTTAAACAGTGAAATCATAATTTAATATCTCTCTGTCCATCTCATTATCCTACTTAGGACCTAATTAGTATTGCAGGAGTCATACTGAAAAGAAATCTCACGGGACAATGAAGAGAAATTAGATTTACGGAAGGAATAGTTTTCATATTTTAAAACCTCGAAGGGCCATGCGCTATCTCCCGACTGTCAGTCTCCCTTCCACAATCCTACCTAGAGTTATCTTCAACTGGCAACGAGGTGACGTTGGTCAGCACGTCGAACCCTCAGCCGTTATAGAACATATCTGAAACCAGGTTACACCAGTCACTCGTAGCTCCCCAATTTCCTCACGATGGTGGGTTGCCACTGGTCCTATACAGATCACAGGCCGAGAACCCAGGACGACTCGAATCCATGCCGTCCCGCTGCAGTCGGAATCCAAAGCACAGAGTCTTAGACAGCACCGTTACGGAGGAGGAGAGTTTTCATATTTTGTTTCTTATAAATGTCGACAATACACTAAATGTATTACGCACCAAAAATTAGTGTAAAAAAATAGCCGGTTCTATAAGAGATTCGAACCTTCGATCTTCACTCAACTAGGCCGTTATTTTTAACAATTTCCCATTTTCTCACTCAATAACCTTCGTTGAACGTTGTCTTAAGAGTCGTTAGCAACCTTGTAAACCTTATTAACCTATCTGCTGTCTATCACAAATGTATTTTACAACCTGGAGTACACTTTGATGTCTGCAATTTAAAACTTGACTTTCGTGGTAAGTAATTCTCTACCGTCTACTATAATAAATAAATCAAAGTCTACATATCTCATATTTTGTAAATGCAAAATGTAATTGTTAAATGTTAGAAACTATTTCTTATTCCACCGTTAGTTCCAGATTTAGCCACAGCATTCTGGAAACCAGCGTGAAACGTGTTTCCCACACTTCCAAGGTCAGGTGAACCCTTATCAGTTGCATTGGATGCCTGTGAACATGTTACTTCATACGTCATGGTACTGTGGTGGATTTCTTCCACTTCCCCTTTTACCTTGAACGGAAGTTATTCCCGACTGGGCACGACGAATCAATCACAGAAAAGCAGACTGTCTAGGAAATCGCATGCCATGTATTATTTTGAGCTCCTAGGTTTTGGAAAGTGAAATAAAAAAAGTATGTAATATTAATTCATAATGGTTGACTTCTTTGGGTATTATTTCATGACTCTTTTCTACTTACTCCAATGAAACTTTTGTCTACTGTTTTCAGTAGATAAATAGGTGTTTTGAAAAATCTATGTTAAGATTTTTTAAATTTGATTTACAATTTGTGTGCCTGAAAACTTAGGGTATTTTACACCCGTCACGCTATACGGGGTCCAGCCCCTTATCATGACAAAAATAAAAGCGTGTCTGAAAACTAAAATATCCTTACCTGGGTTAAAAGCTGAGCCGGTAAAGCGACAGACAGTCAGCACAAACAAGGACAACACACACGCAGTCCTACAAAGATTATACTAACAGTAGGTCCAGTCACCAGAGCCTCGTTAGTCTGCAAAATGCAGTTCAGGGTGTACTACATGGAAGTGAGGTTGGTTTAAATTTTAAATAGATATAAAAACAAATTGTTAGTGAGGAGGAATATAAAGTTATATTTACAGCTAACATGCTGAGCTAAACACACTACAAGGGTGTAAGGGATGACCTTCCACGAAGTATGTACACCCAATTGTTGCTTCCACGTAGTACACCCTGGACTTCAGTTTGCAGACAAACGAGGTTCTGGCGACTAGCCCCATGGCCAGTATAATTTTCTGTGTTGTCCTGTGTTTGGTCCTTGTGGGTGCTGAGTGCCTTTTTACAGCCTCAGCTTTTAACCGAATATTTTAATATTTTAGTTACAACACGACGTTACAGTTATGTTATTTTAGTTTTGATAAGGGGCTGGACCCCGTATAATGTGACAGGTGCAAAATAGCCTAAGTTCTGACGCACCCAAAATTTTGAATTCAAATTTAAATTCAAACACACTACATGCAATATTACATGTAGTACTGAAGAGAATATTTCAATTGTAGTTCCTCAACTGTAATTACACATTAGGCCTAATGAAAGTGTTCAGAAGGAAATCATTGATTTTGAGTAGATTTCCGAGAGACACAGTAGAGTACTTCAATTGATAACAGTAGATTCTGTCTACTGTAAACAGTAGAAATTACGTAGGTTTATAGCGACGATGAGAATGAAACACAGGTAAAAACAATGATAATGAAATGCAGAAGCGACCTGGAGCAAACATGAACGTAGAATGTCTGGCAGCGAGACGCAAGCGTTGATCAAGCGATTGTAGCATCAAATTTAGCTTAGAGCTCATAATTGATATTTATACATGAGCTCAACATACAAGTTACATACAATGAGAGAATTGAATTGAGTTTACATCTCACGTGATATGAGTCGAAACTATTGTTGCACATTGAACTGTGAAGTGAATCAATATTCAATTCGATTAAGTACTGAATGGTGATGTGCTGAGATTTTGTAACGAGATGTGCCAAATGGCTGACAGTATAATAACTTATGGACACATTGATTTAATATATTTGAACAATCTTATAACGTGCGATTTTGCATGAAATTTTATTACTTGAATCTACATCACTTCATTGCAAAGGCTGCAAGGTATTTTATGGGTTGTAAAATTCTGTGTTCGATTCTCCGTTCGGTTAACTCTGCGATTTTTATTTCTTATTAAACCGAAACATTATTTATTGCATTTTACTTATTACGAAAATTCGTACATTATTTGCTTTTCGAAATGTAGAGAATATATTGTTTTTCATGCTTTTTCCAAGAATACAACTATACATGGTGAACAAAAGATAGTATAATATAAAAATATATAACTTTCGCTGTACATGACATTTCGTCGAATATGACACATGTAGTGTTGCCCACGGGACTAGACGGGACAGGCTTTTAAAAATTCAAGACGAGACGAGATTGATCATGTGTCCCGAGACAAACGAATATTTTCGAGACGAGACAGCATTTCACAGCATTTCCACGAGACGAGACAGGCCAAAGTCTCGTCTCGTGGGCAACACTAGACACATGGATCATTTTTATGCAAATCCTAGTAAAATGATGAGAAATTCAAAAACATATTCTGAAATATTATTTTCAAAAATAACATTAGAAAATCATTAGAAAGCAGTGTTATTTTTAAAAAAATATATATAACATTTTTATTTCTTTCAATTATTAATTAAATACAATACTTAGTTGATATATATAATAATAATAGGGGTAATCGAAAAGAAGTCAAACTTATAATCTTCGGTGTGTAATACTGATAGCCTATCACCGAACCACTTTACCATCATAAAATAAATTGAAGTTTTTTTTCTCGGAAATTACTGGCTAGTGCACGCTGGAACCTTGCCATACGAATATCTACCGTACCACTAAAAGAAGCCACGTCACAACCTCAATTCTCGAAGCTGTAGCCTCTCCATGTAAAACGATTGCGTCGTAAATATAGTAGATTTTGCTCAAATGTTTTGTGACATTCATACCACCTTTATTTCATTTGCTACAAAGGAGCGTTTGGGTGTGTTGTTTATAAAGAGGCGGGTGGGGATTATATTTCTAATGCATAATGAACGAATTGGTCTTAACTCATAATCATGCCGTAAGAAGGAACGAACTCGTGCGGTAGTGGTTATCGCACTGGATTGTCACTATAATGGTCGTAGGTTCAAATCCGAACGGTGGCAAAATTTTTCGTGAGCTTTATTCGTTCCCATTGTTACTATTTGAATTAGTCTTCTTCGAAACTAACAACGAAAGATTATACAATTAACTCTCTCTCTTTCAAAATGGTAATATGAGGACAGGTTTCTCATTATAAGAATTGGAAATTTTAGTGGTCTCAACGCATCTAAAATCCAAAATACTAGATGGACGTTATTTTCTACTGAATTCTAAATCCACGTTATACACAGATAGGCTAATGGGGCCTGGACCTACAGTTTAAAGTGAGATACGAACCACTATGTGTCTCCACTTGTTATCCTGCACTGAACGTAAAGCAAACAGCTCCCAGCCCCCATTTTTAAAACAAATTTACATTAAATATGGTATTTATAAGATAATCATCATTGATTTGATTGTTTTTATTACTGAACGTCAAATAAAACATTTTCCACAATCACCTCTTCGTCCCATCTCTTCCAATATCTTTCTGTCCCTCTCTTTCCTCCTTCCCCACCCCCCACACACATGTATCAAAATAAATATTTTCTTAGGTCTGTATGTGTATAAATATAACATTAAATACCCCCAAAATTACTATTTATTTTCTACTTTCCGTCACCCCTTCCCCACTCCCACAACCCCTCATTATTATTGGCGTTCGCCAGACCAAGTGGTCATGTGTCGACGTCTTGTAATCGGTGTGTCCTTTTCCGAGTTCCAGTCAGGTCGCATAATGTTTCAGATTCCAATTTAAATGTATCCCGAGTCGTGATTAGCCTATGTGTGCAAAAAGTGATGTTAAAACGAACTCTTCACCTCAATAATACAAGTTGTGTATTTTCTTTCAGCTGTGGTTCCCTCTTTTCGCGAGAAAGATGCATCTCTAAATTAATTAATGAAAACTGTTATTACACCCAAACCACTATTTTATCGTAAATGTAAATGAAATGCCATCTCACGTAGTGAAAACAATGTGAAAATTGTTCTAATGAGTGATATATGATTGTCAAACACATACATGAATGCATTATATTAAGCTCATGAACTATAATTGGGACAATTTAATACTAATTTGAAACGATTAAAAGCATTAAAACGACAAAGTAAACTTTTGCGCAATCTTTCTGCCGATTCGCATTATTGAAACAATATTTAACCAATGGGGACGTTATCTCATATTTGGAAATGCTGCATTGGTTGAACTTCCTCTGGACAAGACCGTGAGTCACGCCTCCTGCTCCTCAGAATCGAACTTCACTCTGATTGGAGGATCGTATATTTCACAACACTTCCTTGTTTCAGAGCTACCAACATAATATCGTAAGACGTTGGACTTAGAAAAAATCCATGCGACAGATTTTTTTAACATGACTGTACCTGATACCTAATGTGACGGTACACAACAATACCATCAAAATTGGCAGCGAAAAAGTCAGCATCGCCCCTGGCCAGTACAACCTGTCTACCCTGCAGCCTCAATTGCCAAGAAGTGTACTGCTGTCGCAAAATTCTGTAACCCACAGGGTGGAACTGGTATCTGCCACGGAATCCATAGACCTGGGTACCATTGCAGAGATTTTGGGATTCGAGAACAACACAAAGCTCGAAACTGGCATCCAGCACATCGGTGCAAACATTCATAAATTTCTAGCCATCCAGACTCTGAACATACATTGCAGTGTGGCAGAAGGTATGATCACCAAAACCTCGCACGGCATCCCAGGGAGTCTCAAGCAGACAGGTATTATCGCTACGTTCACACCAATTCATGGAGCAATTATCTACACACCCTCCCCACCGACATACTTTCCTGTATCTCGTAATCGCATAGACAACGTAGAATTGGCAATTACCAACGAGAAGGGAGAGGTGGTTGATTTTGCAGGAGCCGCGACCACTGCCGTCGTGTAGATTAACATATAATAAATAACCATCATCGATCAAATCGAAAGTACGAGTTGCAGTCCTTCCCACCCAATCGTCGCACGTTTGCTAACCTTAACGAAGAGAATCGAGACATAGAATACGACATGTACGTCGGGGATGGATTTATTCACTCTCACAGAGCTGATTTGTATATCAAGTTTGATGTTGTGAAGAGAGACAATGGCGAAGCATTTCTTGCCAATGCAAATTTAAGACTTGTAGATAATTTTGTGCCGTACTTATTCTCGCAGGTGGAAGTTAGAAAGCATGGCATCGTCATCGATAGGGTTGAATACCCAGGGATTACCTCTACAGCTGTGGGAACATTGAAACTCACCAAGACTGATGCAGCATACTTCCAGGCAAGGGGATTCGAAGCAGGTTCAAAAATCAAATCTCAAAGACACACAATACTGTTTCCCATGCGCCTGCTTCCTGGTTTCTGCTCCGACTACACAGACATTATGTGGAAGGGTGGTTTGCGCGTCACTTTTCGCAGAAGCGCCAACGATCACAATGCGCTGATGCGTTACACCACCCTAAGTGCAGACGGTTCAGCACTTCCCAACACACTACCCGATCCTGCCAAGTGCATCAACCAGTCCTTGGAGCTGCGCATGCGTGTAGTGGAATACGAAACTAACTACGCTACAAGTACAAAGCAGACATTTTGAAGTATCCACAAGTACCCATCCCATTTTACGGTTACCAGTGCGTGCAGAAACCAGCTTCCGGCAACCATTTTGAATTTGACGTGACCACACAGTTTAACAGCATCCGGTACGATATGCCAGAGTTTGTGGTCGTGCTCTGCCAGACGGGGGAGGACAACAACCAAGAAAAAGATTCGAGGCTGTTCGACATTGCAAGATCAAGAACATCTACCTCAAGAATGGCAGGAACGAGATATTCCCACCTTAGAACTACAACCTGATCATTGCAAACAACGACTACCTGAAACTGTACAAGGCATACACAGCTTACAGGAGTGACCTGCGGCAACGTGGACGTGTACTACAACCCCAATGAGTTCATAACCCGCAGACGCATGTTCGACATTAACACATCGAAGAGAAAGCAGGTGGTTGTTAACGATCGCACCAACATCAGGATTGTCTGTGAGTTCCACGATGCTCTGCCTGCGGACATACTGTGCAGCGTCATCCTTATTGCAGAGAAAACTTTTGTGTATGATGTCATGAATGAAAGAGTGACTGAACAGTTTTAAATACAAAAAAAATTTGGATAATTCTATAAAAATTACACTGACCTTAGATCCAAAACATTCTTACACAAAACATCACTATCGTATAGAAATTTATGGCAATACTGAGTAGTGCAAACTACTATTTGTAGGATAGCTTCGCGTGTGAAATATCATGTGGTGAAATTTTTGTGGAGTAATTTGCCAACACTGCGAGCCCCTCCCACCCTCCAAAAGTAGTAGTGGGGGCATTGAACCTATTGCCACGACATACATCGTAAAAAAGGGGCGAAGCCGTTTACGCTGAGAGCCCGTAGGCGTTTACGTTGAGGGCCCCCACCACCTTACAAAAAAGGTCCCAAATAAGATTGTATTGACCTGGCGTGACGACGATATGTTCACTTCAGACGCCAATTTTGTTGTTGTGCTGCTTGACGTTAGGTATGAGGTACAAGCTGTAGAATGCACGCAGAGCTATGGATTTAGGATAGACGATGTCGTCGTGCAGCGTGAGTTTCAAAATCGAAGATTCACTTGTGAGATGGAACACTCCCATTACGATGCTTTAGGTTCCACAATGCTTTCTGGAAATCTTCCACCTGCGGCTTATTTATTTTAGAGAGAAACGTGAGCATGGAGAGACAGAGATGACCGCAGTTCACGTCTCCGAAATTTTGAAAGCGTTCGTCGTTGCAGTATAGGTTGTTCGTTTTCTGATATCGAACTAAACTTGTAGGTTGAACACCTCCGAAAGAATCGAAAACAAATGCTTTGTTATTGTTATTTGCATTCTTGTGGTAACATATCCAATGCGTGCCTGGATTTTCTTGACTGTCCAAGTTGACTACTCCACATTCTCTATTTTTAACGGTTGAAGGTAACGAGTCGGACATGAAAACGCCTCTGAAGTCTTTGATTTGTAATGGTTTGATCAGAGATTCAATGTCTCGGTTGGTGAGTGCTGTTTCTTTTTTAAACTTCCTCGCGACGCCCTTCCCCTTCTTCTCCATGGCCAGATTGTGACGTTTCTGTTCTTCCATTTCCGCCTTGTTCTTCTTCGAGTCGATGACGGTTTTCGCGATGGCGGCGCTACCCCCAGCCAAACTTCCAACGGCTCCCAAAGCCGCAAGGATGGCCGGGATTCTGAATATGAACCCCCCTGTGTATTGCTGTTTCCGCGAACGCTGCAACCGTCTCAATTGTGGAGTGCTGAGCAGCAATTTCATTCCGTGTCCTTTGGACAATCAAGAACGTTTCTTCTCGCTTTGTTTCTTGGTGAGTAACCCATCCAGGGCACCCAGCGTTTTCAGATTCGAAT
The DNA here is from genome assembly GCF_977018435.1 of Lepisma saccharinum. Lineage (NCBI taxonomy): Eukaryota > Metazoa > Arthropoda > Insecta > Zygentoma > Lepismatidae > Lepisma > Lepisma saccharinum. The sequence goes on from NW_028142940.1 coordinate 588,444, forward strand.
ATGGTATCTGGTACACGACACACTTGGGCTTCATGTTATTTTCACGGTATGTTATATATATATATATATATATATATATATATATATATATATATATATATATATATATATATATATATGTATGTATGTTCTGAGATTTTTTTTTGTTTCCATCTCTCGTGTAATTTTTTTTTCAAGGTATGTTATTTTATATACTCCGCGCAGCCGTTACACAAATTCTATTACGTGCTTTGTTTTCTTACCAAGATGTTCCTTTGTCCCCTTGTACACGATTCGAGTTTTGTTCTCGATTAAAATAGATAGCTTCTCGTCGGATAACGTGTTAGCGTATCGATCTGGTAAAAATAGACTGTATTGTCCGTTGAGCAACAGACGTACTTTGGGACCATACTGGGTAGAAACAATTGAACCGGAAGTTATCGTGTAAGGTTTGTCGACTTCCAATTCCTGAATTTTTATATACTCGACTGACAAATTTAGCATTTGTTTTAATGCTTGGAGGTCACTCACTTTTTCAGTCATATCGAAGAGAAATTCAGAGTGTGTGTGTGTGTTAGAGAATTTTAATTTTTCACGATGTATGTTATTTATGTATACCAAAGAATTTTTTTTATTCACGATTTGTATCGAAGATTTTTTGTGTGTGTTAGAGGAAGAAAGTTCGTGCTTTGGAAAACGCGATGATGTGGGTGATGATATCTTCGGTCTCCTGTTTAGACTTGCGCCAATCATCCGTTTATCGTCTTCTCCCCTGCCTCGCCTCGTGAAGTTCGTCCATCCTGTCGTTTAATTTTTCCCCTGCAGCTGAAAGAAGAGGGCGAGATCACTGCACCTCATTCCACTGATCTCCAGAAGATGGTTCTTGACAACCATTTCACAAGGGATACGAAATTCCGGCGTTGTTCTTGCTATGATTACAAGTTTCTCAACATCCTCACAATCTTTGTTTAAAACGTGTTTGAATATTTTACATTGCAGTTCGGGCGGTAAGTCGATTATGCAAGACATGTTGTTATTATTTTTTTACTGTATGTTATTTATTTATATACCCCATCCAAATTTCTTGTTTCGTGTTCATGGCGATGGTGGTGACCAGTGCTGCAACTCTTTCACCCAACGATGCGTCTTTGCTGACGAATCTTTCGAAATTTCAATTTCTTGTCTGCTTCGTGACGTGCATCCAAATTCGTGCGAGTGTTGTACGCGATGTCGTGATCTTTGCTTTCAGCGTCCAACGGATTCACACCCTTGTCTCCTCTCTCCAATCTTTTCTCGTGTTTGGTACCCGGTCCGCAGTACTGGTAGCCAGGTAAATGCATCTCGAAAGGTAACTTGTTGATGTTATCGTTCACGAGTCCCTTTCCTTCGGCCACATTCCAGAATCTCGGAGGCAGCGTGTTGATAATTTTGATCAGGTAACCTATGCCCTTGTTGTCGTTTACGATGAAGTTGGAGAGTTTGGTGCTGATTATGTCCACGACGCCAACCTTCTCGTTGTAAAAATTACTATTGCCTGCATTCTCTTCACCGGCTATCACTAACAATCGGTCGATGAGTTTTCTCACGTCGTCCACCCAAACGAATTCTTTGGGTAACGTGTTGTAGCGTTTGATGCCGCTTCCACTTTTCACCTCGTTCCATATCGGTTTGATGAGATTCCTGTACTTCTCACCGCTGCTCCATTTTAACCCTATTCTGCGAGGCATCGTTGTTCTGGTATATGGCATCCGTCATGATTAGAATTTCCCTGTAACTCTGGTAATCATCGTCGGTGTAATCTTTCGGATTTTTTTTGGCAACGAGTTCCCACAGTCCCACCGTACCCGGATACCTGCTCCAACTATTCTTATCGCCTAAATTAATTTTAATGTCGTTGCCATCGAAGGTGACTTTCGATTTTCCAATCTTCAACACGGCGCCTTCTTTGCTCTCCATGCTCGGATACAATCCGAACACTTCATCCTTGTCGAATTTCCCCGTGCTCAGGTAGTCTCGTGCCAAAGGTCCCAACTCGATTTTATCCGAAGACGACGTGCTACCTATGGCTCGACGTCGTGCCGGTACTTCCTTCAGTTCGAACGGCGTCGAAGGAATGCTTGAAATGGGCGTGGGTACAGTGTAACTTTTAGCTGCAAGTGGTACGAGATCGTTGATGAAATTTTTATTTTGTTCCGTGACGCTTTTAATTTCTTTACCTAGACCGCTGATGGCGTCGATCACAGGTTTATCCTGACGCTTCTTCTCTTCGTAGAATCCGCGATTCTCGGATTTCCAACCTTTGAAGCTTTTCGCGAGGTAATCGCGAAGCTTGAGATTTTCCTCTTCTTGAAACTGACGTTTTGACATTTTTCTATATACGTCGGAACGTTTCTGAAACGTCGAATTCTCAGCCTATACGTTCGGTTCTCGTAGTTTTCTTGACGTCACCCGCTTGAGACTATCCACTTTTGTAACACTCACTTTTTTGTTATAATGGTTATTTTATATATACGCTTGAGACGTTTGAAAAAAAACGAACGTTGTTTTTCAAATTTTATTTTTTGACTGTTTAGATTCTCGACCGTTGATTTTTATTTTTTCTTCTCGTTGCAAATCTGAAATTTTCCTCTTGTTAGCCTCAGGGTGAGACGTCTAGATAAACGTTTATTTTATTCCTATACTTTCCATGGTTTGCTTTTCGAGTCATGTCAATGGTCACGAATCCGAAATCACCTTGATTCCAATAGTGGGAGCAGAATTTAGAAAATAAATTGTAATTCATGTCAGCCCCTACGTAATCGTCATGTGCATGTTTTAAATTGGTGTGGTCTTGTAGAAACAAGGAAATAAAATTATCATTATCGCGTAGCAGTTGTTTCGGAACCTTGGAAAAAGTTTGTGACAGGTAGAAACAATCTAATCCTTTGTGACGACGTCGAGTGAAAAAATTACGAATCTCGTTTTGATTTTCTAGGATCATGTCGTCGAACACCACAACTTAATTCTCGAGAAAATCGTCCAGTGGAATGATTTCAGATGCGAAAGTTTCAATGCCCAGTCCCTCGTACAGTTTCATAAGTTGCTGGATATTCGGTTGTTCGAGACTTTTCGAAAATACGTAGAGGTCTAACCAATTGGGTGCGAGGATAAAATTATCAATGAGCAGTGTCGTCTTTCCGCACCCTGAAGGTCCTAAAATACTTTTTTTCGTTTGACTTTCCGAATCAGGTAGACGTTTCACAACATTCCACGTACTCATAGAATCACTTCGTTCGAATCGATCCAACTTGTTCCCGGAAGTCCCAGCCATTTCACCAAAAGTTTGTCACCTCTCTTACGCAAAACGTTTTCGATAAGGTACGTGTCGGGGTATATATATTTAGAGAGTTCCTCCTCGTAGAAGCGCCCCAATAAAATTTCACCGCCACTGTCCTTTATTATATAGGTGTGACGGTTCCCGGGTAAAACTCGAACCACGGTAAAAAGTTCCCTGCTCCAATTTCGTGTGAAACCCTTGTCGAACGTTCTCTTGAATTTACTGATCCTCACCTGGTCTCCAATTTTGTTTTTAGGTATTTTTGTCGTGGGTGTGTACTTTGGGCGTAAACGGTAGAAATTAAACGCTGCTCGTCGGACTTGGTAACGTCAGCAGGCTTCATGGCTATCGTTCTGTGCACCGTATAATTATAGTCGTTAACGAGTTCCGGAAGAATGGTGACCCACTTGTAGCTTCCCTGAAGCGTAAAGCGTGACCACATGCGCGATTTCAGAGTCCGATTGAATCTTTCCACGATGCTGTCTTTGACGTCACTGAAGGTCGAGTAATGTTGAACGACGTGCTTCCGAATAAATGCCTGAACGTGGCATTGTAGAATTCCTTCCCGTTGTCCGTGTGCAGAAACCGTGGTCTTCTGCGGCTTTCGCGAAATATTAATTTGAATGCTTCCGTGACGCATGTTCCCGTTTTACCTTTCAAAGGTAGAGCCCATGTGAATTTCGAAAATGTGTATATGACGGTGAGGAGGTACTTGTTGCCCTTGTTAAATTTATGTACATTTTTAAATTGCCGCTGCTCATCTCCAAGAGGTCACTTTGCCAGAGGTCATCGATGCCCTTGGTTACCACCGCTAAACGTTCGTAGTTGCGGTGTGCAGGTATATGCAATTATTCGACGATGGCTTGCCTAGACATTTTTTTTTACAGATTACGTTTAAAGAGAAGCACCAGCGTGATGGGATTCAAAGAGGGTGGCACCTCGCTTGTGTTTTGAATGATCAGCTTATCACCGGCACTCACGTCGAAAACGGTAAGATCTTCGTCTTCGTGTATTTCATATATGTTGCGCGTTTCGTTCCAACGTGCCAGAGGAATGTTTCCTGCTTTCTGGACACCACGATATCAACGTCATGGTGGGGACGTTAGCTTTTCTGCCGTGAGACCAGTACGAAAATTCGTTTATCTGAATTGTGCCATCTAGGAGAATCTTGTAATACGGATGATAAGGATGTAACATGTACAGTTTGTTACCTTCTACGCGTGGAGATTCTCTGTTGGTTGGGTACGCTGTTGATTTCGATGGCTTGCAAGGTGAACAATTTGGCGATTTGAGTATCGACGCTGAGCAGATTACTGTGAACGTGTCCAAGTTTATTTTCAATGGGCAACAAATGCTCGACTATGGTATCCGTTACGGCAGAAAATGACGGTTTGACTTTCACTTCCACGTTCAACTGCTTTCAGTTTTCGTTCAGTTCTTGCAACTTGGCACCGAAAAAGGCCAGCGTCGATTCCTGCGTGGATTCCAACACTCCAACTTGATCTCTGATGTTGACGACAATGTTCTGGAGGTTCTCAACTTGATTCAATTTCGAACTTTTCTTCTTTAAGATCGTTCACGATGCTTAGAATCTCTGTATACTGCGTGTGAAGATCCGTAACGCTCTGCGAAGTGGGCAACGTCGACACCAGCGAAGTAATTTCATCTCGAATCTGTTCCACGTTTGCCGTTTCCGTTTCTAGTCGTATCAGCATTCGAGATATGTTCCTTTTTAAAGCGTGTAATTCTTTGGAGGTGTGGAGATTGGCCACTGTACTTTCGAGATCGCTCAATGAACTTTTGATGCCACTCGAATCGGATAATGCCTTCACTGCCGTTTTCAATTTTTCCAAATCTTCCTTCGAAGGCACGCTCATCTGTAGCGATTCCAAGTCACCCTGTATGTTGTCCAGTACGTGATGAAAATGAGCAAAGTTCGATTCCACGTTCACATTTTCTAAATATTCGATCTTCTGCTGAACCGTGCTTAACGTGTCTTGAATACTCGTCAACGCGCTTGCTTGAACGTGAATATTTTTAATTTCTTCGTTGATCAACTCCAAAGACGCCTGAAGCGTAGCGATGGTGGTTTGAATGTGCTCGAAATCTTGATAAGCCTCCAATTGAATTTTTGTTCGCAACGCTTTTACTGATGACGTGCAGTTCGTCTGACAATGGTAGGTTCGTCATGGTATCTTCCAAAGTCTGTAACTTGAATTTAATTTCTTCCAACGTGCTGGTGAATTCTTCTTGTAATTTAGAAACGACGACATGCAAGCGTTCTACATCGATATCATTCACAACGGTTTGAAGTTCAGAGAAATTGTTTTCAATTGCGGAAGTTCGTTCTTCGATTTCGAGTTTCAATTTTTCCAAATCTTTTGATTGAAATTGCTGTAATTTGGTCAAATCATTTTGAAGCGAATCCACGCTCAACTGTATATTTGAACGTTGTCGTAATAAGGTACATCAACATAAATTTTTATGAGTGTTTTCAGTTCGAAATCGATTTTCAGAATAGGATCGAGACATTGCGTTTGGAGCTTAGCGATTTCCGATTGTAAACTATTGTTTAAGGTCTCCTGCAAAGCGATCAAATCGCTCCTCAACTTTTTAACTCGAACGTCCAGCATGAGAATCTCTTCTGCGTCGTCTACACGCTTGGTGTGGCCGAAAATGTCGTTAGGCATTATGGTTATTTATAATAGGATAGGTGATTCGAATTTCTACGAAGAGAGGAATGAGTTTGTCGTAATCTCCGAGGAGTTACTCGTAAAGATAATCGCCTGCAGACACATCGTACGTAATGTTAGAAAGCATCTTGTCGTGCTTCATTCGAAAAATGTTCTTGCCGGTAGAAATTTTGATTTCGCCTGCGTTCTCCGGATTCACGGTGATCCGAAGTTTCCCGTCGATCGGAATTTCGTAGAAATGTAAATTGTTATTGAAGACGTAAAAAATCTTGCCCACGTCCTCGTCTAATTTCGTCCAAATGCTGTTGAGGTGAATGATCAACAGACCGTTGAGTTTAGTTAACACGGAAGGTAGAAATTCATGATCTGTCGTCGTGCGGTGTACAGTCTCCATTGTTTGCTTAAGGAAACCAAAAAGATTCATTGTCCTTGCTATTTATTTATTGTGTATGTGAGACAGTTAAAGCTTATTTTTTTATTTTAGTTATAGTTATTTAAGTTTATTTTTTTTTCATTTGCATTGCCTACAATTTTTACTAATTTCTAAACGATAGTGCCCCCAAGGCAACGTGTGGATTCCACAAGACAAAATACATCATTTATCGTCATGCGGATCTAATGCTACTTTCCTAACATTGTTTGTGGTAAGCACGTGGTCTACGCTTTGTATCCTTGTCTCCAAACGTAGAATCCTCGACTGTGAATAGAGGCAATTGATGTTAACCTCGAACACAAGCTTGTTTTTCACGGTATTTTTACCAACACCTTTGGCTTTTTTGGTGATGCTGGTTTCTGTTTTCACAACATACATTTTGGAACGTAAGCCGACGAACTCCAGAATGATTTCTCCGTTGCATTCATCCTTCATTTTACAAAGCAATTTTTATTGCGAGAAGGGAGATCAAATCTCTTTGGTTGAGGGAAGGAAGATGTGTCGAAATGATCAATCATTTTCGGTTGTTTCAAATTGTTGTAGAGGTCAGATGTCTGTACGGAATAAATAAAACTGTCCGTGTCCGTGTACAAAAGTGTTATATTTTCATTATAGAAGGGTTTCATGACATTATAATGAAATTCAAACATATGCAGTTTAGATAAATCCAAAACCGTCGCCCCCACGTAGATTGGTTTGTTGAAATTGATTATTTTTTATCCATCACAAACAGGGCCAGGTTTTCATCATATATATTTCGTAATTTGAATGTCGGCGATGCTACCAATTTTCTACATTTATTTGAATCGGGAACTAATCTCACGTCCACATGCTTCCTGACATTCTCCATTGTTTTTCCGTAAACAGCATTATTCATAAGTTTAAAAAAATCTTTAGCTAAATCTGACGTGGCGCGTGTTCTATGATACGTATTTTTTCAATGATCTGAACCAGTTGTTTCTGCAATTAATTGCTGGGGTGATGTAAATTGGTCATAATTCATCCTTGATGAGACCACTCGTCATTAGCATGGCGAGTTATCGCTTGGCAATGCGAAAGGTACACTATTACACTAGGAACTAGACTACGAAAAGACAATGGTCACTCGTTGGGTTTTGCGAACCGTTGAACCTGAATCATGGCTGGGTGTAGGATAATTACCTGTCTATCTGAAGTCTTTAGCTGAATCAAAATAGCGAAGTCCTCTGTAAGCTTCTCTCCTATGCTGACCAAAGCGTCCTTCCACTTCTCACCTACTGCCTTGCTGACCACCTTCTCTCTCTCAACTCAATCCCAAAAATCAGTCAACTCTCAGGTTGTCTCACCTCTATATTCCCAGGCCATCGAGCTCTTCCTCAATGCCTAATCGTGTTTATTATAATTGCTACGATGCAAACCGCCGACTCCATAACCAGAAGTATTACCTGTTTCCTGAATGCTCAGGAGGTTTGCATGGCACAACACAATGCATTGTAAACATGCCTAAGAGGCTTGAGACAGCTGAGAAAAACAAGTGAATGCCCTGGTCAACATGAAGCGTTCAGAGAGACTTAATAAAATAAACATACAATCTTGGGGATTGTTACGTTCGCCCGCGCGGAGAAAAATTTTCCCCTTTGAAAATTTAAAAGTTAAATCGCAAAGCTTGACATGACCCAGGTTCGCCAATTCGATATATTTTCTTAGAAAAATCAAATATACAATATAAGTCCACCAACCATAACTTTCTCTTGTTTGGCGCATACCGAAATAAAAAAAATATTCCCTAAACATGACAATTAAAAATAACAAATTCGTATGTTCAGATGATATAAAAAACAATAATCTGTACGATTGTATGACTAGGAATCACAAGAGTTCGTGTAGTTAAACAATATAACTCTCAATGTACCACATTTGTGTGTACGTAAAGCTTAGTATGTAGAATTGCTCGTTTTTACAAATCACAAGCACGTGGTCAATAGTCTGTGATTCCTAGCCACGCGATTTCTACTCTGTGTCGCCAAGCGAGGCAAACGGCTGAAGCGTCTTATCAAGGTTGAACGGAGTTCACAATGTTTGTTTATATTGCCACTCGATATAGACCCTTCAAAGAAACTACAAAACCTTAAAAAGGTGCACAAGTAAGTAGAAACGTAAGGAGGCATGTAAAACATTGTCACATCCCACTGTTTTTTCTGTGGGAAAACCTGATTATACCGAAGTTTGCTAATTGTGTAGCCACTTCACTCCTGACATCGTCAAATATATGAACTTATATGAACTTGCACTGGCTATGTTGCACATTCCGATGTATTATTATACAATATTCGATGCATATAATTAGTTACACTGAAAACTGTCGCTGGTAAAAACATAAATATAGCGTTCAATTTTTTTTTCTAAGTTAATCTGTATACTGTATACATATATATGACTTGGTGAATACCTTTGTATGACTGCACACAAAAAAAATAATAATCTTGCAAGTATCTTACCAACTGTCTATTCTGATTGAAAATATCAGAAAATGTCCAAGGTACAATTGTATTTTTTACTATGTACCATGTTGGTGAAACACAATTAACTGTTTGGAAGAAACATTTGCATAAAACTAAAGCATGGTTTCTGCAATGTTTGAAAGTGCTGTAGTTACGTTTGTTGTTGCTTGCATGTTCAATTGGATATCCATTGTAAAAGCTTCTTCTTAAAAGAAATTATGCACTAGTAGATGCTAGCACTGGTCAATTGACACCACTAGCGCTTGTCGCTTCCTTGTAGTATAATGTAAACTTGAATGCATATAAAACTGGTTCTCATGCATGGCACAAAACTGAAGATGTGTATAAGGGCTATGGAAAAGTATTGTTTCCCATAATGCATGTAAAATGACCAAATAAATACACATGATAGGAGCTCGCATGTGTATGTGTGGAAAAACACGGTAGCACAATACGAATCACAATTCTGTAATTATTGTTTGTGACCGAAACTGCTGCTTGTAGAATGTATGTTTTCTCTGCTTCTTCTTCTTTTTGGATTGCTTGTCGTCTTGACTGCAATGGGGCAATGTAAAGGATGTGGTAAATTACCCGTAAAACTTGGGAGATGGGGAAAAATTGTTGTTCGAACTGCAAACAGAGTAGAGGGAAATTATTATCTGCTTCCTTCACTAGGTGTCGTGGATAGTGTATAGCCCGCTATACTGGGAAATTCCTGGTTAATTACATACTTCCTGTAAAATGTAGTACTTTGTAGTATGAGTTAAAATGTCTGCATGTCTTCCTCGTAGAATTGTGATGAATCTTTCTATGTAGCAATAGCCTGTCTGCGAATGTCCGTCATCAAAATGCCCATGGATGGTGTAGGCATTGCTTGTCCACGTCGTTCCGTATAGACAGGTTAGGTTAAAAGGGAAAATTATAATAAAGAAAGGAAATTGCAAAGGATGGGTACATATAATTCACGTTTATGCACAAAAAACAAACTTATTTCCATTGCCTTTCCTTAAAATTAAATTAAATTGCCTCATCAAAATAAAATAAATTTAAAATAAATTGATTAAATAATTGCCATAACTCTTTGAAAATAAATGAGGAAATTTTAAATAAAATATCCAACCGTAATTAAAATATTAATATCCATGATTGATGTGTTGCCTTAAACTATTAATTATTACTGTGCTGCTCTGAATGAACCTGTTTAGAAAGCTGATGATGTTTATACAAATAATACGCAAGTACTGATGTTAATAAAACATTCCAAATAATAAATACTAATATAGACATGGGCAAAGGGTTTAAAACTAATTCCTGAAATGAGATGGCCTTACTAATCGATTGATTAAGTTGCTTTAAAGCAAGTTCAAGCGGAGTCCATTGGGAAATAGTGAATTCAGATAAATTCTTGGGGATATTAAGTAATAATTCAATTTCCTTCATCTTTACTTGTTCGAAAGCTAAAATTCTTGTATGTAAAATTTGTTGATCCACAATAATCTGCAAAAAATCCTGATAATTAAAAAATATAGATTGCCCTTCGTTAAGCTGAATTGATCTGTGGGTGTTCAAATTATTATTTGAATTTTGAATAACAATAAATTGACCTGAACCTGATATTAAAATACCATTACGTGTCCTAATAAACTGAAATAATTTATTGTCAGTAATAGACTTCACTTCAAAATTACAAAATGTAAAATTAATGTTGCAAGAATGTTCTAAATTCTGTTGAAAATTATAAAATAAATTATTATGTTGTGAACTCTTAAAAAAAATATATAAAATTTGAGTTGCGCAAAGCAATTCTTAGAGTGCTAAAAGGTTGCTTTGGCAAGCCTCTAATAGCCTCCTAATAAACAATAGGCTGGTGCAATTTGAAGTGGTTCATTAATATGCAATGTAAGACAAAATTTCAGTAAATGCTACTTCTGAGTTTCGCTGAAACTCCAGGCGGTAACAAAATATAGCATTAGGAAATTAAAAAGGTGAAATTCAAATTTTAAACACAATAAGGATAATAAAAACTTTCTCAATTCCAAATCTTCTTTGAACAAAAGAAATTTAACAACTCAAAACTTCTTCAGTCCGCCGTATACTTCAAATCACTTAGTCGTGTAAACAGACCCTCCGCGGAAAAGTATACTTGGCTCATATAAGAATGGTGTGTCAATTCCTTAGGTATGTCCAAAAAAAATATATAGATAGAGAATAGTTCTGCAATATATTTGAATATAAATACAAATTACTAATTATTACTTACTGTACTAAAATTAACATGAAGTTAATCAGTAAGAAGTAATGAAGTTCATTTCTGCATCGTCGAATAAGGTGCAAATTGGGTTAGTGAGCTAAATTTCCTAATAATAAATATTAATAATAATAATAATTTCTCAAATGATAACATTGTGGTAGACCACACTGTTTAAATTTAGAAAGGCTAACGATGCCGTGGCGACTTTTGCTGCACATGCCTGTGCCAATCACCGAGGCTTAGCCCGGACATTTTGCTAACAATTTCGATTACTCTATGTGCATAAAGTGCTAAAAATTGCCCTTTTGTAAAATTTCCCTGATTTTATCGAAATTTCGTTTGACTTTATCCTGATTTAAACCAAATGTACGTCGATTTCCCAAAAAATTTAGTTACTATAAATAT